>NC_047086.1:94174306-94548685 GCF_902459505.1 Geotrypetes seraphini
AGTTATTGAGTTTGAAGAAAAAAAAATTGTTCTTCCCTGCTGTGTGTCTAAGCTTTGTCTCTGAACTAACTCTTTCTCTCTGTGAAAAAGAAAACTGTCTGTTTTACTTTGACTTGTTTGGAAAAAAAGTTTCCCTCGCTGTTCCGTCTCTTTGTTTGAAAAAACGGGTTGAGGGCACTAACTGGTAGCTTTGTTTTTCTAAACTCCTCTGTCTCTTTGTCTCTCTGAATTAACTTTTTTGGTCTCTGCAAAAGAAAAGTTAATGGCATCTTACAAGAAGTCCTCTCGCTCTATGCTGTTCCTTTGTTTGAAAGAGCGGGCTGCAAATGGGGGATTTTCACCCCCACCTTTTTCCTCCCTCTATGCCTTCCACAGAGCTATCACGTGAGCTGGAAGGCGGGCTTTTTTGAGTTTCTCCTTTGTTCACTACCAGGCAGAGGGGGAAGGGGGAGGAAAGAGGAGGAGGGAAATTCAGCAGTATGGAGGTGCTTTGTCTGCAATTCTATGATTTTTTTTAAAAAAACAGGTATCGATCTTTAAAATATACTTAAATATTAACAAATCCAATCAGCCGATATGTTGATAAAAAGTTTTGATCTAATTTAAGAAAAAAAAGGGCTTCTGTACGCTAGCTAGAGTTTACATAGCTAAGTGATTCTTGCTGTGTTGAGAACAATAGAGATACCTTTGCTGAACTTTTTTAGTGTTTAGAACCATGTGGGTTTGCATCCCAGTAAGAATAAAGAGTGAATGCCACGTATTTTTAAAAGTTGTAAGAGTGTTGAAAGAAAAAGAAATGTAGAGTCAGAAGGCATCAGAAAGTGATATTTAAACGAGATGGTTAAGTGAAAAGGAAAAGAAAGTTAAATGTCTGGCGGTTTCAAAGCAGGGAGATAGACTGTAGAACGAATGTACAGGAATGTGGAAAGAAAGCTTGTGAAATGTGTTAATTCCCTGATTGTAAGGGATCTGATATGGAGGAGTTCGATAAGGAAGATGGGAGAAAAGAAAGAATTCTGCTGGACTTGGGAATGTATTCAACAGTGAAAGGATAATTTTGTGGAAAAGAAAAAGATTTATTCCAAAAAACAGATACCATGCTTACAAGAAAGATTGTTTTTGTGAGCAAGCAAAGCAGTGCATGAGAAAAAAAAATTCCTGCCTTTATATTTTTATCTCAGGGTTCAAATTAGTTTTGAATATGAATTTTTGTGCCCCTGCATGGTTTATAAAGTATTTTTAAACTTGTGCATTGTCCGGAATGTATGATTAGGGAGTAATTAAATTTAAATGCATTTTAAAATTAAATTGGGAAGTTTAAAATAAAAAGATTAAGAAAAATAGAGGTTAAGTACCTTTATTTTTTTGAAAATCGAAATAAATGTGAAACAAAGGGCTTGCTAACTTGGTTAACGGAAAAGAACAATTATAATAAACTTTTATGTAAGTGGATGAATTCGGAATTGAAATTTTGCTTAATTTTTACAAGTAAGCTCTTCAGGATAGGAACCTAATAAAGAATATGGATTGAGAATAATTCCCTGATGTTAGAAAAAAGAAAGTCTAATTTTACCATGTAGAGAATGTGTCTGCATGTTTAAATTTTCCTGTGGCCATATTTTGGTACTACAGGACCCTGAAAAAAGTCTATTTAATCTGTATGTTTTGTGTTTCAGTTAAGAACCTTCTTTGAATCTTTTCAACAATTCAACACAGAGACTGTGACTCTGCAATACAAGAATTAGTACTGTTTGCAGAGGGGATAACGTGCCATGTGTTTCTTTTTTCTTTGTTCTTTTGTTAATGAACATGTGCTTTCCTTCCAGGATTTATACTGACCCGCAGTACCACATTCCACCACTAGAGCTGTGGAGAACACAGAGAAAAATTCCGAAGCTGAATTTTCAGCGGGAATTTCAGTGTTCCTTTGTCTTCAACTAATGAGCTGTGCTTACCTTTCAGTTGTACCAGTACGGGTGTAAAGAAACAGCAGTTCCATAGTTACAGAAAAGCCAAGCTTGAATTATGAAAACGTTGCAGCATGAACTTTTTAAAGCCATGATTTAAATTTACTGAAATTAATTTAGAGACTCCGACCTTACAAGTTGCTAAAACTATTTGCAAAAGACATTTCTGGACTCATAAAAAATTTTGAATGAAAAAACAGACTTTATCTTAAACCACGTTACTTTAAATCACTTCATTTAAATTAGGCTTCTGAACTTTAATTATGCTTTTGCATAATTTCATAGACTTATTCTGATATTGTATTAATAACTGTATTTTCTTTATCATTGTCTTCATGCATTGTTCTCAGAAAATATTTTGTTTATCCTGTATTTTAAATTTTATTTCATATGACTATATTTCCATATACAGTGGCAGCTTCTAAGCTGTTACACAGTGCCACAATATATTGTATTAATAACTGTATTTTCTTTATCATTGTCTTCATGCATTGTTCTCAGAAAATATTTTGTGTATCCTGTATTTTAAATTTTATTTCATATTACTGTATTTCCATATACAGTGGCAGCTTCTAAGCTGTAACACAGTGCCACAATATTGTTTAATTGAGTTTAACAGCTGATATCATCAGTCCTTTTAATGATTTTAATTTAAATTTGAGAAATGAGTTCCTGCAACACACACAGAAAAAGAAAACTTATATCTGATGTGCATGCATTATCTGCACATGAGTACATTTCCATATTAAGCATATATTTGGGTTTTACATTTTTTTACACTTTATTGATTTAATTCCAAGATTTTATAACATAACACTTTTGAGCATAGGGACTAATTAGGTTAGATAATACTGAGGTTCTCTTTATCTTAGGGAAATCTAAGGTTCTATTTTTCTTTAACTATACTTTCTCTAAATTTTCTGACTTTTAAACTTTAAAAGTACTGGAGTTTCATGAATACCTCTATGAATAAAACAACAGACGTCTCTGCTCTAGGACTGTACTTGCACCTAGAACAGACACTGACTGTCTAGCTATCATTGGAATGGTAAGTTTCCTGTATGATATGGCTTAGGCAGCAACTTACATAAATGTACACTTAGATGGGTTTTATCTAGAATAGGGGATGGGATTTGCTTGCATTCTCACTAGAGAATTCAAGTAAGCTTTGGGTAAGATCTTCTAGGCACCTGCCGTTGCAGGCCTAGGTAGTACATTTTTCTGGCTTTTGCTATCTAATTGGCATTTAAAAGAATATACTTGCACAGACACACACTGATCCATGAGAAGAACCGTACCCTGAGTAAACCCCAGCGCCACAGATAAGACCACGAGCTCAATTCTGAATATTACTTCATAAATTCAGTAATATCCAAGAGGGGATTGTTGTGGCTCGTGGCTCGTGGCTAGCGCTGTTTATGGGACGATATTGGAATGGATGTCAGAAGCATGATAGTGCAGTATTTTTGTAGCGCCAGTTTTTCGTATGATTCTGGGTAATTCTAGTTAGACAAACATCTGTGTTAGTTAAGGACCGTGCCCAAATAGAAGTGTACGAAAAACAGGTGGATAAAACATTTAAATATAATGTAGCTAAGGCCAGAAGAAAAACACACTAAAGATTAAATATAAGGAAAAGAATGGTGTTTTCTTGTGTACTTTGCTGTTGAGCTAAATCATGGTGGAAATCATGATTACATGGAGTCCAGTTTAGGTTCTTTGTGTGTACTATAACTGTCCTGTCTTCGGCCAGTGAATAGTTTCTGTTCTTTGTTCAGCTTCCCGCCTTTAGCCTCGTGGTTCTAATTGATAACAGATGTGCTTAGGCCAGTTAGGAAAAGCATATTAGACTCCATATTCCAAACTGAGATATAAAATGTATGAAGTATGAATGGCCAAGATATGAATGAAATTATGAATGTTTGGGGCCCATGAATGTGATATGTGGTGATATAAATGGTTTATAAGAAGAAACACTAAGGAAAAATCCTGAGCACAACATCTGGAAGTAATTAGAGTCAGTCTCAAGAATAGGGAGAAGGGGGGCATTGGAAGCCCACGCTTCAGGAAGAGGAGAGGGGGATTTACCCCCCCCCTTCCTCCAGAGTAAGATTTCTGTGTAAGGCCATGCAATTTGAATCTGTCAGCTTAGGAAGAGTTTTTTCCTTTACGGCTGAGAATTTCTCAGCACCATGTTAATAATTATAGATTCTCTTGAATGTTATAATGTTAATTCAGAAATCAAAAGTAATTTTCTGAAAACTTTGTATAACTTTTAAACATGGAGGAATGTTTCTTTGTCTAAACTTTGAGACCACCCATAGAAATGTTATTGGTCGTCAAACTTGATGATGTCACTAAACCAAAAGTTATATAATGGACGTGTAACTGGTAAAAAATTGGAATTGTTACGAGCAAGGTCAGCGTTTGGCTTCTGTAATAATTCTCTGATGCAAAAGATACTCAATTGATTTGCTAATAAAATTAATTGCATACTCTTATGACCTAATATAAATATCTAATAAAAAATAATATTTTGGATTTTATTAAAATATTTTGCATCATTATTTTTTTCCATTTTCATTTTACAACCCTAGAAAGCTATAAGTACGCATGTGTGCAATTATCCTGCTCAATAGTCCTGCAGTATTATGCTAAGGATTATGCTGCAAATAATGGAATACCTCCCTTATTTAACAGACTGACCCCTAGTAACATTACCGCAAGGCTACTGCTAAGAATTGTTGGCAGCCATTTTGCTAAAAGAAACCATTGGGGCATCTTCTTTTTATTCATATTTACCTGTGTTCAAGATTTGGGGCTCCTTTTACAAAGGTGCACTAAGCATTTTAGCGTGTACTAAATATTTAAACGTGCTAACCACTCACTAAATGCAAACGCGTGCATGCTAATCTATGGACGCGTTAGCATTTAGCGTGTGCTAAAAATGCTTAGTGCACCTTAGTAAAACAGGGGGTTAGTCATTTTTACCATGTGCAAAATATCCTTAAATGCAAAAAAAAATAACTCCCTGTAGCTTATAATGCAACATACCACTACAATAGGAAATCACTGATTGATTATTGTTTATGTGAACACTAATCAGTAGAAACAAAACAAAAATGTGTCAATAAGTGTAAGTGTTGGCCTTACACTTATTGCACACTAATTCACACATTTACTGCACAGCGTGGAATGGGGAGTGGGAAATAGTTGTGGACTTTACCTTGCTGTTAATACACCATTACCTGCCTTGTGTTGTATTATTACAACAAATAGGGCAGAACACTTAATAGTGCCTTAGTAGACCAAGAGAAGCACTCGTTTTTCCCTGCTCTCTGCAGGCAGTGAGGTGGAGATACCAGATTTGAATGAGATTTTGGTGCCCTTTATCAGTAGTAGGGGTGGGGGGGGGGCTTGTGATAGACATGAGCTACTGGATCATGGCTGGGAAGGAGGGCACTGATACACAAGTTGGCTCAGTTGCTCTGATGCATAAGTTGGCCCTCGAGCTCATCCAGGCATTTGGATAGTTTATCATGCATAGAAGGAATCCCCCGGAGGGAGCCAGGGTTGGGAATGAGAGGCTGGGGGCAGGGGATCTGAAAAGTGTGCCTTGGATTGGATTGTTGCTGTCTGGGGAGCACCCTTAGAGGTGGTATGATTGCAGCAACCATCAGTGGGTGTTAGAGATTATTCAAAGACATACCAGGATGATAGAAACATAGAAACAGAGTATGAGAGGAGAACAAACTAAGATGGCGACCGAGCAGGACGCGTTTCTGTGAGCTCCTGATTTGGCGAGTGTACTTTTTACTTACTACGCTTTTTTTTCACTTTTCTTCTTCAATGCCAAAAAGAAGGGGAAGGCAGAGGATCAACCCTCTACCTCTGTCTGTTACATCCACACCGCAACAGACTGTAATGACTTCATTTACAGTCCCCTTGGCGACGGGCATATCTGCTGCAGAGCCGCAGGAAAGGCTCAGCTTAGACAGCGTTTTCTCGCTGAGCCCAGCTGGACCTGACCCTCCCCCAGTGCCTGGAAACGCAGCTGCGCCGATCTACCGTTTAGAGGGCTCCCTGGGAATAGAAGGGAGGGAGGATTCGCTGCAGCTAGCAGGTTTGGAGGCGTTTTCTTCAACAATTCCAACTTTGTTGAAGCCGACTGAGGGAGGAGCACCGAATGAGAGCGGTGGTGAGTTGGAAGGAGACACAAGCCGCAATGGAGTTCAGCGGCTGGAGCAAGATCTGTCTCAGCTGACCCAACTCAAGCCGCTACTCATACCACCGGTGGTAACCCTGGACTCTTTTTGGACAGCAATTGAAAATCTTCATTTGGTATGTAGCAACGTTATTTCCCTAACACTTGGGCTCCCATTAAAAATTAATCAATTGGAATCTCAGGTTCAACGGCAAAACCAGAAAATTGGGGAGATTGAACAAACTATGTTGGAAGTCAAGACTTTTAATAAACAACAAGATACAGATAAAACTTTTTATCTATGGAAAATTGAAAATCTTAAAAATCAATATAGGAGCCTGAATTTAAGGCTACTGAATTTTCCTATACCAAAACTCATGACTACAAGAGAGATCTTTAAAAATTTTTTGATTTCCATATTGAAAATTCCAGAGTCTAATATCCCTCCTATACAAAAACTTTATTTCCTTAAAAGAACTATGATGGAAAAGAAAGAAGAGGAAGAACAAGCACAGTTAGGAATTTCCGAGCTACTGGAATCATCTGAAATTGAAATTCTGGGTCGTGCTACTTTGATAGTATCTTTTGTTTTTCTTCAAGATAAGGACATGATTTTGAAACTATACTTTAATTTAAAGCAGATTTTCTATCTGGGTGGAAAAATTTATATTTTTCCTGATGTCTCACGATGGACTCAGATCCGAAGGAAGGAATTTATTCAATATAGATCTAAAGTTACTTCTTTAGGAGCTTCCTTTCATTTGAGGTTTCCCTGTAAATGTGTTGTAAACTACCAACAAAATAAGTATATTTTCTTTGACCCAGAACAGCTACGTTTTTTCTTAGAAGGGAAATGGATTTTCGATGCTCCTTAGGAAGCACAGGTTTATTCATGTCTGTTAATATTTAGCCGAGGTTAACTGCTCTATTCTTTAATACATTTGTATTTGTCCCCCTTTTTCCTTGAAGGGATTATTTACTTACTTTGTTCTCCCAGTTGTGGACTATATATTAAGTTTGAAAAAAGTTTGTGTTTCGATGGTATTGATAAGCTTACAATGCACAATTATTATGTGATATTTTTTAGGTGATTTTTTCAATAATATACTGTTTAAACTCGACAGTGATCTTAACCATCTGAGATAGTAAACACCTGTTACCATACAGTTTTTTGGAACCTCAGGCCACCACTCAGAGCTCAAACTCGTTCATTGCTCTAAGCTTTATGTGGAAGCTCCTCATTGGATCCTTTTATATTTTCGAACCTCTTTTTGCTTTTGTGATTAATTTTATGTTTTTTCTTAAACAGTTTTATATAAACTCAAAGCTTAAAATATTAAGCGCTACTTAGCTTGGTGTGAAATTCCCCGTAGCCAAAGACCACAAGACCAAGCTAAGTAGCGCTTAATATTTTAAGCTTTGAGTTTATATAAAACTGTTTAAGAAAAAACATAAAATTAATCACAAAAGCAAAAAGAGGTTCGAAAATATAAAAGGATCCAATGAGGAGCTTCCACATAAAGCTTAGAGCAATGAACGAGTTTGAGCTCTGAGTGGTGGCCTGAGGTTCCAAAAAACTGTATGGTAACAGGTGTTTACTATCTCAGATGGTTAAGATCACTGTCGAGTTTAAACAGTATATCGATGGTATTGATGGCATTTTTTCTAATTTTCTTTTCAAAGTTAATTCTTTGTCTGTAATTAATTGATAATAAATAAATAAATTAAAAAAAAAAAAAGAAACAGAGTATGAGGGCAGAAAAGAGCCGGCGGCCCAACAAGTCTGCCTACTCAAGAACCCTCCCTCTCTTGAGAAATCATCTGTTAAGTATAACTCTGTAGCAACCCCAACTGTTTGTCCCATCGTCTCTTGAAGTCAAGCACGCTACTGGCCTCGACTACCTGGCGTGGAAGACCTTTCCATCGATCAATCACCCTGAAGAAGTATTTCCTGGTGTCACCATGAAATCTTCCCCCCTTAAGTTTTAGCGGATGCCCTCTTGTCGCTGTGGGACCCTTAAGAAAAAAGATTTCTTCCTTCACTTCTATACGGCCCGTGATGTATTTGAATGTTTCTATCATGTCCCCCCTATCTATGCGCTCCTCGAGAGAATATAAGCGCAGTCTGCACAGATGTTCTTCATATGGGAGATTTTTAAGTCCTGAGACCATCCTAGTGGCCATTCTCTGCATCGACTCATTCTCTTCACATCCTTTTGATAATGTGGCCTCCAAAACTGGACACAGTACTCCAGGTGAGGTCTCACCATGGATCTGTATAACGGCAGTATGACTTCAGGCTTTCGGCTAATAAAGATCCTTCTGATGGAACTCAGCATTTGTCTAGACTTTGCTGAAGCTTTCTCCACCTGATTGGCAGCTTTCATATCTTCCCGGATGATTACTCCCAAGTCCCTTTCTGCAACAGTTCTTGTTAAGTTTTCACCGTTCAAGGTGTATGTTCTGCATTGATTTCCGCTTCCAAGATGCATTACCTTACATTTTTTGGCATTGAAGTTTAGTTGCCAAGTACTGGACCATTGTTCCAGTAAAAGTAGGTCCTGTTCCATAGTGTTGGGCCTGGTTGTGTTGTCAGGTTCTGTTGCCCTGCCCACAACGTTGCATAGTTTAGCGTCATCGGCAAATAATGTAATTTTGCCTCGAAGTCCCTGAGTCAGATCCCTTACAAAGATATTAAATAGCATCGGGCCCAAGATCGAGCCCTGTGGCACTCCACTGGTCACTTTTGACGTTTTTGAGGGAATACTGTTTACCATTACCCTTTGAAGTCTGCCGCTAAGCCAGTCTTCTACCCATGCTGTCAGTGTTTCTCCTAATCCTAATGTGTTCATCTTGTTCAATAACCTACGGTGTGGGACACTATCAAAAGCCTTACTGAAGTTCAAATACACAATGTCCAGGGACTCTTCCCCATCCAGTTTTTTTGTTACCCAGTCAAAGAAGCTTATCAGATTGGATTGACAAGACCTTCTCTTCGTAAAGCTATAATCTTTCGTCATCCAGAATCATGTCCAATCTTTTTTTAATCAACGTTTCCATGAGTTTATTCACTATTGATGCGAGACTCACCGGTGTATAATTTTCAGCCTCTGACCTGCATCCCTTTTTGTGGAGCAGGATAATGTTGGCAGTTTTTTAGTCCAAGGGAATTTTTCCCTTGTTTAGGGAAAGATTGAAGAGTTCGGCTAATAGTTCTGCCAGGACATCTCTCAGTTCTCGAAGTACTCTAGGGTGTAGATTATCTGGGCCCATAGCTTTGTTTACTTTTAATTTTGATAGCTCGTGGTAGACATTGCTCACGGTAAATTCCATATCCCGGAATGGGTCCTCCGAGCTCTCCTTTGTCTGTAGCTGAGGTCCAGATCCTGGCGCTTCGCAGGTGAAGACCGAGCAGAAGTAGTTATTGAGTAGCTCTGCTTTGTTTGCGTCCGAGTCTGTAAAGTTACCATCAGGTTTCTTTAGGTGCCCAATACCGCTTGTGTTCTTCTTCCTGTCGCTAATGTATTTAAAAAAGGATTTCTCCCCTTTCTTAACCTGCCTAGCTATATTTTCTTCCATCCGGAGTTTAGCCTCTCTGACTGTTGTTTTAACTTTTCTAGATTTCACCAGATAGATTTATTTAGCTTCCGGTCGTTGTGATTGTTTGTAGGTTACGAAAGCTTTTTTCTTTTGCTTTTGATGTGAATGATTGGAAGGCACCTCTGGGGGAATAGATGATTGAAGGAATAATTGATAGCCAAATTATCTGTCCTGTCTATGCTAAACCAATTCAATCCCTATGGAATATATATGTTAGATTATACCATTAGATATATTCCTCAAACTCCACACCCTGATCGCAAAGTCATGAATGGTAACCCTATGAGTGTTAACTGTAACCCTATATAATGTATTATTGTAACACTGTGAATGTTAATTTGCAACTTGTTCTGAGCTCTTTGTGGAGGATGGGATATAAAACCAAATAATGCCCAGGGTCACTATCAAGCAGAAATGATGTCTGAAAAGGTATCATGATGAGGAACTGGGGGAGCTGCTTCTGTTCAGGGAGGATTAGCGTGTGAAGGAAAAGGATGCTACTGGGAACAGCATGGCCTTAGGATGCACTTTTCCCCCCCACTTTCAGTTTTGTAAAATTGTGGTGCCGAGGGACATGGAGAAATATGAACCTGCAGTCCTGCACATCCTTGAGCCCATTCCACAACAAGGAGAATATGGGGAATTCCCACTGTATTTTACAAAGGTTTTGCCTATTGAAGAAATAAGCAAAACCTTTGTAAAATACAATGGGAATTCTCCATATCCCAACCCCGATGTCTGAACTTGTCTTTTTACTTCCTTTCTGAAATAGGGCTTCACATCAGTTGTATACAAATATATCCCTCCCCTCCCCCCCCCCATTTTTACAAAACTGCAAAAGCGTTTTTTAGCGCCAGCTGGCATGCTGATTGCTGTGTGCGCTGCTGTGATGCTCATGGGAACTCTATAAGAGCTGGAGCAGCACATACGGCCTCTTTTACAAAGCTGCGCTAGCGGCTGCCACGTGGCAATATCCCCAAAGCTCTTTAAATCTCTATGGGCTTCGGGGCCGTTAGCGCAGCACAGCCGCTAGCGCGGTTTTGTAAAAGAGGCCGATAGTATTCAGCGTGCCGGCCGGCACTAAAAGCTGCTTTTGCAGTTTTATAAAAAGGGGGAGATAATTACAAACATTTACATTCATGATTTTCTATCATTTGAAAAAAAATAACTGCTGGTGTTTTTCCCTTTAATTATCATTATGATTACTATTGCTATTAAACACAGGATTAGCAAAAATTCACAGTACAAGTTTGATATCACCACATTTACGGCCTTTTATGCAAAGCCGCGCTAGTGGCTGCGCTGCGCTAATGGCCCCGAAGCCCATAGAGATTTAAAGGGCTTCGGGGCCGTTGCTGCGCGGCTTTGTAAAAGAGGCAGTTAATGTTTTCCCTACTGCATATTCCAAATTTCTTGAATGAAAAATAAGTCTTGCCTTTAAACATTTACCTGAAAGTTTTTGCAGAAGGAAGATTTAATAATTCAAATTTAATGATCTGATCAAACTGCTGACACCCAAGGTCGCAACCCAGTGTCCTATGAAGGAAAAGAAGATGCTGTTTGGTTAGAATGTCACTGAGGGAAAATTGCAAACTTCTGTCTCTTAACCAGTTCTGCATCATAGCTCTGAATAATTCAGATTTAAAAGTGAGATTATAGGAAAGGTGAAAAGCATGTAAGAGAGTTATATGGCTATACGCAGGTTAGCTAATTTAACCCAAACACGATTGAATTCTTTTCTAGAATTGCTCATAAAACAAAAGTAAATTTAGAAGTGGAATTCTAGTAGGTTGCATGGCTGGGCAATACTTTTATAATCTTTTGAACCAACAGTGATATACAAACAATATCAATCGCAAAGGCAAGAAGAAAAACCCATTATCAAATGCAATTGCATAGCATAAGTACATAATACTAGCTATACTGGAGCAGACCAATGGTCCAGCAAGCCCAGTATCCTACTTCCAGCAGTGTCAAATCCAGGTCATAAGTACCTGGCAGGAGCCCAAATAGAAACAAAATGTCATGCTACCAATATGGGGGACAGCAGTGGCATTCTCCATTTCTATCACAATAACAGACTAATCAAACATAATCAAAAAAGAAAAACGTCCAAAACCGGCCTAAATCGGCACTTGGACGAACATTTCTCAAAAACGTCCAAGCGCTGAAAATAAAAACGGGTTTTGGACGTATTTCTAAATGACCTAGGCCTTCATAGTGCTGCTCAATGTCCAAAGCTAAACGGGCTGTTTCAGGAGGCGTGTCGAGGGCGGGAGTTGGACGGGACGTGGGCTGGCTTAGACTTAGTCGTACAGCATGTATAACCGAAAGTTATACAGCCCAGGATCGACGGAACTTGGACATTGTGACTTAGACCATGTAAAACATGGTCTAAGTCACAAAAACCCACCTAAACTCACCAGATAAGCACTACAAACACATAACACAGACCCCCACACATTACCCCAGTGATCACCATCCCCCCATCCCCATAAAAATTTTATTCACAACTTTCAATTTCAGCCTCCAGACCATCATCACCTGGCCGCCGGGCATAGGAAAGCCTAGTCGTCCAGCCCAGAGGCAGCTTAAGTCGTCTTGGGGGTGGGTTAGGGACCCATAGAGAGGAGGACCCATGCCCATAAGCCCCTGTAATCACTGTATTGATACTTAAACATGTGTACTCCTCTATAAACCTCCAAAACCCTTTTTGACTGGCATATAAGTGACTCCTGCAGCTATAAGGGCTATTGGGGTGGTAGATAAGTGGGTCTAATGGATTCTGGAGGTGGTTTGGGAGGCTCACCATCACCTGTAAGGGAGCTGTAGTGAGGAGAAGCCATGGCACCTTTTTGTGAAGTTCACAGCAGTGCCCTGTAAGGTACCCCACTATTTAGGTGGCATGTCTGGGTGTTCAGTCCATCACTTTGCAGACCCCTCCCACATCCAACAGGGCTTGTTCTAGGCGTTTTGGACTTGGACGGAAAGTTGGATGGAAATGTGATATAAAAATGGACGATTTAGTGGCTTGGACGATCAGATCGGCAGGACATATAATTAGACGATTTTTTGAAAGTAAAAAAAAATGGACTTCTCTTTCGAAAATGTGTCTTAGGCTCTTTTTAACTTTGGATGACTTGCGAGATGGACGTAAACGGACTCAGACGTCCCTTTCGATTATGCCCCTCCATGGACTTATCTTCCAGGAACTTGTCCAAACATTTTTTAAACCCAGACATGCTAGCCACTGTCACTACATCCTCTGGTAACAAGTTCCAAAGCTTAACTATTTGTTGAGTGAAAAAATATTTCCTCATATTCATTTTAAAAGTATTACCATGTAACTTCATTTAATGTCCCTTAAACTTAGTACTTTTTCAAAGAATAAACAATTGATTCATGCTTACCCGTCATACATCATTTTATAGACCTGCAAATTTGGTACTGTGACTCCACCCACCCTTGAACTAAAGAACCAGTATGCTGCCCTGGAAGTAAAGGAGATGAGAGCATCCCGGGGAGAGGAAGGGCCAATGTATGAAATCCCAAAAATTGCTGGATCCATGACCACTAGGAGTTGTAAGGTAGTGGTGGTTGGTGATTCCCTTCTGTGGGGTACATAAGCATCCATATGCAGATCAGACATGATGTCCTGGGTGGTATGTTGTCTGCCTTGTGCCAAAATCCAAGATGTTATGGAAATATTGCCAAGGCTCATCAAGCCTGATGACTATTATCAGATACTGCTCATCCACATTAGCACTAATGATACTGCCAGGTACCCCTGCAAACATATCAAAAGTAACTTTGTGGCTCTGGGAGAGAAGGTGAAGGTGTCAAATGCACAGAACGTTTTGGCTTACTGGACCATGGGATGATTTTCCAAGGGCTGCTGAGAGGGATGGTATACATCTATCTATTAAAAAAGGAAAGAAGTATCTTTGGTGGCAGGCTATATAATCTATTGAAGAGGGCTTTAAACTAGAAGTGATGGGGCATGGTGATCAAAACTCCTGGGTGAGTATAAGCTCTCAGGTAAGTAAATCACTTAATACCTCTACACGGATGGGAAAAGGGGACAATGTCTGGAAAGCAGTATATACTAATGTTAAAGTATGGGAAACAAGATTCTGGATCTAGAAGCTGTGATGGAAGAAGACAAGTTGTATACAGTGGTGATCACAGAGACATGGTTCATGGAGAACCATGACTAGGATGTAGTTATATTGGGCTATAATCTGTTCAGGAAAGACAGTGTTGGAAGAAAAGGAGGGAGAGTAGCATTATATGTTAAAGATCATTTTAAAGCCACATAATTGCAGGATCTGTAGGATAAGGAAGAGGCACTGTGGATCAATTTGGTAAGAGGGAATGGTAAATATATTTACATTGGTGTGATATACAGATCTCCTTCACAGATGGAAGAAGTGGACAGAGATTTAATAGTAGACATTCAGAATATATCTAAAAAAGGGGAAGTTATACTAATAGATGATTTTAACATGCTGGATGTTGATTGGGGTATCCCTATTGTGGGGTCTTCTAGAAGTAGGGAGATCCTAGATTCTCTACAAGAAGAACTGTTTCAGCAGTTGGTAATGGAACCCATGCAGGATAGGGGTCATACTGGACTTAGTGCTTCCAAACGGGGAAAGTATTTCTGATGTTACAGTGAGAGAGATAGAAAGAGATAATGGTTACTTCGGATGAGCAGACTAGATGGGCCATTTGGCCTTTATCTGCCATCATATTTCTATGTTTCTATCCAGTGATCACTGCATGGTACAGTTTAATATTGAGGCGGGTATAGAGAGGGCTCATTCAAAAGTAAAGGTTCTAGACTTTTAAAAAATGAACTTTGTTCAGATCGGGGATTAAGTCAAGGAATTATCTGGATGGGAACATCTGGAAGGAATAGAAATGCAGTGGCAAACTGAAAGGAATTTTTGTAGGAGGTGACAGATCTTTTTGTGAGGCAAGTAAGTAAAAGTAAGAGGAAAAGAAGGCTGCTTTGGTAAGGAATAAGAGGTTAGCTTTCATAAACTACAAAAGATCACAGAAAGAGGAAGACCGGTTAAAATATCTGGAAAAGTTAAGAGAGGCTGGTCATGTAGTCAGGAAAGCAAAGATGCAAATGGCCGAAAAAATAGTTGACACGGTAAAATGGGGAGACAAGACATTTTTTAGATATATCAGTGATAGTAAGAAGTGCAAAAGTGACATTGTGAGACTCAAAAGTGAACGGAAGAAATATGTAGAAGCTGAAAACATTTTTGTTCTGTGTTCATGGCTAAAGCACTGGGAGTGGAACCGCAGAAGAAAAATATGAATAGGGATTAAATAGTGGTAGACCCTGATTGACTTGCAGAGGATTCTGTTCGTGAGGAGCAAGCTAAATTAAAGGTAGACAAATTGATAAGGCCAGATGGTGTACATCCAAGGGTGCTGACTGATCTTTTCAATCTTCTCTACATGTAGAGTCAGGAGAGATACCAGAGGAAGAAGGGTCAATGTGGTCTCTCTTCCCAAAAGTGGAAGTAATTAAGAAGTAAGGAATTACAGGTCATTAAATCTGATTTCTGTGGTAAGCAAATTAATAGAAAAACTTTTAAAACAGAGAATGGTGAAGTTTCTGGAATCCAGTGGATCACAGGACCGAAGGCAACATACTGTAGATTCACTAGAGGTAGGTCTTGTCAGACAAATTTAATCAATTTCTTTGACTGGATGACCAGAGAATTGGATACAGGAAATGCACTAGATGTGGTGCATTTAGATTTTAGCAAAGGCTTTGACAGGGTTTCACACAGATATCTAATAAACTGAGTGACACTGAATATAATAGAGGGTGTGTGTTATCGTAGCTTAAAGGGGAAAGAAATCAAAGTAATACTGTATAACTGGATAAGACTTCTCAGTATACAGATAAGCAAAATATATGTCTGGCTTATAAAGTAAGTAAAGTGTTCACATACACTCAGAATTGTGAAATTTGACCAAGAGTGTTAGCTCCTATAGCCAAACCCACCACCCCATCACTGTGTATGACTTATTTTGAAAAAGAGCTTGAAAAAGAACATACTGTTCAAATGCTCAATTAATTTTCAATGGCAAAAGAGAGAAAGAAGTTCCCACTTAGCTTTCAACTGTGTCAGCAGGTCCCGACATGGACAATGTTTCGAAATTCTTTTTCAAGGGACACAGAGGGCATTTTGAGCAGTTTACATCACCCTCTGGGTCCCTTGAGAAAGAATTTCGAAACATGGTCCATGTCGGGACCTGCTGACACAGTTGAAAGCTAAGTGACATATGATCAAAAAACTGTTTTATTTTACTTTTGTGATTCTGATAAACATATCGAGGGCATCAAAATAGTAATGGCGGCAGTTCGGGTAGAGGAGTGATGGCATCACGGTAGGGGAGATGAGGCATCTCTCCTGCCGCGATGCATCACTCCCCCCCACACACACACAACATTGGGGCAAGAGGGAGCTCAAGCCCTCTTGCCCCAGCCAACCGCGGCACCCCCGACACGATCGGGGCAAGAGGGAGCCCAAGCCTTCTTGCCCCGCCGACTCCCCAACTCCACGACAATATCGGGCCAGGAGGGAGCCCAAGCACTCCTGGCCACGGCAACCCCCTACCCCCACCCCGCACTACATTACGGGCAGGAGGGATCCCAGGCCCTCCTGCCCTCGATGCAAACCCCCCTCCCCCCAACGACCGCCCTCCCCCAAGAACCTCCGACCGCCCCCCCCAGCCGATCCACAACCCCCCCTGGCCGACCCCCACGACACCCCCACCCCCCTTCCCCGTACCTTTGGTTTAGTTGGCCGGACAGACGGGAGCCAAACCCGCCTGTCCGGCAGGCAGCCAACAACGGAATGAGGCCGGATTGGCCCATCCGTCCCAAAGCCCCGCCTCCTGGTGGGGCCTAAGGTGCCTGGGCCAATCAGAATGGGCCCAGGAGCCTTAGGCCCCTCCTGTGGGCAGGGCCTTAGGCACATGGGCCCACCCGGGCCATGTGCCTAAGGCCCCACCCGGGCCATGTGCCTAAGGCCCCACCCACAGGAGGGGCCTAAGGCTCCTGGGCCTATTCTGATTGGCCCAGGCGCCTTAGGCCCCACCAGGAGGCGGGGCTTTGGTGCCCCTGGGCCAATCCAGCCCCATTCTTCGTTGAGCTGCATGCCGGATGGACGGGTTTGGCACCCGTCTGTCCGGCCAACCTAAAATAGGTACGGGGAAGGGGTGGGTGGGGTCGGCCAGGGGGTCGCAGGTCAGCTGGGGGGGGCAATCGGGGGTTCTTGGGGGGCGGACGTTGGGGAGGAGGGGTTGCGTTGAGGGCAGGAGGGCCTGGGATCCCTCCTGCCCATACTGTAGTGGGGGTGGGGGTAGGGGGATCGCCTGGGCCAGGAGGGCTTGGGCTCCCTCCTGGCCCGAACGAGTGGGGGGTGCCACGGGTGCCTGGGGCAAGAGGGCTTGGGCTCCTTCTTGCCCCGATGTTATCGGTGGGGTCGCGGCTTCAACGGGGCAAGAGGGCTTGGACTCCCTCTTGCCCCGATATCGTCGGGAGGGGGGGGGGTCGTGGTTTGACATGGCAGGAGGGCTTGGGCACCCTCCTGCCTGGATCGTTGTTGGGGGGGGAGGATTCTGTAACCGGTGTTGTTTTTGACAGACACCGGTTACAGAATCCAGCTTTTAGGCGAAGGACTGGATCCTCCTTCGCCTAAAAGCCCTTCTGTTGGACGTTTTGTATTTTTTTTTCATTATGGTTAAAAAGTATAGACGTGCTGTGAGGTTACTTTTAGACGTAGTGGAGATTGGGCGTTTAGGCAGAGGAAGGCCATAATCAAAACATGGACGTATGTTTTGGTTATGGACACTTTCCCTGCTTCTGGGTTGAACGTTTAGGGACTTAGGCCAAAAGGGGACTTAGGCGTTTTTTTAAATTTTGCCCCTCCACCTGTACAGATACATAAGAACATAAGCAGTACGTCTGCTGGGTCAGACCAGAGGTCCCTCATGCCCGGAAGTCCACTTACGTGGCGGCCCATCAAATCCAAGATCCGTATTGTAATCCCCTATCCCCTTTTCCTTCAGGAAATTATCTAATCCCTTCTTGAACCCCAATACCGTACTCTGTCCTATCACACCCTCTGGAAGCGTATTCCAGGTGTCCACCACCCTCTGGGTGAAGGAGAACTTCCTAGCATTGGTTCTGAATCCGTCCCTTCTTAGTTTTTCCAAATACCATCTCGTTCTTGTAGTTTTTGAAAGTTTGAAGAATCTGTCCCTCTCCACTTTCTCTATGCCCTTCATGATCTTGTAAGTCTCTATCATGTTCCCTCTAAGTCTCTGCTTTTCCAGGGAAAAGAGCCCCGGTTTCTCTAATCTTTCAGCATATGAAAGGTTTTCCATACCTTTTATCAATTGTGTCGCTCTTTTCTGGACCCTCTCGAGTATCGCCATATCCTTCTTAAGGTACAGCGACCAATATTGGACGCAGTACTCCAGATGCAGGCGCACCATCGCCTGATACAATGGCAAGATAACTCCTTTCGTTCTGGTTGTAATACCTTTCTTGATAATACCTAGCATTCTATTCACCTTTTTTAGAGGCTGCTGCGTACTGTGCTGACGGCTTCATTGTCCTGTCCACTATTACCCCCAAGTCCTTTTTTAGGGTACTTTCACCCATTACCAGCCCTCCCATCGTATAGCTGTACTTCGGGTTTCTTCTTCCTATATGCAAGACTTTACATTTCTCTACATTAAACTTCATCTGCCATCTCATCGCCCACTCTCCTAGTTTGTTTAGGACATCTACTAATTGTAGGCCTGCCCCCATCCCACCCTAACCCCACCCCATCCCACCCTAACCCCACCCCCAATTTCTTCCATTCATTTTTCATGTACACAGAATATCTTATTAATTCATAATGGTAACCATAATTTTTTTAAAAAACACAAAGCACACTGTATGCAGAGAAAATGTTAATTATCATTTACAATTGTTTTATTTTTCAAAGATGTTAAGGCAGATGACTTTAATGTCACCTCAGTAACAACTTTAGAAAAATAGACAAATATAGTGCACAATATAGACAGCAGATATAAATTCTCAAAACTGACACATTTTGATCACTAAATTGAAAATAAAATTATTTTTCCTATCTTTGTTGTCTGGTGATTTCTTGAGTCTCTGGTTGCACTTCCTTCTGACTGTGCATCCAATATTTCTTTCTTTCTTTTTTCACTCCAGCCTAACAATTGTCCCTTCCTATTCCCTCCCTCTCTCCCTCCTTCCTTCCTATGTCTGAGTTCGTGCCCCCTTCCCCTCACTGCCTTTCAGCATTTGTGCCCTGGCCTGGCCTTACTTAATTTTTATTTTTTTTTTACTCTGAAAACCTGTTTATTTCTTATGATTCTCTAATAGATTTGATTTCATGAATTGCCTACCTGCAGATTTTGGTTACTGTCTCATATATATTTATTCTGCATCTTATGCATATTCATCTGTGCCTCTTGTTTCTCCCCTCTTCTCCTTCCAGCCACTCTAACTACTTCAACCTTTCCCCTCTTCCCTCAAGATCTGTCCTTGCCTCTTGTCCTTTCTCCAACCCTCCTTAGGTCAGTTTAGAGGTATTGTGACCTGGAATTGCTAACCAGTGATCAAGAGCTAGGTGTGTCCTTAAGTGAGCTGAAAACTCCCAAATTGGGAGAATTGATGACATCTTGTAATGCATCTATTATTGTTCGAAGACCAGCAAGAGGTTGGAACAATCCAGGAAACACTGGAGCAAGAAATATGATATTGCTTGGGTATTTTAGTTGTCATTTAGATTACCAAAACTACAGCCAATTGTTTTTCCAACAGAGAATGTATTTATGTAGAACATTCTGAAGGTCAGCAATGTAACATTAGATAATCGCAAAACACAGAGAATAAATCTGAGAATTCATTAAACAGCAAAATGCAACTCAGTAGATGAGTTAAATCTCTGGTATTGGAAAAAGCTAATTTCCAAATACAGAATTAAAAATGCAGCAACTGCAACATTAGTTTATCATCCAGAGCTTGACACCTAGATGAGTTTTTATGGAGGTCTCATTGATGAAAGGTTTCTTTTGAGAACTTATAAAGAATCTTCTATATTTTCTCTTTTTTGAGATTCAGACAATATTGGACAATGACGCTTTCAAAGCATAGAAAACATTATCTAAATCCTAGTTTTTAATGAGTTTTATGAGTAAGTCGCCAAAATATTCTTTATTTTACTTTATATTCTGGTTATGTGATCCCACCATATGTGTTTTTCCTTAAATGTTTCTTTTTCCTTCCTTAAAAATTGTAGTTCACCCCCTTTACCTTTTGTACCAGTTTGTAATTGAATGTGAAAATTTGTTTATATTATCTTGTTTTGTCCTCCCCAATTTTTTAACTGTTATTTTAAAAAACAATTGTTATACGCATTGAAATATATGATATTACGTAGATAACAAATCCCAATAAACTTGAAACTTGAACTTGACTTGATTCCATTTTTCTGCTGGACGATAATTTCTGTCTCTTCACAGGCATTACTAGAAGGCAGAATCTTTATACTTTTTATGGCTTGTAGATGGACTAGATTTTCCTTTAGATCAACACATGAACAGACGGTATCATAGAGAGCGAAACCTTGTGTACAGATTAGGTGAAGAGCTAGAAGTGCAAGCAGCAATCCTCGGTTCACCATGGTCAGAACACTTTGCCATAAAAGTCATAGTTTAAGCTATGCTTTGCTCATATTCAGGTGAAGGGAGAATCTAGACACATTTAAATATGTTAGAACATGGCCAATATTTTTGGTAGTGAGGGTTTCTATCCTACATGAAAAGACAATCAGCAGAGGGCTGAAGAGAAGCCTTCCCTTCCCTTCCCATCATGTTTTAATACCTGAAGAAAATCAATGGAAACTTTTGCCTTTTAAAAGCCTACGCAGTTTGATGTTATTAAAGCTTCAGAGAATTAAAGCCAGGCTTTAATCCCCTGTTTTGATATTGAGTTAGGTAACGTCTGCCCACAATATATTAAACTCAAAACCCTACAGGTCTTTCAAGCAGAGAATTCAGAACTATACTTTCACCGAAAAAGGCATAAAGAGATAGTTTCTTATTTTGATAATCTATACAAAACTGCAAGAGTTAAATCTGCTACCACCTCTGCGGTCCAGCATCACGCCCCTGTCTCTGGATTCTCTCTCATTTCCCGCTCCCTCCCCTCCCCTCGCTGGTGCCTCTGTACACTCGCCGGATCACAGTAACGTCTAAGGCTGGCCCTGAGGCTCGTCTGGCCTCTCCTTACTTACTTTTTTAACTGCTCCTTTTTCCTCTTCTCCTGCTCCTCTTTCAAGTGCTCCTGCTTCAATTGCTCCTCAGTCCCCAGCAATGTTCCCTCTAAGCTGAGCGCATGAGCGATCGCTCACTATTTTCAGTGGCATCACTCATACGTTTTCTCGTGTCACTCAATCGAGGGCGGGCGGAGGTGAGAGGAAGCGGTGGCGGCGGTCTGCCCTGCTCGCCTTGGTGTATTTTAAGTTGAAAGATGCAGTGGCGGCTCCTCTCAAGATCTCCGACTGCATCGGACTTCCAACACAGGTGTGGATTCGTGAGAAGAGCCGCTGCCACACCTTCAGTGGCGTACCAAGGGGGGAGCAGGGGGGGGGGCGGTCCGCCCCACGTGCAGCCTTAGGAGGGGTGCACAGCCGGCCAGGTCCAGATCTGGCCGGCTGTGCACCCCCCCTAAGGCTGCCGTCGGAGAGGAAGTTCGGGCCAGCCAATCGCTGCCTGGCTGGGCGGAACTTCCTCTCCGATGGCAGAATTGACGTCGGGGGAATGCTGGTCGGCCCAATGTTGGGAAGCAGAGAGAGCTTGGGGCAGCCGCGGCGGTGGTTTTGGGGCCTGTTTCCCCTGATGTTGGCAGCAGTGGGTTTGTGGAGGGTAGGAAGAAAGAAAGAAAGAAAGAAAGAGGGTAGGCAGGGAGACAGAAGGGAAACAGAAAAAAGAAAGGGGGCATCAAGAGAGAAAAAAGAAAGAAAGGGCAGGGAGAGAGGAAGAAAAAGTTAGGGGAGAGAATGAGGTCTAGAGGAGAGGAAGCATACAGGCTGAAAGAAGGGAAGAAAGATTGGATGCACAGTTTAAAGATGAAAGTGCAACCAGAGACTCATGAAATCACCAGACAAGGTAGGAAAAATGATTTTATTTTAAATTTAGTGATCAAAATGGGTCTGAATTTATATATGCTGTCTATATTTTGCACTATGGCCCCCTTTTACTAAATCACAATAGTGTTTTTTAGCGCAAGGAGCCTATGAGCGTCGAGAGCAGCGCTGGGCATTTAGCGCAGTTCCCTGCACTAAAAACTGCTATTGTGGTTTAATAAAAAAGAAGGGGAGTATATTTGTCTATTTTTGTATGGTTGTTACTGAGGTGACAATGCATAGAGTCATCTGCCTTGACCTCTTTGAAAAAAACCCAGAATAGGAATGATAATTAACATTTTCTCAGCATATAGTGTGCTTTGTTTTTTTTTAATTTTATTGTTGGTAGATCATTTTGACTTGGTCATTTTAAAGTAGCTCGCAAGCCCAAAAAGTTTGGGCACCCCTGAGCTAGAGAGTTGAAGCTGTGTATTTCTATTTTATCCCCTCTTTTACAAAACTGTGGAGCGTATTTTAGCGCCAGCCTTGGTGGTAGCAGCTCTGATGCTCAGAATTCTATGAGCGTCAGAGCTAAAATTCACACTAAAGTTTTGTAAAAGGGGGAGGGGTTAGTTTGTGATGACATATTCCATACTAGGCGAAGGTGTTTTCTGTGTTCTGTGTGTTCGAAAGACATGGTTTTCTGTTAGGATTGACGGTGTAGGATTGATCTGTGCTGGTCTGGCTTGTTTAGTTTTACAATGGGTGTATTGATGTACTGCTCACTGCAATATGTAAGATGCTGCCTTTTTCTAAGTACTCATGTGTGACGTGTGGCTTGTTACTAAAAATCATGTTTTTCGAACAGATGGGGGGGGGGGGTGCCAAAAAATGATGGGCCCCGGGTGTTCATATGCTAGGTACACCACTGTATGTAAAGATACCAGAAAGCTGACGAAGCAAAAACTTTAAGTAAATTGTTATTCTTCTGAGTATTTAACCCTCCCACAATCTCACGGGCACTTGTCCTTCGCGCCTGCTCATAAATTTGTGGAGTATGTAACTTGTCGCTCATGCATATTTTTCACACACCTCATCAATCCTTAGAGGAAACATTGGTCCCCAGCACTGCAGCACTCCCCGCAATGGCTAATGGAGGGTTGGAAGGCAGGGCACAAGACGATGAGACAGATACCCTACACATGGCTGACCCACAAGCCTCTCTCTGACGTGAACTCTGACTTTGGAGAGAAATCTTCCGGGCCAGCCACTTACAAAAGAGAGTGCGTCTCCAAGGGCCGGGATGAGGTAGTGGAGCAAATCGCCAGTGAAGGAACAATAATGGAGGTACAAGAGATCAGGGCAGGTTCGCGAAAGATGGCAGCGGCAGAAAATGGGACATTTTGGCATCCCAAAGCTGTGTGTCGGGAAAACGGGACGGGCAGTCCAATAACGGGATGGTCCCGTTCAAAATGGGACTAATGGTCACCTTACCCATGAATTTCTCAAAAAATCACCCATTCCCCTCATAGTATATCCCCATACTCAGAAAAACATTTTTTTCACATTTACACACTAGCTGCTGTCTTTCAGATATGACTCAAGTTTACAGCATAGCTTTCAGACTCATGTTACAATAATAGATGCCCTCTGGAGAGAACCTGCTACTGAGTTTGTTCTATGAAGGATTTATTAAGAAGGATTTATTAAGGATTATCACAGAGTAGTTTAAAGATTCTGTTGTTTGACTTAGAGTTGTAGTTAATTATCAAAGAGGACTACAGTTAAGATATGCTATTTTACTGCTAAGCCCTGTTATAACTAGGTTTTAATGCATAAATGGGACCTGTGCTATAATAGTACAATCTAGTAGCAAAATAAAACATCTTAATGGTAGCATTGTTAACTTCAAACCATAGTTATAATGCTTTCCCATGATTAATACATACTTTTTTCCTTGTGATATTTTTGTTTGGATTGATTTCTGCATCCCGGTTGATTTACCCTCTTTTTTTTTTCCCATTAGCCTTTATAGAATATAGGGAGGAGCATAGAGAAAAAAATATGCTTTATATTCATTTTTTCAAATGTTTCTCAATTTAAGTGTTATTTTAAAAATTCATTTCACATATTCATTTTGAGGAGGTCTGTAGGACGCTGCTATATTCCTACAAGGATGCTCCCTCACAGTATCAGAGCCACCTTAAAACCTGAAGTCTGCCCAAGGGGGAAGTGATGAGGGAGAGGTGGAGCTAGTAGAGCATGGTCCAGGAAGTATAAAAGCCTGTGGCCAAGCTAGGTTAAAAAAGCCCACATGGAAGCATTGCTTCAATTGCTACAGTTCAGCAGGCCATCATCTTGGAACCTTGCAACTTTGGATTTTGACCCAGGTAACTACCAGAGACTACTGTATATTGGTAAATCTAGGGAACCGGGCCAGAAACAATTAAAGTGCACTGTCATAAGAACATAAGAATTGCGCTGCTGGGTCAGACCAGTGGTCCATCGTGCCCAGCAGTCCGCTCCTGCGGTGGCCCCCAGGTCAAAGACCAGTACCCTAACCGAGACCACCCTACCTGCGTATGTTTTAGTTCCGCAGGAACTTGTCTAACTTTGTCTTGAATCCCTGGAGGGTGTTTTCCCCTATGAAAGCCTCCGGAAGAACGTTCCAGTTTTCCACCACTCTCTGGTGAAAAAGAACTTCCTTACATTTGTACGGAATCTATCCCCTTTTAACTTTAGAGAGTGCCTCTCGTTCTCCCTACCTTGGAGAGGGTGAATAACCTGTCTTTATCTACTAAGTCTATTCCCTTCATTATCTTGAAGGTTTCAATCATGTCCCTCTCAGTCTCCTCTTTTCAAGGGAGAAAAGGCCCAGTTTCTCTAATCTCTCACTGTATGACAACTCCTCCAGCCCCTTAACCATTTTAGTTGCTCTTCTCTGGACCCTTTCGAGTAGTACTATGTTCTTCTTCAACTACGGTGACCACTGCTGGATGCAGTATTCCAGGTGAGGGCATACCGTGGCCCGATACAGCGGCATGATAACCTTCTCTGATCTGTTCATGATCCCCTTCTTAATCATTCCAAGCATTCTGTTTGCACTTTTCGCCGCTGTCGCTCATTGCGCGGACGGCTTCATCGACTTGTCAACCAGTACTCCCAAGTCTCTTTCCTGGGCTGTCTCTCCAAGTACTACACCAGACATCCTGAGTTCGTGTACAAGATTTTTGTTACCAACAAGTATCACCTTACACTTGTCCACGTTAAACTTCATTTGCCATGTCACAGCCCATTTCTCGAGCGTGTTTATGTCCTGTTTCAGGTCTTCGCAATTCTCCTGCGTCTTTACTACTCTGAATAGCTTTGTATCATCTGCAAATTTAATCACCTCGCTCGTCGTTCCATTTTCCAGGTCGTTTATAAATATGTTGAAGAGCACAGGCCAAAGCACCGAACCCTGTGGCACTCCACTGGTGACACTTTTCCAGTCCGAGTATTGTCCATTTACCCCCACTCTTTGCTTTCTATCTGCCAACCAGTTTTTGATCCACGTGTGTATTTCACCCTCAATCCCATGGCTTGAAATTTTTTGAAGTAGTCATTCATGCGTCTTCTGAAAATCCAGATATATAATGTCGACTGGGTCACCTTTGTCTAGCTGCCTGTTAACTCCCTTGAAAAAGTGCAGCAAGTTCATCAAGCAAGATCTTCCTTTGCTGAAGCCTTTGCTGTGTCCTTCAAGGTGGTCAACGATGTGATCCTTTATCAGCGCCTCTACCATCTTTCCTGGTACCAAGGTCAGACTCACTGGCCTGTAGTTTCCTGGATCTCCCCTCAAACCTTTCCTGAAGATTGGCATAACATTCGCTACTTTCCAGTCTTCCGGAATCCTGTCCGATTTGATCGACAGATTGGCTATTAGTTGAAGCAGTTCAGTTATAACTCCTTTCAGTTCCTTGATTATCCTCGGATGGATGCCATCCGGTCCTGGGGATTTATCGCTCTGGAGCCTATCAATCTGCCTGTATACCTCTTCTAGACTGACCGTCAACCCAGTCAATTACCCGTCTTCGTTTCCTAGGTATAGCCTGTCAGCCTCCGGTATGTGGGGCATATCCTCTTCTGTAAATACAGATGCAAAAAAACGTGTTCAGTTTGTCGGCTATGGCTTTGTCCTCCTTTAGCACTCCCTTTATTCCATGGTCATCCAATGGCCCCACCGCTTCCTTCGCAGGTCGTTTCCCCTTAATTTATCGAAAGAACAGCTTGAAGTTTTTTGCTTCCTTGGCAATTTTTTCCTCGTAGTCCCTTTTGGCCCCTCTTACCGCCTTATGGCACCTGCGTTGATGTTGCTTGTGCTTTTTCCAGTTTTTGTCCGTTTTTGACCTTTTCCATACTTTAAAAGAAATCTTCTTGTCTCTGATCGCTTCTTTCACTGCTATAGTGAGCGACGCCGGTTCCTTGTTCTTTTTCCTCTTGGATCCCTTGTTGATATGCGGTATATTTAGATTTTGCACTTCTGTGACTGTGTCCTTGAAAAAAGGGACCATGCTTGCTCTAGCAGTTTTACAGCACCTATCCTTCCCCACCATGAGTCTCATCCCTTCCCATCCCTTCCCTTTTCGGAAGTTCAGCACTGTGGCCGTCGTTCTGGATTGTTGTTTCACCCCCGTATCCAGGTTGAATCAGATCATATTATGATCACTGCTTCCCAGGGTCCCTTCTACTTCTACATCTTGTGCCGGTCCTCGTAGTCCATTTAGAAGTAAGTCCAGAATTGCATTTCCTCTTGTATTTTCCTTGACAAGTTGTTCCAGGAAGCAATCGCCCACTGCATCCAGGAACTTGGTTTCCCTACTGCAGCCGGAGGTGCCTAGGTTCCAGTCTATCCCCAGGTAATTGAAGTCACCCATGATAACTGCATCTCCTCCCTTGCAGTTGAGTTTAATCTCAGCCGTCATTTCTTCATCAATTTCATCGGACTGCACTGGGGGTCGGTAGTAGATGCCAAGAAACAGTAATATAAACTATGAACCTACCAGGCCACTGTTAAACCTTGTTTAATTTAAAGAACATTCTTGAATTTATTTTCTCTCCCCTGCCTGTGAATGGAACAGGACCCCAACCTGATATGTATAATAAACAGCATTTTCTTTCTCATCCAACTGCTGCATGGCTCTGTTTTAGCTGTGTTCCGGGTTACTCTTGTTCACATTACCACAGTGCACATAGGGGTAATTCTATAAAGTAAGTGCTAAAATGTGCATGTTGAATATAAACTTAAATAATTTGAATAATGGTGTATGCACTTCCTATGTGTTAACATGCATAACCTTACATAGTGAGTATTTTACACATACAAGTACACATGGGTGAAGTCTGCGTGAAACATGTCTGCAATTCATTTTTATTTTCAAGATGGTGCTTGGTTAGATCACAGGTTCTGGTGCCTCCCTATCTCATTTTTCTTATTTTGTTTTACTTCTACATTTTCTGTTCAGTTTTTCTTCTTTTATTTTTATCTTCTTTGTTTTCAACTTGGTTTTATTGGACTGGAACTTACCGTCATTTTTAATTTACTTACTCTTCCTGTTCAACTGTTAGTTCTGGTCCAATGGGTCATTGCCTTACCTGCTGTAGTTGAGACTTGTTCCTCTTTGGTGTCGGGCGAGATCGACTCTGTCGAGTGGAACAGGCTGTGGGGCCCTGCAGCTTTTCTTTCATCAGCGGCAGCAGGGCTCCGATTTTGACACAGCTCCCTTTAATGTTGGCAGGACTGCACTGTACTTGATGTTCTTCGCCATTGGCTCCCTCCCTTCCTCCAGGGCCTAGAGATAGTTGTGCACCGCTCCCCTGGGAGGCTGGGACCGGAGACAGTTGGCAGAGACTGTGTGGTTGGTTTGCATCAGCGGACTCTGCCTGAATAACATGTGGCAGGTTGGTGCCGGCATCGGGGGACCTTCTGCGGCCTGCTTCTTCCTCCTAGATTGGTTGCCTTCAGCTCTTGGACCCATCTTCTGCCTCTGTCCCTCTCCTACCTCGGTGTATGCCCGCTTTGCTCACTCCCTTCTATTTTGGCCTGCTAGAGGAGGTGTCTGTCATCAGCTGCTTCAAGATAAAGCCATCAATTCCTTCTCCTCTGGCAGGTATGATGCCATTGTCTGGGATAGCACTTCGGCCTACCACTTCTTTGCCTTGATCCTTTCATGCGGATGTGGTGCTCCAGTAGACCAATCATTAGAATGATGATTGGACTTAGCACCAGACTGGAATTTATTTTATCTCTAAACTTATTTGATTTTTGCTGGGTTTATTTTAATTACATTACATTAGTGACTTCTATTCCTCTCGTACCTTGCAGTTCTAAGCGGATTACAGAGAAGCTAACTGGACATTTCCAGGAATATTACAGTTTAGGAATTGGGATTACAGAGAAGCTAACTGTACATTTCCAGAAGATTTGCAAGTTAGGTAGTGGTATACATGGTTGATACTTTGGAGAGAAAAAAGTTACAAGAGGGTGAGACTGTTTGGGGGAGGGGAGATTACAAGGGAGGAGAAAGGACAAGGGGAAGAGTTAGGATATCTGGATACATTTTCTGAATTGCAGAGTTTTGATTCTTTTTCGAAATGATTTGAAGTCGCTCGTTGTTGTCAGTAAGTTGGAGATGGAGTGGTCAAGTTTTATTTTCATTCTTCTATTTTTGCTTGATTTGAAATTTATATATTCATTTGGTTACCTACTATTCTATTTTTGAAATGTAACCTTTATTTTCATTCTTCCTGAATACTCTTCATAAATCCCAGTAAATAAAGAAAGAAACAAAAACTAGGTGCCTAGGTTTCCTTATAGAGCACTAGTTCAACCATCTATTAATTAACCTAAAATGTAGGCATGCACACTTTTGCCTATAATCTGCCCATACATTAAGGGCTCCTTTTACTAAGGTGCGCTACCGTTTTTAGCGCGTGCAAAAGATTAGTACACGCAAACCCCGCGCTAAACAAAAAATACTAACGTAAGCTCTATGGTAGTATTAGCATTTAGCACACGTGGCATTGTTGGCTTTCTTTGATGTGGTACATTGGTAGCCTGTCACTAGGTACACTTGCATTGTGGTTGCTAAGCAGATTAGTCATAGCAATAATTACCCCTGAGACTCCTGATGCAGGCCAAGAGGCTGGAACATATCTTTGTTGAGTTGCATTGATAGGATTCCATGAAAGATTTTTCTGCACCTACGGTCATCTCCACTGTGTTTGTTTGTCAGCTAGGTGGAAAGCCCAGCCTGGGGCCTACCCAGTACATGCACCAGACTGAGCAGATGTAAAGAGGCTAGTAGAAAGTAGGGTAAAGCCTGGTTTAGAAAGTCCAACACCAACAATGCTCCTCTTGATGCACAAAACTTTTGTTAGAGCAAGAAAAAATAAAACATGTAGTTCAAAAACAGTACTCACAATAGAATGTCTTCAGGTATCTGTGTCCCAAAACACCACAGCTTCAAACAACAGCTTCATTCCCTTGGTTTCTCATTAGAGAATGACACGGTGGCTGTTACCTGCAGCTAGCCCTGGGTAACCCACTGAAACGGTAGGGGGAGGAAAAAGTGCTCACTACGGGTACAGGGACAAGGCCATCCACTGCTCCATGGAGACGTGAATGGTCTTGTTCCTGCAGTTAAGGGAGGGAACGCGCGGGGTCACAGATCGCACATGGCCCTCTCCCTCCTTCCTACCTACCGACCGCATCAATCTATTGTCCTTCCTCCCCCTTACCTTCAGGCACGTTTTAACTTTACAGAGTAACTTGTTCAAGTCGCCAGTGCATGCCTGAAGTCGCGTATGTCTGGGGGTGGAAGCTTCTCCTCTGACGCAACTGGAAGTTGCGTCAGAGGAGAAATTTCCACCCACAGACATACGCGACTTAAGACAGGCACCAGCAGCTTGAACAAGTTACTCTGTAAAGTTAAAATGCGCCGCGATGGTAAGGGGGAGGGAGATGCTAGGCCCTCGCGAGGGGTGCTGAAGGGCAGTGGAAAGGAACAGACGAGAGAGAGTGGGGAGAAGACACTGGAAAGGAAATGGGGAACAGAGAGTAGGGAGAAGACGCTGGAAGGGAAATGGAGAACAGAGAGTAGGGAGAAGATGCTGAAAGGAAATGCTGAACAGAGACTGGGGAGAAGACACTGGAAGGGAAATGGGGAACAGAGAGTGGGGAGAAGACGCTGAAGGGAAATGGGGAACAGAGAGTGGGGAGAAGACACTGGAAGGGAAATGGGGAACAGAGAGTGGGAAGAAGACACTGGAAGGGAAGAAGACAGAGATGCTAGACTATGGGGGGAGCGGAGGGAAGAAGATGGGTGCCAGACCAATGGGGGGGGGGGTGGAGGGAGAAATGGAAGGGAGAGGCACAGTAACAGAGCAAATGGAAGATGCAGAGAGAAGGCAGACAGTGAATGGAAGGAGTTGAATGAGGAAATGAGGAAAGAAGAAACCAGACAACAAAGGTAGAAAAAAAAATTTCTATTTATTTCCTTTTTTTTTTTGCTTTAGGATAAAGTAGTATATTAGTTATGTTGATAAAAATTTATAAACAAAGCCCTGCCAGCTGAACATTTCTTTCTCTAGTTCAGCAGCCAGAACTATGATTTATAAGAAAGGAATAAGTTAAATATTGCAGTACTGAGGCTTATATGGATGCTGAGGGAACTGGGACGGGGCGGGGACAGTGGTTGCGGGGACGGAGATGGGAGTGGGCATGGGGCAGTGACGGGGACACATTTTTTCCCCATGTCATTCTCTAATTCTCATCTCTATTAATAAAAGGGAAAAAAAACAACTTAAGCTATCAGCTTTCGGTTCAGTTTCATCCGAGCTTTGGAGCTGGGGCCCTTTGATTAAATCAGTTCAGGGCTCCATGCAAAGAATGCAAGTTTCTAAATTTCCAAGTTTATTTAATACAGTATTTGTTAAATTGCTTATCATACTTCTAAGCGAGATACATTTGATAAATAAAAACCGAAGAGGGTATTACATAAAAAATGACTAAACAGATATACCAAAACGCAAGAGAAAGGGGTGGAACTATATCAAATTACAGGACAGAAAAACAGTAAAGGTTAACACATTAGGAAAGGAGATCCCATCTGTAGGGAAGACTGAAGGAAAGGACATTATATCTGAGAAGTCCTCAAATCAGCTGGTTATATGTCAAAAGCCCACCTATTCACCTTTCCCTCCCTAAAAGGCTGCCTCTACAAGAGATTCACTGATAGAACCCTAGCATTCCAAGCGGGCAAATGGAACAATTGCCTTACCGCCCTCATCTCCAACTCTCCACCCTACCACCTGTTCAGGAAGTCACTAAAAACCTACCTCTTCGACAAATTCCGCTAACGCTGCCTTCCCCCCTTCCCTGCACCCTCCTGACCTCGACATGCCTCCATTCCCTCTGACTACGCCCCCCTCCCAAGCCACTATGGCCTCTCTTTCTCAAGCTCTGTTTTATCTAATTGCCCTGCCTTTTCATAGCCTCATATTTAACATCACTGTAAATGTACCACCGCTTTAACATGGAACATCGCTGTATACGTACAGTCTCTTCCTTAGTATATGCCTTTTTATTACTGCTATTTATGTAACATCTTTGTAAATGTAATAACACTGTAATATGTATCATCGCTGTAAATGTACAGTCTCTTCTATTGTTAACCGCATTGAACTTCCATGGTATTGCGGGATACAAGAATAAAGTTATTATTATTATTATTATTATTATTAAATAAAAATGTTTTTAATTTTGATTTTAAGTGCTTTAAAGAAGTTTCTTCCTGTAAATGGATCGACAGTGAGTTCCAAAGCATAGGTGAAAAAATTGTAGAGCGCATTGTATTAATGTGACACAAGGAGGGAAATCCTCACTTTAAACTTCTGCCTTTTTCTCTCCTTTCACAATTCAAAATATTTTACTTTCCTGGCACATTCTCTAGCCAGGCTTTGGTACTGGCCTCCCACAGTTTAACCAGTCCAGCATTCACCTTCATGGAATGGCAGGCAAATCTTTCTCATTATTCATCTGCCACTATTTCCTTTCCACATGTCTCAGTAACTAGCCTGAAATACCTTTGAGCCTTTTAGAAGTAAGCCCAATGATGGAGGATCAATCCACCCAATGATTAGATGTAATTATCCTGCCCAAAGATCCCATTCAGGTTGAAGTGTTACAAAATCTTCATTTTACTACATCATTACTTTGCAGTCTTTTGTTCAAAGAAACATGCTCTCTTCCATCTTCATAACACAGCTGTCAACTTGCAAGTTCCTTATCTGCTGTTGCAATGTTAACAAGTCCTTTTTCTTCCTTCAGCAAGCAGTCTGCCTTACATTCTAGGCTTCTTACTTTGAGAGCTACTATTAATTTGTGGCTACCAGTAACACAGCTGCAACATTAACTGCCTATTCTCCAATGCAATATCTTCCACCTTTCAAACAATTCACAACTTGGCCTTAAAAATACAGCTTTACCACTTTCAGGCACTTCTTCAAAGCAAGACACTTTTTTGTACTTTCTTAACTACATCAACTTTCCATTAGAACAGATTATGAATAACTGTCATTACAGTCCATTAGCTCAGTCTCATTCTCTACTATATCATTCTCTGAGCAAACAGACATGTGATCATCCTGAAATTCTAGTTCAGAGTAAACTATTTTAGGCTTTGTGAAATACCTGGATTGCTTGCTCTCCTCAACTTCTCAACTGTATTCTTATAAATCTAGCAAGGATTGGGTTCTGTCTTCAGTTCCTTTCAGCTCCTGCCTTGCTCTGCCTGCCTCTGACTCACTCTACTGGGAAAATCAAAACTGGCTTCAGGTGTGGGCCTCGATCATATTGATGGAGCCTTCTTAGGGGTAATAAACCTGCTTGATTCAGCTTTCTTGTTAGGAAATTGGCTGGCTTTTACATCAGAAATTTCCTGTTTAGTTTTTCTGGATAGCGTAGCTGGTTTTAAGAAAGGTTTGGACAAATTCCTTGAGGAAAAGTCCATAGTCTGTTATTAAGACATGGGGGAAACCTCTATTTTCCTTGGATTAGTAGCATGGAATATTGCTACTCCTTGAGTTTTGGCCATGTACTAGTGACCTGGATTAGCCATCGTGAGAACGGGCTACTGGGTTTGATGGGCCATTGGTCTTACCCAGTAAGGCTATTCTTATGACAGAACTTTGCTGTGCTGAAGCCATTTCATTAGGTGCCTGCCTAGAAGGAGATAAATAGGTATTGGGATGAACATGTTCTTTTTCTTGCTGGTGTCTGGGCCTAAGAGTGGGTTTGTTATGGCCAGCATCTAGCACGTTAGAGTTTATGCTAGGGTTCACAAGGGGCTTCCCTGTGACACTATACATTGGTATTCTTTGTCCCGCTGTGCTAGTTATGGGCAAAATGTACCTACTCTCCTATATAGAATAGGTTCTAAATAGTTGCCTTCTTGGAACCAAAAACAAAACACCTCTTATAGAATTACCCTCTAATTGATGTGGTATGACATTTTATAAAGGACATGCAGGGTGGTACATTGCTGGTGGTGCTAGTATTTTAGAACAGAATCTGCCGACATTCAGCATGTTCTAAAATAAATGAAAAATGGATGTCCATTTTATAAACTGAAACATTCAAATTATTAGGCGATGCTGAAAAGTTCTTAGCTCAACCGAGACTTCATTTAATCCCTCCCTCAGTCAGAACTCTTCTTTGTAACTGGCATGTGCTAGGTACCAGGTTTAAATTCCAACCTCCATCTTTCTGGACATTGGTGTCCCCTCCCCTTCAAAAATTGGAGTTCAACATCCATATTTTGATTCCTACCTAGTCCTGAGGAACTAAACAGAATGAGACATGATATAAAAATGCTTGGCAGTTAGGATTAAATTTCAAAAAGTATGCCATAAATGCACATGGGGCACACAAATCTAATGGAGGGTGTGTGTGATAGAGTAAAGAGCTATTGTGGACTGATCAAAAGAGAGACACGGTAGAGATAGCATCTTAAGCTCTCAAAGCAATGGAACAGTATGATTAAAAAATTGACAGAGCCTCTTTGCATGCACGGATGTTGACATGATGATGTCACATGCATGCACGTGTACATATGATGTCATTGTGTTGATGTCTGCACATACTCAGAAGGCCTCCAGATGTGGTCCCGAGCTTAAGGACTTCCAAAACCCAAACTGCCAGGTTTTAGAGATCCCTCCAGGCATCCGAACAGTTCTCTAAAAAGAGGACATGTCTGGGTTTTCCTGAACATCTGGTAATCCTAATGTCAGCAGGCCAGAGCCTCTCCAGTTCATTTAAATCACTCTGAAAATCAGGCCTATAGATAATTTGAAAGTTGTCTAGACAAAGGCAAAAAAATAAAATAAAATAGCCTATGGATGTCATCAAAAGTCTTATTAGAGGAGGCTCATCTGATACTGAACTGTTTCTTGCTTCTGGATTATACCAGTCCCAGCATCCTAGACCTGGAGTGAACTTACCCAAAGAGAAAACAGGCACTTTTCTAACTAAGAGCAATTCTGAACTAATGCTCCCTTTATTTGACATCTTTGCTCAGAAGCAACATGTGTTTTCTATGGCTCTTATGGGAGATCTATAAATATTCACCTACAGCGTGTTTAGCAAATGATATTATTAGGAGAGTGGATCAATTGTTCATACAATACAAAGATAATCCATTTAGATCATCCCTTAATACTCTCACTAGAACCAATAGTGTAGGAAGACCCTCAGAGATGCCACCAATATACTCAAATTTTATTTCATAGTATATGGCTTAATGCATCAAGTCCTCATCGGGTCCGATATTTAACGGTTCTTCCAGTTTGTTAAATGAACCATTAATTTTTCAAATATATTTATACTGTTCAAATACTTAACTTAGTGTTCGTGGTCAAATTCACAGGGCTGATTAGTCCACCAACACTAAGTTAAGTATTTGAACAGTATAAACATCTTTGAAAAATTAATGGTTCATTTAACAAACTAGAAGAACCGTTAAACACCGGACCCGATGAGGACTTGATGCATAAAGCCATATACTATGAAATAAAATTTGAGCATATTGGTGGCATCTCTGACAGTCTTCGTACACTATTGGTTCTAGTGAGAGTATTAAGGGATGATCTAAACGGATTATCTTATGGGAGATCTGCATCTCTAAATGCCCGATACTTGATACTGTTGCGCTCGTTCAACATCAAGTTACTTAAAGCAGACGTTTCACCATATGCCAATTAAAGGGTTAACGGAGATAGTCTGGATAGGTATAAAGAGGGAATAATTACTCTTTTCTTCCCCATTCAGAACTAGCAAAATATCAGGTAAAATTGAGAATGTGAAAAGAACAAAGGTGATCCTGGAGACAGATGGAATTCAGCTGAGCTGTTTTACCTAATTTGCAACAATTATTTTGTTTAGCTTTTCAAAACATAAATACTTTTATTCTTCATTAATTATTAAATATCACCATTTGGCTTAACATGGTATTGACGAAGGCCCAGATTCTATAAACAGTGCCGGTATTGGTGGCCCCTTAAAAACAAGAAACAAGATCACGTGTCAATCATGCATCAATGGGGTTTATAGAATTGTAGCTGATTTTAAAACAGGGAGCTTAAATGTAGGCCAGCATTTTACATTTAAGGTACCTGTCTTGCACCTACGGGTACACCTAGGGTCACCTAAGGACGCCTACGGCCACTTCCAGCATAAACCATGCCCGCGTCAGCCTAAGGCATCTTTAGGCATGCCTGAACCCTTCCATAGGTGTGTGAACATCTCCGTCGAAGTAGGCTGTATCAATTGGTTAGTTAGACAGCAGTAGGTCGCCTACTGCCGCCTAACTTTGGGACGCCATTACTAGAATCCGGGCCTAAATACTAGTTACTATACATTTATTCATAAATCAGCCCAATGTTTATGAATTTTCTGGATTTTGAATCTGATTTCCCAATGGTGAGTTAGTTCAGCCAGATCCCTTCCCTTCAAGGCTTATCATCCAAATTGCACACGAGGCAATGAAGAGTGAAGTGACTTGCCCAAGGTCACAAGGAACATCAGCGAAAGCAGGATTTGAAGCTTGGTTTCTCAGTCTGCTGCTCTAATCTGTAAGGCACACATCCATAGCTCTGCTAGCAAATCCTACCTTGTTTATTTTGAAAACTGTAACCTTGGAGATTGATGATTTTACTCTGTGGCTGGATTTGTATAAGTCATTATCGACTAGGTTAACCTCATGTGTCCTTATCTATGTCACTATGTATAGGTGATTTATATTTTTCACTTTATCACAGAAGCCTTATGTGCTTCTTCCTACCTACATTTAGTTACAGTTCTAGAAAACATACTTAGAAGTAACAGCTCAGTCTTTCTATTGGCACGATTCCTATCTACTGATAAACAGAAAAAAGAAATATGCATATAAATTTACAGTGGAAAATATGCACAGAAACAGCAGTAGAAGATTTGTTTACATCTTTTCCTGATTCAGTTTTCAAAGAGAAATTCTTCCCTTGAAATCTGCAGGTTAAAAGTGACATCCTGAATGACCCAATGAACTTAACTATCCAGATGTTTTTTTCTTTCATGATCATGAGGGAGAGTGTAGCGCAGTGGTTAAAGCTACAGCCTCAGCACCCTGAGGTTGTGGGTTCAAACCCACACTGCTCCTTGTGACCTTGGGCAAGTCACTTAATCCCCCCATTGCCCCAGGTATGTTAGATAGAGAGTGAGCCCGCCGGGACAGAGAGGGAAAACTGCTCGAGTACCTGAATAAATCCATGTAAACCGTTCTGAGCTCCCCTGGGAGAACGGTATAGAAAATTGAATAAATAAATCAAAGGTTCTAGGAATAACAAAAAGTTAATATATTATTATATTTCTGTTAAAAAGCAAAACAGCAGCAAAATACTTAGGCCTCCAGAGTGTATTTAATGTGAGCATCATGACGGCAGATTGTGAAAACTTGCAGGCAGACCTTAGGAAACTGGAAGACTGGGTATCCTAACGACAGACAAAATTTAATGTGGACAAATGCAAAGTGATGCACATTAGGAAGAATAACCAAAGACACAGTTACCAGATGCTAGGAGGTTAACGCCCAAGGAAAAGATCTGGGTGTCATTGGAGGCAATATGATGAAACCTTCCGCCCAATGTGTGGAGGCCAAAGAAACAAATAGGAATTATTGGAAAAGGGATCGTTAACAAGATCAAGGGCTCCTTTTATCAAGCCTCGCTAGCGGTTTAACACGCATAATAGCGCACGTTAAACCGCCGGCCGCGCTAGCCGCTAACACCTGCCTTAAGCAGGCGGTAGTTTTTGGGCTAGCGCAGGGGTTAGCGTCTGATTACAAGTTACGTGCGCTAACCCCGCTAGCGCGGCTTGATAAAAGGAGCCCTAAGAATGTTATAATGCCTCTGTATCACTACATGGTGCAACCTCACCTTGAGTTTTGCGTTCAATTCTGGTCGCCTTATCTCAAGAAAGATATAGCAGAATTAGAAAAGGTTCAACGAAGAGCGACCGAGATGATAAAAGGGATGGAACTCCTCTCGAATGAGGAAAGACTAAAAAGGTTAGGGCTCTTCAGCTTGGAAATGAGATAGCTAAGGAAAGATATGATTAAGTCTACAAAATCCTGAGTGGTGTAGAACGGGTACAAATTTTTACTCCATCAAAGACTAGGGGACACTTGATGAATTTACAGGGAAATACTTTTAAAACCAATAGGAGGAAATATTTTTTAACTCAAAGAATATCTTAAAAGCTGTGGAATGTGTTGCCAGAGATTATAGTAAGAATGATTAATGTAGTTGGTTTTAAGAAGTGTTTGGATAGTTGCTGGAGGAAAAGTCCATAGTCTGCTATTCAGATAGACATGGAGGAAGCCACCACTTGTCCTGGATCAGTAGTATAGAATATTGCTACTTTTAGAGTTTTTTCCAGGTACTGGTGACCTAGATTAGTCAACATGAGGACAGGCTACCATTGGTCTGACCCAGTAAGGCTATTCTTATGTTCTTAAGCCAGCCCCCCCCCCCCCCCCCCCCGGTAAGTTGCATTTGTTTTGGTTTCATTGCAGTTATATATCATCAGGATTTGATGGGGAAAGGCAAGGAGAAACCAGTCTTGCATGACCAGAACTATGGATATCAGCAATGGATCACTGGTGTGTGTGTGTGTATGGGTGTAAGGGGGGTGGGGGGTGGGGAGGGTACAGTTTACCTTTCTTGAGCGACTCTTCCCTGCTAAGATTCATTCTTCCTCAGCCACCTTGTTTCTGGTACAGATATTTCCAACGTTCTTCTTTTACCTATTTACTTATTTTAAATATTTATAGCCTGCTTATTACAACTTTTTAAACATGGGGGAGAGGTACAGGATAAAGCATCTAACAATAAGCAGATAAACACTCAAATTATTGACATAACATTAGCATTCACATTCTCGTCACCTGCAACTGAAAGCTAATCACCGTCAATCAATAATCACACAACTCAGTTTTAATGGAAGAAATATTTGGCCGCAGCTTTATTATGTGTCTGAATATTATCTCCACTTGCAATACAATCTGTGTCCAAAAACCAACGAACCCCCAATGCATATTTCACACACCCCTAGGGAGCTATTCGGTGTCGAAATTAGCTCCTGTTAAGTCTTTAAATTTATAACATTCCCCCAAACATGACCCATGGTGACGCAAGGCCATGCTTCCCCTCCCCTCCCCCCAAACATGATCCACGGTGACGAAAGGCCATGCTTCCCCTCACAGCGGTATCGCCGAGTGTTACATTTATTTATTCATTTATTTATTTATTAACTGCTCAACTCCCAGATACAACTGGGCCAAACCCCATTTCCGCCCCACCCAAATCTGCGACCATCTCCCCCAACCCCATAAGCTCCACCAAACCCACCCAAGTCGATATATAACATGTACACCCCCCACCCCACCTCACAACACTGACACAAAACATAACACCAGTACAAATGGGAGGGAGGGAGGGATAATCTTTTCCTGAAGAGACTACTCTACTGTTCCCCTTTCCTCACAGAATTCACTCCAAACTGCCACAACATCCAACCAATCACGTGACTGCTCCACCCCATCACCTTAGAAACCTCCCTAATCATTTTTCTTTCTTACAAGCTCTGTCTATTAACCCTTTCTTACCTCCTCTTATAAAATTGTCAATCCTTATTCTACAGACCCTTGATAACAATTCATATATTCCCCTTACCCTCTGTCCCCCCTCCCATTTTACCCACACCATTATTCAATAAATATTACCAGCCGGTGACATCAGCTCAGCTAATGTTATATCACACCAGATGAATCTGGTGTTCTTCTATATACTTCAACTAAGAAAAGACTCAAATCCTATCGGGGAAAAAAATAATTAAACAGCACTTTGCAAAATTTTAGCACATCCAAATGAAATTGAAGAGACACTGGGATAAATTCCACCTCAAGAGGCCAGAAGTTTAAAAGCATATGCACTATTAAGGATGGACGCAAAGGAAATTACGCATAGAAAATCACAGTGGATGAGCAAGGACACAAGGATGTGTAAGTGACTGTTAATACATAGGAGCATTACCATGATATTCTTTGGACAGTAGCACCAGCAATTTAAACTGAATATGTGCAGCTCCTTATAATCAATAAGGCACATTAAGAAAAGGAGTAATAAATATTTGGCATACAGAATGATCTTCCAAGTTTATTTCGGTTTTGATATACCACTCATTGTGTATCCGGTGTACAATTTAAAAGAAGGGAAAAAAATTAAAACAAATTATTATTTTATAAAAACAAGATAAAATGATGACATATATGATACAGATGGGTAAGTATTGAAGGGAGCCGGGGATGAACTACATAGTCGATATGAAAGAAGGGAACTGACTGAAGTGTTTGAATGGATATAATTGATAAACTAATATATACAATATTGCCCGTGGCATGTGGTCAGGTCTTTCACCCCACCCCCTAAAGGCCTTGAGGGAACTGCTCTGAATTTGGTTGAGCAGGCAACAGACAGAAAAAGGTGCTCAGGCAATCAAATTCAGATCACTACTGTCAGAACCTTCAGGGTGTGTGGATAATCCCCATCCTAAGAACCCAACTTTTTTTTGGGGGAGGGGTACCTTTTGTTTGATGCAGTTTGACTAGTTCAACAAATCAAACTGCATCAAGCAAAAAATAAAATAAAACAGCAGGGCTGTAGAGCTGGGGATTCACTAAATTCCCTGAAAACCCTCATTGTACGCCACCGATTATTGTAATAATCAGTAGTGATCAAACATAATGACTGCAGCTTTGCTTGAAAATCAGCCAGTGGAAACATTTGTTTAATCTTTGCAGCATGTGAAGTCTAAAAAAACAACAACCATAAATCATGGCGTTATTCGAGAGAGTTCAGAGGAGTGTGGCACGTCTGATTAAAGGGATGTAAAACCTTTCATACGCTGAGAGATTGGAGAAACTGGGTCTCTTTTCCCTGGAGAAGAGGAGACTTAGAGGGGATATGATAGAGACTTACAAGATCATGAAGGGTATAGAGAGAGTAGAGAGGGACAGATTCTTCAAACTTTCAAATAATAAAAGAACAAGAGGGCATTCAGAAAAGTTGAAAGGGGACAGATTCAAAACGAATGCTAGGAAGTTCTTCTTTACCCAATGTGTGGTGGACACCTGGAATGCGCTTCCAGAGAGCGTAATAGGGCAGAATACGGTACTGGGGTTTAAGAAAGGATTGGACAACTTCCTGCTGGAAAAGGAAATAGAGGGGTATAGATAGAGGATTACTGCACAGGTCCTGGACCTGTTGTGCCGCCGCGTGAGCGGGCTTCTGGGCACGATAGACCCCAGGTCTGACCCAGCGGAGGCATTGCTTATGTTCTTATGTTAAGTTATGTTCACTGCATCTATGTTTTGTGAGTCTATGATAACTCCAAGACATCATCTATATTAACAGATAGAATTCACATAATAATTGACAATCAGGTTTTCAGATAACACTAAGAAAACATAGCAAGTAACCACCAGTGTTCCTGACTTTTGTCAATTTAGCAAGTTGATTCATAGCCATCCAATTAGAGGCATCATTGATACAGTCATGAAAGCTGTCAGTTCAGATAAACACAAATGTTCAGTGGCAAAGATTGCAAAGTCATATTCAGACGGCCTAAATGAAACTCTATCTATATATATAAAATCGGAGGTATGTATGTGTGTATGTGCTGCGATCACGCAAAAATGGCTTTACCGATTTGAACGAAACTTGGTATGCAGATCCCTCACTACCTGGGATGATATGTTCTGGGGGTCTCGCGGCCCACCTGCACACGTGGGCGGAGCTACAAACAGAAAATCAGATTTCACCCATTCATGTCAATGGAAAAAATGTAAAAAGCTGCCATTCTCACAGTAATTCAAAAACGGCTTGACCAATTTGAACAAAACTTTGTATGCAGGTCCCTCACTACCTGGGGTGATATGTTCTGGGGGTCTCGCGGCCCACCTGCACACGTGGGCGGAGCTACAAACAGAAAATCAGATTTCACCCATTCATGTCAATGGAAAAAATGTAAAAAGCTGCCATTCTCACTGTAATTCAAAAACGGCTTGACCGATTTGAACGAAACTTGGAGATCCCTCACTACCTGGGGTGATATGTTCTGGGGGACTCGCGGCCCACCTGCACACGTGGGCAGAGCTACAAACAGAAAATCAGATTTCACCCATTCATGTCAATGGAAAAAATGTAAAAAGCTGCCATTCTCACAGTAATTCAAAAATGGCTTGACCAATTTGAACAAAACTTGGTATGCAGATCCCTCACTACCTGGGGTGATATGTTCTGGGGGTCTCGCGGCCCACCTGCACACGTGGACGGAGCTACAAACAGAAAATCAGATTTCACCCATTCATGTCAATGGAAAAAAATGTAAAAAGCTGCCATTCTCATTGTAATTCAAAAACGGCTTGACCGATTTGAACAAAACTTGATATCAGACTGCTGGGCATGATGGACCACTGGTCTGACTCAGCAGTGGCAATTCTTATGTTCTTATACACACAATCACATTTTAAAATATTTGGAACAACTCCATGAGAAAAAAAATCCAAAAAAGCACAACTTTGCAAGAAGGACGTAATAGTTTCAAAAATTAATTTAGTCCTGGCTATACAAATGCAATCTAATTTACAGTAATACTTTTCCATGTTTTGAACAACCTGAACTATCATTGCTGTAGAAATAGCGTCAAAGTGTTCCCAGGAACCAGAAGTGAGTACATTAAGGATATTATCATCTCATCCCTGATTGACACAAAGTTCTAGTATCCAAACTTTGAATTGAATTTTTCCAGTAAACAGTAAATTGCTGAGTCAATTTGAATTTCACCATTTTGCAAATGTCCAGTCCATAATTGCTTTACTAAAGGGAAAAGTTCTTAAGCAGACTCAATACACCTAGTAAAATAATCCTTAGGAAAAAAAAAATCTTTGCCTGATATATATCAATGTCTGTAGTGGTGAGTCTCAGTGTATGTCCAAATAATAATGAGAACTCCTACTTCAACAGTATTTAGAATCAAGGCCAGGACGAGTAACCATTAGGAGGCAGTTTCCACACTCTTTCTGCATTCCTCACACACACATGTAACCCATGTGTGTGTGTGTGTGTAATATGTCACACACACACACACACACACACACACATCACCTCACACATACACACGTAATCCAGTCCACTTCAAGGCTGTTGTTTTGAACCAACTGTTTACTAAGTTTGGGTCTTTGGGGAGGGGAGGAGAGGGGGAGCAAACAAATACTATGTGGCAAAGGCAGACAAAAAAAACAAAGCAACAAATTGTAATTGAATTATTTATTTATTTAAAAACTAGTGTTTAAGCCCGTTACATTAATGGGTACTAGAGTAGATATCTGTCTGGGTTTTTTTTCTTTGTCTCTCTCTCTTCTTGGACGCTGTCTGTCTGTCTTTCTTTCTGTCTGTGTCGCTCTCAAGCCCCCTGTCTGTCTGTCTGTCTTTCTTTCTGTCTCTGTCTACATAAGAACATAAGCAATGCCTCTGCTGGGTCAGACTTGAATGTCCATCTTGCCCAGCAGTCCGCTCACGCGGCGGCCCAACAGGTCTACCTGGCCCCCTGCCTGCCTGTATTTCTCTGTTGCGCCGTGCCTGCCTGTCTTTCCGTGGCCCCCTTCCTATGTCCATAGTGTCCCATCCTATGTCCTTAGTGCCCCCAGTTCCACCTTCCTATGTCCTTAGTGTCCCATCCTATGTCTTTAGTGCTCTCAGTGTCTCCTTCCTATGTCTTTAGTGCCCTCAGTGCCTCCTTCCTATGTCCTTAGTGCTCCTTCCTATGTCCTCAGTGCCCTCAGTGCCCCTTCCTATGTCCTTAGTGCCTCCTTCCCATGTCCTTAATACCCCTTCCTATGTCCTTAGTGGCCCCAGTGCCTCCTTCCTATGTCCTTAGTGCCCCCAGTGCCTCCGTCCTGTGTCCATAGTGCCTCCAGTGCCTCCGTCCTGTGTCCTTAGTGCTCCCAATGTCTCCTTCCCATGTCCTTAGTGCCCTCAGTGCCTCTGTCTTGTGTTCTTAGTGCCCTCAGTGCCTCCTATGTCCTTAGTGCCCTTAGTGCCCATTCCTATGTCCTTAGTGCCCCCAGCGCCTCCTTCCTATGTCCCCCTCACTGCCTTCCAAACTTTGTCTCACCCCCTCCCTCCGAAGCCAACCTGCCTGCCTCCCTCCCATCCCCCTTTGCAGTATAACCCTTGAGAAACTTGTTTCTATCTTCTCCCCCGCCCCCGCAACTACCACCGTCGTGCAGCCGACCACACTAACCCTCCCATTGTGAGCCGACCGACAGGCATCTGCAGCACTCTGGGCGCGCTGCTTCACAGCCTTCTGCTGCCCTGATTTCCTCTGCCACATCTCTGATGATGTCATCAGGGACGCGGCAGAGGAAATCGGGGCGGTGGAGGGCCGCGAGGCAGCGTGTTTGGAGTGCTGTGGATGCTGCTGTAGGCAGGAGGTTTGTGGTCATCTCGCGGTGGGACAGTCGGGTTGGAGGGTCAACGGGGGTTCGGGTAGGCGGGGGGGAGGGGTGATGACGAACTGCATTACGGGAAAACAGAACCCCTAGGCACGCATGTGCACTCCTACCTGCCACGGACATAAGGATCATGGAACACGCAGGTAGGAGTGCGCATGCGCGCTTAGCATTTTATTATAGTAGATTTCTTTCTCGCCTAAAACCTAGGTAAGTTGCACTGTCTCTTGAGCTAAGTACTCCCAAATCCCAGAGAAAGTCCACCTCCTCTTTAAGCCTACTGCTACTGATAGAAGACAGCCTCAGTTAGCAGCAAAGTCACTTGCAGGAGATCTGAGACTTAGATATATTTGGTTCCTCAGGAACCCTATTGATTTTGATGATAAAATTTCCCTCAACCTAATAGATGTCCCAGGAGTACCAGCAGATGGCAAAAAACTAGATCATCCTGCTTAGTTTCTCAGAAGTGCTATACAGGGTTCTCTGCTCCTTCTGGCATTCAACAGGCTAGATGCTTAAGTGTCTTCAGCCTCCTGTATACTCCCAAATCACTCCTTGACCTATTATACCAGCTAGGGTAATACAGTGTACAGTCTGTAGGATTTCTGAGTCTACATGGCTAGAACTTTATGCTTGAAGAGGATCTTTCTTCACACTTAAGATAAAAGGTCAGAGAGACAGAGTCAAATAATACCACCATCACCACCTTTTTACAAAACCATAGCACAGTTTTTTGGCACCAGTCGCAGCAGTAACAGCTCCGACGCTCATAGGAATTCTATGAGCATCAGAACTGTTACCACCATGGTCGGTGCTAGAAACCGTGCTATGGTTTTGTAAAATGGGGAAAATTTATGGCTATATGGTAGAGGTTTTTATACCCAGGAGAATGCATGTCATAAATAGATCCCTTCCTCTGAATATAAAATTGTCATAGTTATTTTAGAAGCTCTATTCTTGTTTTGGATATCTAAAAACTGATATTTAGACAACCATATTGCTTGGATATCCAAGTCCCATCTTTACAAATGCACAATATAGATGTCTAACACTGCAATACATTTCTATGGCAAGGGGGTATATTCATAGTTAATTTTAGGTGGGGTTAGGGAGGGCCCAAAATATGGACCTCCAAATCTAGGCACAGAATGGGAATTTATATTAAAGGCTAAAAAGATTGTTTAGTCCTACTACTTGTCACATCCAGGTTACAGAAAGGTGCTCTGATTGGAAGGATGAAGTCACAACTCCTCCTTAATCCCCAAGTAGTTACTGTGCCCAGTGGCAGCGGAATTCTGTCTTGTTTGGTGGGGGGGGGGGGAGGGGCAAGGCATTCCGCCCTAGCCCCGGCAAAATCGTGCAGAAGCTTCAATTTTAAATGATCGGGCAGCCGCCACGTAGCATCAAGAAGAAGGCCTGCCCCTGGAAGTCTTCATTCTATATCTGGGGGCAGGCCTGCTCCTTGAAGCTGCCTGGTGGCGGCTGCCCGATCATTTTAAGTTAAACCCTGGCAGTCGGGAGGGTGGGCGTGCACCAGTTTTTAGGGAGGCTATGGCCCCTGTGGCCTCCCCTGTTCCGACGCCTGTGACGGTGCCCCTTCCTCTCTACTGAATGTACAACTGTCAAGGGATACCAGCCACAGAACTTCAGATACTATGGACATTCTTAATAGATTTTCAGATAATTCTGAGTTGTAGCCTAATGGTCAGTATATTAGACTGAGAACCAAAGGACCCAGGTTCAAATCCTGCTTCAGTTTTATTTATTATTGTTAAATTGTGAGCCCTCTAGGGTCAGAAAAATACTACCAGCACTTTAGTACATAGATACCTAAGTTAATGTACAATATTCCAAGATTTGACTGGGGAATCCAGATTTCTGCTATCATGATTTGATTTAAATCGTATTTTTCAACTCAGAAAACAAAATGGGGATTATAAACATTACGATTCAGCATATTTGATCTAATGAGAAATTTAACCCTTTATTTGGCATTATTGCTCAGAAGCAACATGTGTCTTCTATGGCTCTTATGGGAGATCTGCATCTCCAAATGCCTGCTACTTGGCACTGTTGCTCTCATTCAACATCAAGTGACATAAAGCAGCCATTTCACCATTTGCCAATTAAAGGGTGGAAGGGTTAGGCTGGCTAAAATAATTAATATCATGAGGGCTGATTCATGAGAGTCAAGGCAACTATTTTTCTTTCTCTAGAACGTGCACCAACACTGGAAATTTAATATACTGTATATCTGAAAGGATGTGACATGTACTTATTGATGTTACCATCAGATCAGAGATGAATGCAGTGGTCTCTGGTAGGGGAGAAGCAAAAAACATGACATTTGAAATTATTGTTTTATTATGGCATACAACATGAACAAAGTACAAGGGGAGTGTGTGGTGCAGTGGTTAAAGTTACAGCCTCAGCATCCTGAGGTTGTGGGTTTAAACCCATGCTGATCCTTGTGACCCTGGGCAAGTCACTTAATCCCCCATTGCCCCAGGTACATTAGATAGATTGTGAGCCCACCAGGACAGACAGCGAAAAATGTTTGAGTACCTGAATAAATTCATGTAAACCATTCTGAGCTCCCCTGGGAAAACAGTTTAGAAAATTGAATAAATAAAAAAAAATACAAGCTGTTTAAATGTTAACATCCTTCAAAATAGTCTCCCATGTTGTCTTTTGTGAGAGACACACTGTGAATGCACAGTATTACAAGTCATTTCTGCAGTACCACCTGTGTCGTACAATATGGGCAAAATATCCAGAACTGTTGCACAATTTCATAATCTCACATGACTCTTTGAAGGATGTTAACAGTTAAACATACTCACTCTCAAGCTGACTGTGTGCTTGGTTTAGTGAAACAGCTAACATTTATTACTCCTTTGTTAATAAAACAATGATTTCAAAATTCAAATGTCATGTTTTTTGCTTCTACCAGAGACCACTGCACTCATCTCTCATCTGGTGGCAACATTAAGAAGTACATGTCACACACTTTCAAATATATATATGTATATATATTAGATTTTTAGTGTTGGTGCATTCTCAGGAGAAAAGAAAATAGTTGCCTTGGCTTAAGAATCAACCTTTGTACATCTATATATATAAAATCGGAGGTATGTATGTGTGTATGTGCCGCGATCACGCAAAAACGGCTTGACCGATTTGAACGAAACTTGGTATGCAGATCCCTCACTACCTGGGATGATATGTTCTGGGGGTCTCGCGGCCCACTTGCACACGTGGGCGGAGCTACAAAAAGAATATCAGATTTCACCCATTCATGTCAATGGAAAAAATGTAAAAAGCTGCCATTCTCACAGTAATTCAAAAACGGCTTGACCGATTTGAACAAAACTTGGTATAAAGGTCCCTCACTACCTGGGGTGATATGTTCTGGGGGTCTCGCGGCCCACCTGTACACGTGGGCGGAGCTACAAACAGAAAATCAGATTTCACCCATTCATGTCAATGGAAAAAATGTAAAAAGCTGCCATTCTCACAGTAATTCAAAAACGGCTTGACCGATTTGAACAAAACTTGGTATGCAGGTCCCTCACTACCTGGGGTGATATGTTCTGGGGGTCTTGCGGCCCACCTGCACACGTGGGCGGAGCTACAAACAGAAAATCAGATTTCACCCATTCATGTCAATGGAAAAAATGTAAAAAGCTGCCATTCTCACAGTAATTCAAAAACGGCTTGACCGATTTGAACGAAACTTGGTATGCAGGTCCCTCACTACCTGGGGTGATATGTTCTGGGGGTCTCGCGGTCCACCTGCACACGTGGGCAGAGCTACAAACAGAAAATCAGATTTCACCCATTCATGTCAATGGAAAAAATGTAAAAAGCTGCCATTCTCACAGTAATTCAAAAACGGCTTGACCGATTTGAACAAAACTTGGTATGCAGGTCCCTCACTACCTGGGGTGATATGTTCTGGGGGTCTCGCGGTCCACCTGCACACGTGGGCGGAGCTACAAACAGAAAATCAGATTTCACCCATTCATGTCAATGGAAAAAATGTAAAAAGCTGGTATTTCTCACAGTAATTCAAAAACGGCTTGACCAATTTGACCGAAACTTGGTATGCAGATCCCTCACTACCTGGGGTGATATGTTCTGGGGGTCTTGCGGCCCACCTGCACACGTGGGTGGAGCTACAAACAGAAAATCAGATTTCACCCATTCATGTCAATGGAAAAAATGTAAAAAGCTGCCATTCTCACTGTAATTCAAAAACGCCTTGACCGATTTGAACGAAACTTGGTATTCAGATCCCTCACTACCTGGGGTGATATGTTCTGGGGTCTCGTGGCCCACCTGTACACATGGGCGGAGCTACAAACAGAAAATCTGATTTCACCCATTCATGTCAATGGAAAATATGTAAAAAGCTGCCATTCTCACAGTAATTCAAAAACGGCTTGACCGATTTGAACGAAACTTGGTATGCAGATCCCTCACTACCTGGGGTGATATGTTCTGGAGGTCTCGTGGCCCACAACTCTATGTTGTTTGCTCAAGGTTGGGTTCACCCAAGAATTTATATGTTCTTGCTCCAGGAGATGAAACTAAAATTGTTGTTTATAATCACGTTTTGCGTTAGTTGTATTGTATTCATTTTGTCAAATATTTCACATTATAATTTGAATACTGTACTTTTTATTAAGCTGTAAAAAAATAATTTCATTCACCTCTATAAATATCTTTATTTGAATCCATTTACAGTGTTATTGCTATAATTAAATACCCATGCAACGCCGGGGCATCAGCTAGTAAATTATAATATAAGAGTGCTGAACTTTACATATTCCATTTTGAAAATTCAAAAAAGTAATTACTTTTTCCCTTTCCTTCTCTAGATAGCTGTGACCAAAAGAGAGAGCATTCCATGGCATCAGGTGATGTGCAGGGGCATTTCCGATATGACGTCTGTCTGAGTTTGGACTTTTGAGGAAAAATGTCCAAAATCCAGTAGAGAAAATAGACACTCAATTTTCCCATTCCGTCCCCGTGAGTTATGTTGCTGTCTCTGTCCCTGCCCCATTCCTGTAACCTCTGCCTTAACCGCACATGCCTCAAACACATATGATTTTAAAGTGTTTGAGGCTTGTGCAGATGAGGACACAGCTTGAAGGAATGGGGCAGGGACAGGAAATAACTCGTCGGCATGCAAAAATGAGTTCCCATGTCATTCTCTAAAAATAACCATTATCAGATCAGAAAAGCATCAAACTTTTTGTTTTGAAAATGACCATTTTCTAGATGAGTTTGAGCTTAGTGCATCTATCTGTAACATGACTTTTAAAAAACATATTTAAAACGCACCTGTAGGGCAGAGGCTGCAGGGCTTGATTTTTTTTTTTTTTTAATGTCTGGTGGTTGGGACCCACCCCCACACTGTGTTCTAGCTGTGTTGGGGCCTCAGTGTAGCCCAAGATCGTCTTTGGGTTTCTGCCTTGATTTCAGAGCAGGGCCCGATGTGGAGCAGCAATGTTTGTGTGGGTTTTTTTTTTATTTAGAAGTGCCGGCCACTGGAGGAGAAAAAAGACAGAGCCCAGCATCGGGGCAGCATGTTTCATGTTCCTAGCAGTCGTGGCATGTGTTCTTAAAATGCCAGCTGCTGGAAGGGAAAGGGGGAGGTCCTTCCACATCGGGCACATGTACTGAAGAGTCTCTATGTGCTGGAGGGCCTGAAGAGCGCAGGAGCATGCCTGGCCTAATTTCAGGGCTGAGAAGAGAAGTGGACCTGGGAAGGCCCAAATAGGGAGCGCTGATGGTCACAACCTGACGGGGACCTGGTTGGGAGACAGTCAGGTCCTTGCAGGGTAAATGGAGACTGGGGGTTCTGAGACAGCACCTGGGGAGTTTTGGTGGGTGGATGCCCAGGAGACATGGGGCTGGAGCCCACCCCAGCAAATAAGGGGAAACCAGGAAAGCTGCAGGAAGCACCAACAATTGTTGGGACCCTGGCAAAGGGAAAGCCAGGAGTTGAGCATTTTAAGAATTTTAATGTGTTTTTAAAGGTATTTTAATTAAAATATTCAATTGAAGCAATTTATACCTGATTTGAGCCAATTTTAAGTATTTTTAATTGTTTTAATGTATTTAAATGCACTTTAATTGTTGAAGAATTCTTCTGAAAACAAGATTCATCTGAGAGTTCCTGAAATATTTTTGGTGTGCAATAAAATTGTAAATCGTGAATGGTAATGTCCAGATATCTTCTTATCTGTAATCCACTTAGAACCGCAAGGCACAAGCGGAATAGAAATCACAAATGTAATGTAATGTAATGTAATGTAAACAGGTGTGAAGGTTTCTTTCTTACTGGTGTCTCACTGGGTATCTTATATGCACCTGGAAGTTCCTTTAAACCTCAGTAGTGAATTAGTGGAAGTGGGCCTTGCTCCAGGGGACTCAAATCTTTACCAGTTGATCACTGCAACATTTGATCTTTTTCTGTGTGACGGGGACAAGGTTACGCTGAAGCTAGGGGACGCTACATAGCTTTTAAGACAATTGGGATGCAGAAGCAGCCAACATTCTTAGCAAACAGTCCATACAGATATCTCAGTAGAGCAGAGACACTCTAGGAGTTACTGCAGTGAATTGTCACAGAAAAAAAATCCCAGGTACACATTTTACCATAACCTGCTTATATTGAATGATGAGCCCTCCAAAATCTACCCAAAACTAACTGTACCCATCTGGATGGGTCTTTTGGCTTTTATCTGCTTTCATGTTTCTATGTTTCTTTATTTAGGTACAGTAGGTTTTGGAAGGCTCACCAAACTATATATAAGCAGATTATGGTGAGATGTGTACCTGGACTTTTTATGTGACATTCACTGCAGCCCCCTAGAGCAGTGGTTCCCAACCCTGTCCTGGAGGACCACCAGGCCAATTGGGTTTTCAGGCTAGCCCTAATGAACATGCATGGAGCAGATTTGCATGCCTCTCACTTCCATAATATGCAAATCTTTCTCATGCATATTAATTAGGGCTAGCCTGAAAACCCGATTGGCCTAGTGGTCCTCCAGGACAGGGTTGGGAACCACTGCCCTAGAGTACCCTTCTGCTTTGCTGAGATATATGTTTGGCCATATGAAGCTATCATGCAGGCTGGTATGTACTGTTTCTATTCCACAACAAAAAGGAAAACACAACCCCACGTGTGACAATACATAAACCAAAAGAAAGTGGGGAAGGGACAACGCACGCCAGCCTTGAGAACTATCATTTTATTTTTTTTTAATCTTTATTGATTTTTCATTACTAGCAAAAAGTGCAACACATTGTTCATATCAGTAACAATAATAAATAAGCACTTAAATACAATCAGTAGCAATACGACAATATAAGCCCCCCTACCCCACAATTACCGCAAGGAATCACCCTAAAGATATATCACTCCCCTCCCTCCCCCCCTGGATGTGTCTGAATTATACCAACAAAAGAAGGCTAAAAGAACTGTAACAATTGTACAAAAGACGTTAATGGACCCCAAACTAAGTTAAATATCTTAGAATGCCCTAGCATGTCGGCATTCATCTTCTCATACCTGTAGCTTAACTATAAGCTCACCCACCAAAAAGAAGAATTAAGACGATCACAGTTTTTCCAATTTCGAGTTATCATCTTTATGGCTATCCCAGTCATAATCAGAAAAAGCCGGCATTTATAACGATCCATGAGAGGCGTAATATACAGTAATGTTCCACATATAATTACACACTAAAACAGGGGAAACAAATCCACAGATATCAAACAAACAAGAGCAAAAGTGGAAATGTCCAGTTAGAATGGTGCACAAAAAGTGTCTTTCAACTCATCTGATAAATCCAAATGTCTTTATTCATCCAAAATAACTCATTCATCCAAAGTAACTCAATGACTCGACATGATCATGTTTCGGCCACCCGGCCTGCATCAGGAGTCTTAGGAGTCTTTGGGTATCAATTGGATAAATATGATCTAAAGCACAATGATCAAACCGTTGCTCCGAATCTTGTGACGCTACAAACCAACACGATCTTGCAAGATACCCAAAGACTCCTAAGACTCCTGATGCAGGCCAGGTGGCCGAAACATGATCATGTCGAGTCATTGAGTTACTTTGGATGAATGAGTTATTTTGGATGAATAAAGACATTTGGATTTATCAGATGAGTTGAAAGACACTTTTTGTGCACCATTCTGACTGGACATTTCCACTTTTGCTCTTGTTTGCCATATATAATTACCTCATATGTCAATGGGATTGTTGATTCCAGTACGAGGTTAATCTGTCCCCATATTGACTTCCAGAAGTTGAGTATCAAAGGACAATAGAACAGATAAGCCAGTGTCCTAATGTCTAGATGACAGTGCCAGCATCTATTAGGTTTAGAACTGTCTAACTTTTGTAACCTAACAGGTGTCCAAAAAGATCTAAATAACAAGAAAAACCAGGATTGTCTCAAAGATGCTGACGCTGTACATCTCATCTTCCAAGTCCAAATATGTGGCTATCGAGACACAGAAATATACTGCTTTATCTCGATGCTCCAAATATCTCCAAGACTAGATTTTGGGTTTTTATTCAAGAATTCAGATAACAATTTATACCACCTGGCAGCCTGATGCTCTAAAAAATCAGTCTGGAAGCATAGGACCTGCAAGCTATAATGATTTTTTAAATTTCGCCAATCAGGGAACCCACTCTGAATGGCCTGCTTCAACTGCAACCACCTATAATTTTGAGACTTTGAAATAACAAATAAGTGTTGTAGTCGTGAAAAATCAAGCATGTTACCATTTGATAAAACATCCTCCAATGTACATATACCTGCTTGCATCCAATGCTTCCAGAAGATTCCAGACCCACCAATTTGAATCTTGGAATTTAACCATAAGGATTGATAAGTGGATTTCTCTATTGGAATATCTGTTAATTTGTTAACAAATTTCAAAGTTTTCCAGGTGTCAAATAAAATATTATTGTCCTTAACGTATCTGGGTAACTTGATACTCAACACATGAAGCAATCGTAATGGGGACATAATTTGCCACTCTAAGTACAACCAATCAGGGAGATTCTCCATGAGTTCAGGAAGGATGAGAACTATCAATTTATTAAAAACATATAAACCATTAAAACATGTATACAAAAATAATGGAAGCCAATCAGAGAGTCTTTAAACCTTTTATACTGCTTCTTTCACATATTTGGGTGGTGAGAGGGGGGGTCAGTGACCACTGGGGGAGTATGAGGGCGGGGTCATGCCTTATTCTCTCCAGTAGTCCAGAATACAATTGGTCCAGAATACTGCTGCCAGGCTGATTTTTGGGAAGTGTAAGTTTCATCATGTGACAGCACTGTTTTTCAATCTCCACTGGCTCCCTGTATATCTTAGAGTCCAGTTCAAGTGCGCCTGTGTTGTTTTTAAACTTCTTCTAGGTATTTTCATCCCTTTAGTTCCTTTATCTTGGAATCTTTATAGATTCTCTTTTGCAAGAGGAGATCAACAATTTAAGCTTTCCTGCCCAACCAGTAAAGGTATCAAAAGAACCAAGATCTTTGGCCTCTCTTTGTCCTTTAAGTTCACACAACTTTGGAACGATCTTCCACTTTTCCTGAGACGCTTCAGCTTCCTTTCTTCCTTTCACAAGGCTTTAAAAACTACTTTGTTCACCAAACACTTTGGTAATTAACCCTTTTAAGATCCAATTAATATGTTTCTCTCAGCTTAATCTAACTATTGGAAACCGAGTCGAGCACTTTTAGATTGAAGTCTCAGTATATAAAACCAAGTATTAGATTAGATTAGATTAGTAGTCATCTAGTCAGTTTGGACACCTTTTTCATCCTTATTCATTTTTAAAACAGGTATATCCCAAATGTCTAAATGGTGCCCTGAATGTATTGTTAAAATGTTTGATTGTATTGTTAAAATGTTTGATTATCAGTACAAAATGTCCAAGTCCTAAGCTTGCTCTAAGTCCAGCCAAAACATGCCTTCAACCCTTGGAATTTATCCCCCCCCCCAACCCTTGGAATTTACATAAACAGAGGATGAACAACCTTGAAAAGAATTATAAAATATCAGTTTTGAAAATAGTGATTTGGATGTTTTTAACAAGAAAAATGCCTAAAGTCTGCATTATGCCAATTTTTTTTACATTTTTCTCTTTTGAAAATGAGTCCCTTAGGCCCTGATTCTGCAAAATGCATCCCAATTTTAGGAAGATGTAGGTGTCCTACACCTGTCTAATCAGCTAATCGGGATGCACGTTTAAAAAAAAAAAATGCTCCCCCAGGCAGGCCGCCTATATTGAAGGCACCTCCGAGAGCCTAGGGAGGCCCGCAAGACTGCCTAAGCTCGCCTAAGGGCATTAGGCAAACCTAGGCAGCCCTATACATCTCCCTAGTAGAGGGAGAGACGTTTACAATGTAGGCCAGCAAAATACTGGCCTACATTGTAAGTAGACATGGTCGCTATACTTATCGTGGCAAGGGATCTCTCTGCCGTGATAAGTATAGCGGCTGTGGCCACCTTTCCCCCCCCCCCCCCAATCACCGGCAGGAGGGTGCCCAACTCCTCCAGCCGGAACGCTGACCACCCGACACCCCTGTTCGCTGGCATGAGGGTGCCCAAACCTTCCTGCTGGAACGCCGCCCATCCAACACTCCCGATCACCGGCAGGAGGATGCCCAACCCCTCCTGCCGAAAGGCCACCCACCCGACACCCTCGATCGCTGGCAGGAGGGTGCCCAACCCCTCCTGCTGGAGGATGACCCCCTCTGGATTTCCCCCACGCTAACACCCCCTGATGACCCCCCTCCTGGGCATCATGTATAGAATCCAGGTCTTAGTGTGCATGCCATGATAGTCAATGGAACAATTTGCCATTTTTGAGTTTGACTAATTGGCCAGAAAAGTGTGTCAAAAATAGTGAACTATATCAAAATCTCACTTAGGTCAGCAGAAAAGACTTGAAGCTTTTATATTTTTTCCTCACTCAGCCATCTACCTGAAAGGAATCCCATTTTGTTCTTCAGATTGGAAGCTTGTCAGTGTACATTGCAAGTAATGGGACAGTAATAGTCATCAAAATAATTATATTGCAAATACAATATGAAATGAGTTAGATAAGTATGTCAAGTGGAACCCCCCCCATCACAGAGCATTAGTGAATTCTTGCAGAATTTAACAGTATTAGAAGTGATATTATAAAGTCACTGTTACCAATTTGAAAACCACATATGTTGCATTTTGTTATTTTTTTCTACTATATCTTAACTTTGATTCTGCAACAGTTGATATATTCTTCTAGCTATGAAATTCTTTTTCAGGGAACCAAGCTAATAAGCATATAATTGATACATTAAAAGATTGGACTATGAAATTCGTATTGAAGCAGTGGTTTAGCAAGTGGGGGTGGGGTAGTCCACGCCAGGTGCAGCTCATAATAGGGTGCTCCGAGCAAAGGCCGATGTCATGGTCCAACTCCAGGAACTTCTTCAGGCAGTGACAGCATTCAGAATTTACTGCTATGCTAGCATTGGGCCTTCCTCTCTGCTGGGTCCTGCCTTTGCAGAAACAGGAAGTAGGCAGGACCCAACAGAGAGGAAAGCCCGATGTCAGAAAGAGCAGCAAATTCTGAATGCTGTGCTGCCAACTGGGGAGAGGGGGGGGGTGACAAAGAGAGAGGGAGGGAGAGACTGTGGGGTGGGGTGGTTGAGGTGGGAAGGAGGGAAGGAAGGAAAGGGGAAGAGAGAAATGACAGAGCATGGGGGAGGAGACAGAGAGAAAAATAGAGAGGGGGTAAAGCTGAAATGTTTCATCTACAAAGGAGAGAAGGGGCACAGGGTAGACAATTTATGGAAAGGGAATAGATGGAATATACTATATGGAAGGGAAGAGAGCAGATACTGGATGGAAGGGGCAGTAAGATGCTGCATGGAAGGGAGAAGACAGAAGCTGGATGGAAAGAAGACAGTGAAGAAGATGATCAAAGCAGAAATGACAAAAGGAAGAAAACAGCGGTTTTTTTCACTTTAGTGTAAAGTGGTAGTGTAGCTGTATTAAATGTTTATAAATAGAAATAAATAAATAAATAAATAGAAATAAATAAATAAATAAATAAATAAATATGTTTATAAATAGAAAATGGAAATAAAGTAATCTTTTTATTGGACTAATTTTTTTTTTTTTTTTTACTAACTTTCAAAGACCAACACCTTCTTCCTCAGGTCAGAACAGGATACCGTAACAGCAGCATACTGTACTGACCTGAAGTAGGAGGTTTTCGCTTCTGAAAGCTAATTGACAAATTGATTAGTTTAATACAGTGCTGTACTAAAGGGTGAGGAGTGGTCTGCGCCAGGTGCATACCATAAAGGAAAGGGAGGGAGAGAGCAAAAGGAAGAAGATGCTAGAACATGGAGGGGGAGGGAGAGATAGAAGGGAAGGAGAGGAGAGAGATTCCAGGGCATGGGGGAGGGAAGGGAAGGATACTGAGATGCCAGATCTTGAAAAAGGAAGGGAGGGAGGGAAAAGAAGGAAAGGAGATGCCAGAGAATGGAGGGAGAGGGAGAGATAGAAGGAGAAATGAGGAGAGAGATCCCAGGGCATAGGGGAAGGTAATCAGATGCCAGACCATGGGGTGAGTTGGGGTGTAAAGGAGGGAAGAAAAGGAGAAGAGAGAGATTCCAGAGCATGGGGGAGGGAGTGGAGATAAAAAGAGAAAAATGGAAGGGAAAGAGAAAGATGAGGAAAGTAGAAACCAGAGATGACAAAAGGTGTATATATATTTGTGATTTAGAATAAAGTAATATTGTAGCTGTATTGATAAACATTTATAAATAGAAAATGGAAATAAGGTAATCTTTTTTATTGGACTAATAGTAATACATTTTCTACTAACTTTTGTAGACCTAACTCCTCTTCCTCAGGCAGTGGCGTTCCAAGGAGGGTGGGGGCATTCCACCACAGGTGCAGCTCCTAGTGGGTGCTCCTGTGATCCTTTTCTATATAGGTGGGTGCTAAAAAAAATCAGCCCTAGGTGTCACATACCCTAGGTACACTGCTAAATTTAAGCTCTTTTACTAAGGCGTGCTAGCTGATTTAGCACGCAATAAATATTAACGCACACTATATGCTAGCGCGTCCATAGAATATAATGGATGCATTAGCATTTAGCGCACACTAAACCGGCTAGCACGCCTTAGTATAAGGACCCTTAAGTTTATAATGTAGAGAGTGATGCGGGGACAAAGATTCAACCCCATACCCTCCCTGCAACCAAAGATTTTCCCCGTTCCCATCCCATCCTCAGAGAAGCACATTGTTTATTCCAATCCCCTCACCATCACCGCAGTATTTACTTTTTTCCCCACATCTCCCCACTCTAAGCTGAAAGATGATTTTTTTTTTTGCAATTTTATGAGCCTAAAGCATTGCAAATAAATATTTTAAGCCTGTAGCGGGGTTTCCCCCCCCCCCCCAGACTTTTATTTTTATTGAAAGAACATCAATAAAAGTAAAATGTTTGAGGCATGCTGGGCTCTGCACTGAACACAGAAAGCCAAATAGCAGCTCAATACCAGTGATATTTTAGTCCAGACAATAATTTTAGTTCTAATAATTCATGCACAAAACATATCAAGAACAGCCCTTAATTATCACACACAAATAAAATACTCCCCCCCCCTTTACAAAACTGCAGTAGCGTTTTTTAGCTTAGGCCGGTGCGCTGAATGCTCTGTGCTGCTTCCTATGAGCGTCGGGAGCAGTGCAGAGCATTCAGCATGCCGACCTGTGTTACAAACCGCTATCACAGTTTTGAAAAAAAAAAAAAAATTTATATATATATATATATATATATATATATATATATGGGGGAGGGGGCTCAATGGTATTTTTTCCACTGAATAAGCAAACCAATAGCACATAGCTTAGTTCTTTTCTCAGTGTGAAAGCAAATCAGACAGCAGAAACAGACAATGTCTATTTCCAAGCAACAAAACAAACTCAGCAAAAAATAAAAAACCCAACAATCATGTTCAACTCTCAAAATATCACATGCAAATTACTTATGGCCAGATTCTAGGTGATGCTGAGCGTAAATCTACAAACTATAGACCTACTACACTTTATAGACCTGTGGATCTCATTCAATATGAATCTACTATAATAAAACGCTAAGTGCACATGCGCACTCTTACCTGCGTGATCCGTGATCCGTAGGTCCCTGGCCGGCAGGAATGCGCATGTGCACTTAGCTGTGCCAATGGCCGCCAGACAAATTCAAAAGCGATGGCCTCCCTGCTCTCCACCTCGCGCAGTCCTCCATCCAGGAAATACGGCGGCAGAGAAATCGTAAAGCGCAGGCCTCCCTGCTCTCCGGCAATCGGTGGGTCTATGATCCGTAGCTCCATGCAATACACCGAGCAGGTGGAATTTTCCGCGTGGCGCTTTCCCCAGCGACGGCTGTGTTTTCCATGCTGCGGTTTCCCATGATGAAAAAGGAGACTGTGGCGGTGGAGGTTTTCACACCTCATTTTCCCCAGCTGACAAAAGGGCCTCATTTTCCCCAGCTGACAAAAGGAGCCTACAGTGAGCCCTGCCCCAGCTGCCTTCGAAAGCAAGGGACACTTCGCAGATAGGGAGGAAGCCGAAGAAGTCAGCTATTTGCCTGGCGTCTTTCCCTTGCCAGCGTGTAGCAAGGGAAAAGTATTCGCAGCCCTAACAACCGCCTTGTGAGGAGCACATGAGGCAAGCAAAAATAACTGCCGGCTTCCACACATGAACCCCTGAGAGTTACTGATTTAGAAGGTTGTTTTTTGTTGGGGGTTTTTTTTTATAGCAGTTTGCTGGACAGGAAAAAATACTTACGGTTTGTTTTGGGTGAAGGGTGTGTGCTGGGGAAGCTGTGAACTATCGTGCAATGATTTAGGTAAAGGGCAGGGGTGTGTGTGCTGGGGAAGGGGCCCAGGGAGCAATCTTGCTTTCCTTTGGGGGGGAAGGGGTTTGATTTGTTGGGGACAAGAAACAATCTTGCTTTCCTTTGGGGGAAGGGGTGTGATTTCTTGGGTACAAGAAATGATCTTGCTTTGCTTCAGGGGGAGGGGTGTGATTGGTTGGTGACAGGTAGCATCTTGGACAGGGCAAGCAGGGAAGGAAGAAGGAGTACTACTGGACAGGGGGGAGTTAAAAGTAAGGGAGAAAGGCTACTGTTGGACAGGGGAGATCAAGGAAGGGGTTTTGCTAGACAAAGGGGAGGTAAAAGGAAGGGAGAGGCTACTGCTGGATAGGGAGAGCAGGGAAGGGGTGCTGCTGGACATGGGGGAGAGACAGAAAGAAAGACAGATAGACGGGGCCAGGGAGAAAGAAAGAAAGAAAGAAATGCCTAAGTCTACACATCTATTCTAGCACCCATTAATATAAGAGGCTAAAAAACTAGTAATAATAATAATAATATCAACAGTTTATATACCGCAGGACCGTGAATTTCTATGCAGTTTACAATGATTAAAAATGCTACAAATTGAGTAGAACTAACAAAGTTAAAAGCTAGTGACTAACAGCTCTAGAGATCAATTATTGTGGAATAAGATTGTACAAATCAGCTACCTAAGTACTTCAGGAACAGATATGTTTTTAGATGTTTCCTAAATTCCCCAAAAGTAGTAAGCAGAAGCAACTGTTCTACATCTTTACCCCATAATGCTGCCTGATGTGAGCAAAGATGTTGGTGATGTATATAGCATGCCAATAGACGCACTGTCCTGAGTTGTGGCTAAGAGTCCCTATCTGGAGTCACCTGAAAAATAGGCTAGTTTTCAGCATGCCTAAAATTTAGGCATGGAAATAGGCACCTACTGGGGGCTAATCTGTAAGAGGCCACCTAATTACAAACCATACCTATGTCTATACCTATATTTTTTCTTAGAACACCTACAGAGTTCTAGGCAGTCTCACATTCTACAGATTGGTGCTTACTTTTCCATTATCCCTTGTTAACAGCGCTGATTAGGATCATTATTCAATTAATGGAGGTTCCTCCAATATATGTGTTTATCGGTAGGTGCTGTTTATAGAATTTCCGTTTGTCCTTTTCTCTCAGTTTTCTCCATGAATCTTGAAAATTATACAGGCAATCCTTAACATTAACCTATAGCACATGGCTTATTGCCTTTTCAGTGAGAAACCAAACAAGGATGCACTTCAGAAAAAGGAGGACAGATTGAGACATGTGGGTTTTACTTCCACTGAAAGCAATGTCTAAATCTGTCCTCCTTTTTCTGGAACCATATGGTAACTCTAGGGCAGTAGTCTCCACTATATCTTCCTACTAGGGGCCATGACACCAATTATGCTTCTTAACCTTCATTTTAACCAGAACACCTGGCCTTGGTCACACATGCAGAACACATATAAATCTTATGCAAAATATATGAACATAAGAATAGCCTTACTGGATCAGACCAATGGTCCATCTAGCCCAGTATCTCATCTTCATGGAGGCCAGTCCAAGTCACAAGAACCTGGCAAAAACCGAAATAGCAGCAGCATTCTATGCCACCGATCCAGGACAAGCAGTGGCTTCTCCCATGTCTGTCTCAACAGCAGACTGTGGACTTTTCCTCCAGGAGCTTGTCCAAACTTTTTTTAAAACCCGCTACATTAACTGTTCATACCACAACCTCTGGTAATGTGTTCCAGAGCTTAACTATTCTCTGAGTTAAAAAATATTTCCTCCTATTGGTTTTAAAAGTATTACTCTGCAACTTCATCGAGTGTCCCCTAGTCTTTTTAATTTTGATGCAGTAAAAAATTGATCCACATAGCCATCTCTTTTCTAAGCTGACAAGCCCTAACCTATTTTAGTCTTTCCTCATACAAGAGAAGTTCCATCTCTTTTATATTCTTGGTCGCTCTTCTTTGAACTTTTTCTATTGCTGCTGTATCTTTTTTGAGATAAGGAGACCAGAACTGAACACAATAATTTTTATCCATGCATGAGTAAAGAACAAAACTGTATTTTCTTTGATTTTTACATATCAAGCTGCAAGGCAGTAGAATTCTTTACCAGTCACTCTGAAATGCATAATGGATTATGGGAAATTTCATAAGTTCTAGAACTCTGATCTCAGATACTGGAGAGCTTAGCTCCACAAAACAAACTCCACAAACCTGAAGGTGTACAAAGTCTGCCTCCTGCAGGCCATAAACTGCTGCAGAGTATACAGGTATGGGGATTACCTAGACAGTAACATATTCATTTTGTAACCAAGACATTTTAACTTATAGTTTTTGTTTGCTTTTTTTTTCCAGTTACTGATGTCCTTGGATGTATGATAAAAAGTAATTTTGACATGTAGAATGAATAATAATTCTTGCTGTGAGTTCAGAAATTAGAAAGCATATTTGTACTAAGATTAATGACTGTGCAGGAGGTAAGTGTTTGTTGGCAAGATAGACTATTTATCTTAATTTGTTACAGCTCTCTGTCAAATACCTAGACATCTTGCAGTATATTGCCAGGCTTATTTCAAATACTGCTGTTTTGAAGAAGGGAAATTCAATTCCTGCTGGATACAGGAAAATGATATGGAACAAATGTCCTGCAGATGCAGTACAAGGCAAATAGCAGGGGCATATCAGACTTTCCAAAAACAACTTGGCCCTTATTTTAGAAGTCTTATTTGCAGTTTATACATGTACAGCACACACACATATAAAAAAAAACAACAGAATTTGCACCTTTAAAATCTGCACCAACCTCCAGATTCTGTATATAGCACCATAAGTTATGCGAAAAAATTGGTGCATGCAGCTGATTGGCATATGACTTAGCCCCCCCCCCCCCCCGTTTCTTATTTTACAAAACCGTAGCATGGTTTTTAGCGACAGCCATGGCGGTAAAAGCACAAACGCTCATAGAATTCCTATGAGTGTAGGGGCTGTTACTGCCTCGGCCGGCGCTAAAAGTCACGCTACAGTTTTATAAAAGGGGGAAGGGATTGTTTAATAAGACTGATAATTGGTAATTAACATAATTGATGCTAATTGGCACAAGTTAGAAGATATGTGCACAACTTGGTAGGCGCATACTATAAAGTGGTGCGCGTCACTTCTACTGAATGAATTCCAAAAGGGAGCATGGCCAAGGGAGAAGAAAGGGTGGATCATATGCATTTCTAACAATTAAGCATACTGTTATAGAATACGCCTGAACCGTGCACAACTTAAGCACAGTTATTTAGGCCTGGTTCCCGATGGTTCGGGACCCGGTATACCCGGAGGATACCGTGCAGAAAGATAGCGGAGAAGATTCACCAGATCTAAGGGAAGACAGATCTAAAGGGACACAAGAGGGAAGGAAATGCAAGAAAGGAACAGACCACATACTTAAGTGTATGTACTTGAACGCAAGGAGCCTAAGGAACAAGATGGACGAATTAGAAGTTATGACACAACAGGATAACTTGGACATCATCAGCATCACGGAAACATGGTGGACCGAAGAAAACATCTGGGACACTGTGCTATGGGGATACAAACTATACCGCAGAGACAGAGTGGGACACAAAGGTGGGGGGCGTTGCACTATATGTCAAAGAGGGAATCGAAACTACTGGAGAGAACACGCCTGAAAGTATGAATAAGTTAGAGTCTCTATGGGTCAAAATTCCGGGAGCAAATGGATTGGAAATGAAAATCGGCATCTACTATCGACCCCCAGGGCAGCCCGAAGAAATGGATGGAGAAATGATAGAAGAGATCAAACGCAACTGCAAGGGAGGCAACACAGTTATTTTGGGTGATTTCAACTACCCGGGAAAAGATTGGAATCTAAGCACCTCCAGCTGCAGTAGGGAGACCAAGTTCATGGATGCTGTAGGCAATTGTTTCCTGGAACAACTTGTCAAGGAAAACACGAGAGGAAATACAATTCTGGACTTAATTTTAAATGGACTACGAGGACAGGCGCAAGATGTAGAAGTAGAGGGGATGCTGGGAACCAGTGATCACAATATGATCCGCTTCGACATAGATGCAGGGGCGAAAAATAGATTCAGAACGACAACCACGGCACTGAACTTCCGAAAAGAAAATTATGAAGGGATGAGACTCATGGTGGGGAAAAAGATCAAGAAGAGGATAAGCACTGCTAAAACGCTAGAGCAGGTATAGTCCCTTTTTAAGGACACAAGTCACCGAGGCGCAAAATCTATATATACCACGTATCAACAAGGGAGCCAAGAATAAAAAGATCAAAGAACTGGCGTGGCTCACTGTAGCGGTGAAGGAAGCGATCAGAGACAAGAAGACTTTGTTTAAGAATGGAAAAGGTCAAAAACGGATGAAAACTGGAAAAAGTACAAACAGTATCAAAGCAAGTGCCATAAAGCAGTAAAAGGGGCCAAAAGAGACTACGAGGAAAAAATAGCGAAGGAGGCAAAAAACTTCAAGCCTTTCTTTCGATACATTAAGGGGAAACGACCTGCAAAGGAAGCAGTGGGACCGTTGGATGATAATGGAATAAAGGAAGTGCTAAAGGAGGACAAAGCCATCGCCAATAAACTGAACACATATTTTGCATCTGTATTTACAAAAGAGGACATACACAACATACCGGAACCCAACAGTCTATACGCTGGAGGCGAAGACGGGAAACTGACAAGGTTGACAGTTAGTCTAGAAGAAGTATGTAGGCAGATTGATAGGTTTAAGAGCAACAAATCCCCAGGACCGGATGGCATCCATCCGAGGGTCAATAAGGAACTAAAAGGGATGATAGCTGAACTGCTTCAAATAATAGCCAATCTGTCGATTAGATTGGGAAGGATTCCGGAAGACTTTAAGGTGGTGAATGTTACGCCGATCTTCAAAAAATGTTCGAGAGGAGATCCGGGAAACTACAGACAGGTGGGTCTGATTTTGGTACTGGGAAAGATGATAGAGGCGCTGATAAAAGACCGCATCATTGATCATCTTGATGGACACAAACTGATGAGGACCAGTCAGCAAAGGACGATCTTGCTTGACGAACTTGCTGCACTTCTTCGAGGGGGTAAACAAGCATAGACAAGGGAGACCCGGTCGACATTGTATATCTGGATTTTCAGAAGGCATTTGACAAGGTTCCGCATGAACGACTACTTCGAAAAATTGAGAGCCATGGAATAGAGGGTGAAATACTCAGGTGGATTAAAAACTGGCTAGCAGATAACAAATAGAGAGTGGGGTAAATGGACAATACTCGGACTGGAAGAATGTCACCAGTGGGGTGCCGCAGGGCTCAGTACTTGGACCGGTGCTCTTCAACATATTCATAAACGATCTGGAAATGGGTACGACGAGTGAGGTGATTAAATTTGTAGATGATACGAAGCTATACAGTAGTGAGGACGCAGGGGGATTGTGAAGATCTGCAACGTGACATAACCATGCTCGAGAAATGAGCAGCGACATGGCAAATGAGGTTCAACGTGGATAAGTGTAAGGTAATGCATGTTGGTATCAAAAATCCCACACACAAATACAAGATGTCCTGGGCAGTACTAGGAGAGACCCCCCCCCAGGAAAGAGACCTGGGAGTACTGGTCGGCAAATCAATAAAGCCGTCTGCACAATGCGCAGCGGCAGTGAAAAGGGCAAACAGAATGCTAGGAATGATTAAGAAGGGGATCACAAACAGATCGGAGAGGGTTATCATGCCGCTGTACCGGGCTATGGTACGCCTCATCTAGAATACTGCGTCCAGCACTGGTCGCCATACGCGAAGAAGGACATGGTACTACTAAAAAGGGTCCAGAGAAGAGCGACTAAAATTATTAAGGGGTTGGGGGAGTTGCCATACAGTGAGAGATTAGAGAAGCTGGGCATGTTCTCCCATTGAAAAGAGGTGACTGAGAGGAGACATGATCGAAACATTCAAGATAATGAAGGGAATAGATTTATTGGATAAAGACAGGTTGTTCACCCTCTCCAAGGTAGAGAGAACGAGAGTGCACTCTCTGAAGTTAAAAGGGGATAGATTCTGTGTGAACGTAAGGAAGTTCTTCTTCACCCAGAGAGTGGTGGAGAACTGGAATGCTCTCCCGGAGTCTGTTATAAGGGAAAACACGCTCCAGGAATTCGACAAGGTTGGACAAGTTCTTGCTGAACCAGAACGAATGCAGGTAGGGCTGATCTCGGTTAGGGCACAGGTCTTTGACCTGGGGGCCGCCGCATGAGCGGACTGCTGGGCATGATGGACCACTGGTCTGACCCAGCAGCGGCAATTCTTATGTTCTTATGTTCTATATGAATTGTACGACACTTTGAACATAAGAACATAAGATTTGCCACTACTGGGTCAGACCAGTGTTCCATCGTACCCAGCAGTCCGCTCACGTGGCAGTCCATAAGTCAAAGACCAGTGCCCTATTTGAGCCTAGCCTTACTTGCGTATGTTCTGTTCCAGTAGGAACTTATCCAATCTTGTCTTGAATCCCTGAAGGGTGCTATCCCCTGTAACTGTCTCGGGAAGAGATTCCAGATTTCTACCACTCTCTGGGTAAAGAAGAACTTCCTTACTTTTGTACGGAATCTTTTCCCTTTTAATTTTAGTGAGTGCCCTCTCGTTCGCTTCACCTTGGAGAGGGTGAACAATCTCTCTCTACTAAGTCAATTCCCTTCAATATCTTGAATGTTTTGATCATGTCCCCTCTCAGTCTTCTCTTTTCAAGGGAGAAGAGGCCCAGTTTCTCTAGCCTCTTGTTGTACAGCAACTCCCCCAGTCCCTTAACCATTTTTGTCGCTCTTCTCTGGACCCTTTCGAGTAGTACTATGCCCTTTTTCATGTATGGCGACCAGTGTTTGACACAGTATTCCTGGTGGGGGCATACCATGACCCAGTATAACAGCATGATAACCTTTCCAGATCTGTTTGTGATCCCCTTCTTAATCATTCCTAGCATTCTGTTTGCTCTTTTCACAGCCACCGTGCATTGCACAGATGGTTTCATTGACTTGTCTACAAGTACTCCCAAGTCTCTTTCCTGGGGGCTCTCTTCGAGTATAGCACCAGACATCCTGTATTCGTGCATATGATTTTTATTACCGACATGCATCACCTTGCACTTATCCACATTGAACCTCATTTGTCATTTTGCGGCCCATTCCTCGAGTGTATTTGTCTCTTTGTAGGTCTTTGCAATCTTTCTGTGTCCTCACTACTCTGAATAACTTTGTATCGTTCGCAAATTTAATCACCTCACTCGTCGTGCCAATTTCTAGGTCATTTATAAATATGTTGAAGAGCACAGGCCCAAGCACCGAACTCTTGGCACTCCACTCGTGACGCTTTTCCAGTCCGAGTATTGTCCATTCACCCTCCACCCTCTGTTTCCTATCCGCCATTTCTTTAACTTATCCATGCATATCATTTATAAAAATGGATTAAAATGTATGCAAACAGAAGCACACCTCACCTTAGTATACAGACAGTCAAAAAAAGAAAAGGCAAGGGAGGTGTCTCTTCAACCAATGATCAATCTTTATTACAAGCAATGGTCCCAAGGATCCTAATTTCGGTGTATGAATGATGTCTTACCACAATCATATTGTGTATGTACTGTACATTGCCTTCCAGTATCTCTCAAATCACATTCTAAATATTGTGCTTAGAGGGACAGATTCTTCAAACTTTTGAAAACTACAAGAACGAGAGGGCATTCAGAAAAGTTGAAAGGGGACAGATTCAAAACCAATGCTAGGAAGTTTTTCTTCACCCATGGGTGGTGGACACCTGGAATGAGCTTCCAGAGAGTGTGATAGGACAGAGTATGGTATTAGGGTTTAAGAAGGAATTGGATAATTTTCTGAAGGAAAAGGGGATAGAGGGGTATAGATAGAGGACTACTACACAGGTCCTGGACCTGTTGGGCCACCGCATAAGCGGACTGCTGGGCACGATGGACCTCTGGTATGACCCAGCAGAGGCACTTCTTATGTTCTTATGTTCCTGTGATGTAGCATAATTTTATCTTTGTTTTTCATTGGACATCTTGTTGAACTGAATTTGGGAAACTGTATATTATGTTATATATTGTAAAGTACTGTACATTAATGCTTTGTTAAAAAGTGATATAAAAGTGAATACATTAAATCCAATTTAATAGTTCAACAAGTCAAGTGTCTGACAGTGGCCAATCTACTGTAAGTCAACAGCTAAAGAAGTCCATATATTTTTAGTCCCAGAAGGATGAGATAGCAGTTCCCAATCATACTGGGGCGGAGTCAAGAACAACTAAAGGTAGGGTCCAAATTTTCATGCGCTAAATGTGAATTCTATATCAGCATTAAGTATGTAATAGAGAGTTGCGCGGGGACAGAAATCCCACCCGTCCCCACCTGTCCCCGCCAAAGTCCCACCCGTCCCCACCCGTCCCCGTGAGGAATCCCACCCGTCCCCACCCGTCCCCGTGAGGAATCCCTCCGTCCCCACCCGTCCCCGCGAGGAATCCCCTCCGTCCCCACCCGTCCCCGCGAGGAATCCCCTCCGTCCCCGCCCGTCCATATAAACTTCAGAAATAGTTATTTCATTTAATTATGCTACTGAATTAAAGGCTCTGGTAGAAACCATTTACAAATAAGCAAAAAGACTTTATTAATTTGAAAATATTAATTGGGAAGAATACATACTTTGCAAATGGGTTTCTACCAGAGCCTCTAATGTTTATAAATTTTTATCAACACAACTAATATACTACTTTATCCTGAAGCAAAATAAAAAAAAAGAAATATAATTCTTTTCCTACCTTTGTTGCCTGGTTTCTGCTTTCCTCATGTTCTCATTCAATTCCTTCCATCCACTGTCTCTCTTCCTTCTGCATCTTCCATTTGCTCTGTTACTGTGCCTCTCCCTTTCTTCCCCCTTCCAAATTGGTCTGGCACCCATCTTCTTCTCTCCGCTCCCCCCATAGTCAGGCATCTGTCTTCTTCCCTGCCAGCGTCTTTTCCCTACTCTCTCTTCCCCATTTCCTTTCAGCGTCCTTCTCCCCCCATCTTCCCCATGTCCTGTCAGCGTCCTTTTCCCCCCTCTGTCTTCCACATGTGCTTTCAGTGTCCTTCTCCCCCCTCTGCTTCCCCATGTCATTTCAGCGTCCTTCTCCCTCTCTGTCTTCCCCATGGCCTTTCAGCGTCCTTCTCCCTCTCTGTCTTCCCCATGGCCTTTCAGCGTCCTTCTCCACCCCCCCCCGTCTTCCCCATGTCCTTTCAGCGTCCTTCTCCACCCCTTTGTATTCCCCATGTGCTTTCAGCATCCTTCTCCCCCCTCTGTCTTCCACAAGTGCTTTCAGAGTCCTTTCCCCCCCCCGCCCTTCCCATGGCCTTTCAGCGTCCTTCTCCACCCCTTTATCTTCCCCATGTCCTTTCAGCGTCCTTCTCCACCCCTTTGTCTTCCCCATGTGCTTTCAGCATCCTTCTCCCCCCTCTGTCTTCCACAAGTGCTTTCAGAGTCCTTCCCCCCCGCCCTTCCCATGGCCTTTCAGCGTCCTTCTCCACCCCTTTGTATTCCCCCATGTGCTTTCAGCGTCCTTCTCCCTCCTCTGTCTTCAAGTGCTTTCAGCGTCCTTCTCCCCCCCCCTCCTTCTCTACCGCCCCGGGTGCAGCACAGCCGGCCAGGTCCCCTTACTTTTGTGGCACTTCCCCGACCGACTGACAACAGCCCCGGTCCGACAAACCTCCCTGCCCTTAACTGCGAATCTAAATTACCTTATTACAGCTGCTGTAAGAAGATAATTTAGATTCGCGGCTACAGGGCAGGGAGTATTGTCGGACCGGGGCTGTTGTCGGTCGGTCGGGGAAGTGCCACAAAAGTAAGGGGACCTGGCCGGCTGTGCTGCAACCGGGGCGGGGTGTGGCGGGGCGGACCGCCCCCTCCCTTGGTAGCCACTCGAACCGCGAGGCTACTCTCCTCCTTACCTGCACTGCCTGCAGCACAGAGCCAAACGGAAGTCTTCCCGACTCAGTCGCGCGGCTCTTCTCTCTACCTTCTCTGCTTGCAGCACAGAGCCGAACGGAAGTCTTCCCGACGTCAGCGCTGACGTCGGGAAGACTTCCGTTCGGCTCTGTGCTGCAAGCAGAGAAGGTAGAGAGAAGAGCCGCGCGACTGAGTACATCCAGCCCCACGGGATCCCCGTGACCCAAAGGGGGAACCCGCGGGATGCCCGCGGGTCCCGCGGGATTCCCGTCGTCCCCGTTCCCGTGCAGCTCTCTAGTATGTAATTTCCATTATACAGTAGAATACTAAAGAAGATGTTGAAAACCAAACTGTTTGTAGACGCATATTTCTGATCTGTCTTTCCTACAATGTTGGTCATTTCTTGTATTCTTTTAATATGTTATTGAAGGACTTGCAAATTTGATTTTTTTATATGTTGATGATGTTTTTGCATTGCTTTGTTTTTTCTTGCTTTGTAAATGTTTAATTGGAAACCGCTGTGACTCCAGGCGGTAAATTAAGTTTTTTTAAAATAAATAAATAAATTTCCATGCTATGATTTAGGCACGACCGCTTACACCACGTCTACAGAAGTTGTAAATGCCTGCTCACATTGCACAGGTAACTAATATTATTCAATAAAGTCTGCCCATGACACATATATGCCTCTCCCACATGAATATGTGCTCTGGAGTTAACACGCTAGACAATTTACATGCGTACTTTATAGCCCAGGATCATAACTCTTGCACATAACTTCAAATTGGTGTCAATTAGTGATAATTAAGACCAGTAATTGATAGACCTCATCAATTAAACACTTTATGTTTCTGGATTATTTAAAAATTTTATCTTAGTATTCTGATCACAAGGACATTGATACTGCGCTCTGGTCCTGAAAAGTGCTCTCCCATAGAGATGTTCCCTTAGTTTGCTTTGTGGCATCTTGTTCTTTTTGTCTGGGTGAAATTGATTCTTGTCTTTATCATCTGTCCTGTCTTTCCAACATGCACCTGTCTTAATGTTTTCTGCATAGAATAATATATATTTCATTTGATAACAGCACAAGTAGGATTCACTTATATTGAATATTTTTCTCATGTTGAGTAAGTGTGTGGTCCTTTGATATGTGGTGGCACAATTTACATCTTGATATATTGCAGGGATTTGCCCACCCCTCTTTTTTTTGAGCTTCTGTTGAGAGTTTGCTTTTCAGAAATGTATGCTTTTAGATTAGATGGTTGTGGAAAGGCCAGCCTTGATGGAGCTGAGAGAATCTCTCGGCTATTGATCTTACTGGAAAAGTGGCTGCAGATCTTTTATGATTTTTTTTTCTCTGTTTTTCGAGCTCTAGATTGCATGTAATTAAGGAGAGTGTGTGGCACAGTGGTTAAAGCTACAGCCTCAGCACCCTGGGGCTCCTTGCGACCCTTGGCAAATCACTTAATCATCCCATTGCCCCAGGTACATTATTGCTGTATGTTTCAGCTCCATTTGTTGTGAACCGCCTAGAACCATCCTGGTCTGGTGGTATATAATAATAAAATTATTATTATTATTATTATTATTAAGAAAGATTTACCCTTTCCATGTGCACACATTCTAGAATTGGTCCTTTCCCCTACGTATAAGCACTGAGCCAGTTCCCTTGGTATAGTTCCAAATGGGATATCAGTTCTATGTTTTCAAATGGTTTATATTCAGAGTTATCTGCAATGAAAAAAATTGCAGGGAAAAACAATTTCTTGCTAGGACTGCACAAAATGGAGAAGGGAATTTTCTGTTGACATATTGCACAAACATTATACAGTATAGCAAAAGTAATTTTCAGTCCAGAGTTCAACACATCAGAATAGCATTAACTCTTATCCAACATCATAATGATAAAGAGCTCTACAGTCCATGAAATGAAACAATTACAGGAAACAGCAATTTCATGTCAGTCAAGCCTTTCCTCAGCATACAGCAGAGTTATACAATGGAAGAAGAATTCAGATACCAAACCTACCCTCTCATTTACTAAACCACAATAGTGGTATTAGCATAGGGAGTCGCGTCGAATGCTCCACACTGCTCCTGATGCTAATAGGAACTCTATGAGCGTTGGAAGCAGCGTGGAACATTCAGTGCGGCTCACTGCGCTAATAACCGCAGTCACAGTTTAGTAAAAGGGAGGGCTAGTGAAATCACACATTTGGTGACACTGCTTAAAACAGGGATTCCCAAATCTGACGGGGGACCTTCAGCCAGTTTGTTTTACAGGATATCCATAATGAATAAACTCCACCCCCTACAGCCCTTGTGGAATCACTACAGCTTCTTTATTAAAGATTTTCATCTTCAGGGCAGCTCCACTGTGATCGGGAGCTGCCCCAGCTGACTACAACAGCTGCAGCCTCAAGGGAAGGAGTTGGAGCGGCTCCTTCAAACTGCTCTCTCTTCAGGGCAGATCCATAATCAGCGGGAGATGCCCCACCGGCACAACCACCACCGCAGGGAACAGATCGGGCTGGTGTGGGAGGCGTGCTCTGCCTTCTGACCTCCCTAACAGCCCACTACCCTACCTTCCTACCTCCATTCTCTCTCTCTTACACACATACACACACACAAAAAGAACAAACAAACCCAAAAACAAAACCAAAGAAGAGAGCCTACTATCTCCTACGGGTACCACTTAAGATCCTCAATCCATCAAAATGAAACTCCCACTCGCTCAAATTCTCCCAATTCTTTGCCTTTTCAGCCTGACAGCTGTGCACAACACACCCTCCAGCAAAAAACCCCACCCCTCATGGCCCCCGAAACAACAGAGTTCCAGAGCACTTGACCCCCCTCCCCCCCAATATTCATTCAAAGAACCTTCAAACCCACCACAAAACCGTCTCAATACTCTGGAACAAAAAACAACAAAAGTCAGAGAAAACAATCCCCTTTCAAACCATCCACCAATCCACATCCAGTAAAACAATCAGCGGAATCAAAAAATGGAAATACCCTCATTCCCATCCACTGTATGTATACCAACGCAAGATCGGTAGTAAATAAGCTATTTCTCCTGAATGACTTAATCTCAAGCAACAGCCTAGACCTCTCATTCATAGTGGAAACTTGGCTAATGGACCTAGATAGCCCGGAACTACCCCATCTCTGTCCTCAAGGATGCAACATACTGCAATTCCCTAGGAAGCACAAATGAGGAGGCGGCCTAGCAATAATATACAAAAGCTCCTACATCATCACCGAGCTAGACTCAGCAGCCCACTCAGATCTAGAATACATTGCTTGTAAACTTGAAGACATGCCTCACTCTGCGCTCAACAAAATTGGAATCATACTGATCTACAGACTGCCCAACTCCCAATCAAGCTCTAGCCCCAAAATGAGTGAAATAATAATGAACCTAGCATGCCAGTACACTAAACCACTCATCCTCGAAGACATCAACCTCCCTCTCAAATCTACCAAGGACAAAGATGTCTTCAAACTCAAAACACTACTTGAAGATTGTGACATCACAATCATACCCTCAGGTCCCACCCATGAGAAAGGACATACCCTAGACATACTAGCATCAACCCCTGCCAACCTTACAACTAACGCCAAATGGACCCCAACACCATGGACAGACCACTACCTACTAAACTTCTGCTTAAACTTTGTAACTGAGAATCAGAACAACAAGGCCACTAAGGAAGTGAAACTCGTGCGAGGAAAGATCAGACCAGACCTTTTTTGGAACTTAGTTGAGAATACTCTAACCCCTCCTTAAGACTGCATTACAACTATGCTAATGAGCTGGAACCAAGCCATTACCAATGCATTGGATACACTCACCCCCTCCACCCTCAAAAAACATAACAAAACCATAACTCCCCCTGGTTCACTGAATTTCTGAGATAAGATAAACAACTATGCAGGTCTCTGGAAAGAAAATGGCAAAAAAGTGGAACACTAGAATACAGAACACTATGGCAAAAGGCAATAAACAAATATAATCCAACATATAAGAACTATATCAGCAAATTTTCAAACTACAATTATGCATGCAAATAATTCATGTACATATAATATTACAAGAAAAGCACAATAAACTTAGATATATTAATAAGCAATTATTTTCCCCTACCCTCCTACCTAGTAATTAAGAAAATAAATACCCAAAAAACTACCCAAAAAAATCCCCGAATCAATTCCAATTTCTATTTCAATGACATAGTTTTAAGGTTCATCTGATTCTCTGACCGCAATGCTCTCTTTGGTTGATAACAAAAAAACAGCAAACTTAAAACTACAGGAAAATTATCTTACAAAACTTTAAAAATAAAACTCAAAATCTTAAACTCAGCACGCTGGGCAACAGGAAGCCAATGTAAACTACACAAGATTGGTGTTATGTGCTCATATTACAAAAGTAATTAATCAATACCAAATCTCTCTCAGAAGTGTTTGAAAAGGTTACCATCATAGAAGCTTTCAAACTAGTCTCTTGTATAGATGTTTCCAGTACTGTAGTCAGATCAGCCTCCACAACCTCCTCCATGTTGTTAGATGCTGACCAGGATTCCTCCACCAACACTCCCTCCCCTCTTCAGGTTTACCAGGGCTTAGGTGGGTTAAAATCTTCCCTCCTCCCAATTTCATCAGACAATTTGCAACTCTTCTAATGTGCCAATGGTCTCACATAACATAATATAACATAACATTATTCTTCTATACCACCACAATCAGATGATTTCTAGGCAGTTTACACCGAAGAGAGCTGGACAATCAGCGAAATACAAAATACAAATAGCAAAAGTACAACATATTTCTTAAGAATAGTCAGAGTAGAATTATTGTTATTATTAATATAACTTCTATTTAGGAAATGAATTTATCAAACAATACAGTTAAAAGATGCATAATTGTTAAAAAAAAAATACCTGCCCATTTTTATAAAGTTAAAACTATGCAATTTTTAGTTCCACTTTTGGTAGCTCTGAGCAAGGTAAATGCTGAAAGTGCAGATAAATGCACATGGTTCTTATAAAAGATTTAAAAAAGGCAGCATTTATAACCTGACTTTACTGTCATATCTTATTAATCTGAACACTGAACAAATGTCACGTTCTAACTAAAGCAACTTTAAATACAATATAATTTCTGAGGCACAATCTGTAGCAATTCCCAAGAAGATCCTATGCTAAACTACAACTCTCTACAGCACCTCTCTTTCAGCTGGAAAAAGGATTACTGACTGACTTTACATTCTCAGGATACACTGATCTGCCTCTGGTTCTATCCCACAATATTAATAGACTTGTAATCCTGTTTTGGTTTGGAGGCATGTCAAAACCCTAAGCCCATAAATGGCATAAAATCAGGACTAGATTAACCTGCCCTGTAATAAAATGGTTTAGAGAGTGGTCGCTCATGACAAAGTACCCGAGTAAACACCACGCAAACAGGGTGTGAAATTCAAATAATAAAGTATTAAGGTGCCCTCAGTGTGAGGGGGGCAGCGAAAGGAGCCAATACTCCAGCGCTTCTCAATTTCGGGTAAAGGTAATATACCTCCACCCGCACACCATCATCGGGCACCTAATGTGTGCGTAATGTGTACAATAAATCAAAAGTGAAAAAATCACAAACCATAAAGTGAATAACAGGAGTAGTCAATGAGCGACTACTCTGTGAACCCCCCCAGCCAACTTCCAGTAGCAAAACAATGAAAAAGGCAATGGACTTAGCTGTAGATAGTAAAATTCATCCAGAGGGCAGAAAAAAGATAGGTGAAATGCCACAGGATACCAGGTCCAACCAGCCTGGTTTTGGGAACACAATCCCTTCCTCAGGAACCCATAGTCACAAAAAGTCACTAGCATAAGACCGAGCCAACTGGAGGGAGGGCAGAGCCAGCTGGTATCATCCCTATCCATAAATATCATCCCTATCCAGAAATAAGTCAGAACAAGAGGATTTGAATTTCTGAAGTAACTAGTTGGGAGTACCTGAGTGGTTTTAGCATTCTCCAAGAATTATGTCTAACAGATGATGTAAAGTGGCATTTTTGAAACATTGTCCAAGTTTGGACGTTATGTAGAAGATGTACAAAAAGTCCAGTAGCAAACATGACTATTTTCAAAACAGAAAAATGTCTCTTTTTGTTATTACAAAATGGTTGTTTCTCCTCAGTGAATCTATCTTTTTGAATCATAAAAAAAGAAAAATGGCCAAAAGAAAAACATATAAAACAAGCCATTGGAATGTGGGAAGGGCCAATATTTTTAGTAGACTGACCACACAGATATCTCAGCAGAGCAGGGGGTACTGCAGTGAGCTTCACATAAAAAGGCCCAGGTACAAATCTCACGATAAACCCCTTATAGCATATGGTAAGCCCTCCAAAACCCATCCAAAACCTGATGGACCCAACTGTATTCCACCCCAATAGCACATGTGTGTACAGATGTCACGTACATGTAGGTATAGTAGAATTTGTAGAATATGAGCCTGGGTCCCCATTTCTATAGTCCTTTGTACCACCCACTAGACTACTCCAGGAACCTGCTTACTGCTCTAATTCGACTGGCCATAATATCTGAAGCTATCGAAAGAACACCCATGATCTGCGCCTAACCATACCCCCTTTTAGATATGTACACCGGACATTTAAAAGCACATTTTTTTTCAACTGGCTTTCTCAAATTGAAGAATTGAGTCTGGGACTGTAATCTGTATTTATGTAATGATTAATTTCTGTTATGGAAAATTTAATTGTATGTATTAGTTATGGTTTATTGAGATTTGATTATTGTACTGTGTTATTATTAGAATTTTTATTATTGAGATGTTGATTATTATAATATTTTATGAAAAAACATTTAACTTTTGATTTTATGCTTTCCTTTCTTATTTATAAATGGAGCTCTTTTCTTAATGAATGTGAACTATACATTGTAAACCGCTTGGACCCTTTTTAGGCTGTTATGCGGTATATAAACTTTTTAATAAACATAAACATATGTAAAACTATGCTTTATGCTAGATAATGACACGGGGACAAATTTTCCCTGTCCCAGCGGGAACTCATTTTCCCATCCCTGCCCCATTCCTGCAAGCTCTGTTCTCATCTGCGCAAGCCTCAAACACTTTAAAATCATGTGTTTGAGGCTTGTGTGGTTAAGGCAGAGCTTACAGGAATGGGGCAGGGACAGGGTCTGCGACAAAACTCACGGGGCGGGATGGGAAATTGAGGTCCTGCGGGGAGGGGAAAAATGTTTCCCCGTGTCATTCTCTGCTTTATGCCTACCAAGTCATGAGGAAAACTTTCAATTAAGAACATAAGAATAGGGGGGCGCTAGTGAGCATCGGCGAGAATGGCAGCCTGAATTTGAGCTCCTGCAGAACTCTGCTTTAAAATCGTGATAACACAAATTAATCATATTCTTCCCTCGCTTGGCGCCTCAACTTTGCATCAATAGCGTTCGGGCTTTGTCTTTTGCGGAAAATGTCGGCTACAAAAGGCGGTAAGCGCACTAAAATTGATCCTCCTTCCCCCGCTAAGTCGCAGGCCCCGAAACCGGAAGACGCGCCGCTGTCTGTTCTGCTGGAGGAGATGCGTGCCTTAAAAGATATGCTCACTGAAACCAACTCTGGCATAGATGATATTAAGCAAGATGTTTCTATTATGAAAACTGATAAACTGCATTTCAGAACTCGAGTAGAATCGCTTGAATTAAAGCAGCGTGCCACGGACGAGAACGTGAAAGATCTGCAGCGCCTTTTTAAACGCGTGGTGCAGCTTGAGAAAGATTTGGATGAGGCGAACAACAGGGCCCGTAAGCGGAATTTTCGCATCCTTGGCTTATCGGAAGGTCGGGAGGGCCAGAATCTTATTAAATTCCTGCAAGATAACATTCCTACCTTACTCGATCTCAACCTTGCTCAGCCCCTGGAAATTGAAGCGGCGCATCGTGTCAGCTCGCAGCATGCTCCCCGGGAAAATTACCCCAGACCGATCATCGTGAGTCTGCTACGTTTTCCTCAAACGATTGAAATAATGCAAAAGGCCAAACTAAAGGCTCCTTTAAAATTTGAAGGCAAAAATCTGATGTTTGTCCCAGATTTGAGCAAAAACTCAGCGCGACTACGGAAACAACTTCTTGAATATCGACCCAGACTGAAGGCTCTCAATGCCCGCTTTGGGATGTATTATCCTGCCCGAATGAGGGTCACCATAAATAATCGTACTAAAGATTTTACTGACCCCAACCTACTTGGAGACTACCTGGAAACTGTCTCTCCTAGTACTATTGATGCTGTGTGATGACTCATATGCTGTTTCTTCATCTGTTTAAAATTTTTTGTACTGCTGTACCTTATTGATGCATATTGCTCTTGTCATTTCTTCCTTATCTCTTTATTGCCTCGCTTTCTCTTCTATGTTTCCCTTCTTCACTAACTCAGCTTGATTTGAAGGCATGCTTATTGTCTCTATTGAACTTTCACTTTCCCCTTTTTTTTTCTTTCTGTCATTACTTATTATTACATTTTCTTTCATTTAACCCCCTCCTCTTATGGTCTGCGTCTGCTGTTATTTCATGCCGCAGCATCATACTGACTTTTGAGTTTCTGTCTCTATCTCCTTTCTTTTTTCTGTGCTTAATCTGTGCCTTCATTCGACTGACTTAATTTCCCTCTTCTTTCTATCTTGATTATTATACCTTCAGTCTTTGTTCCTAGATTGTCCTATCCCTATCTTTTCACTGTTTTCTGGGACTCCATTTTCTTTCTCATATATTTGGTCCTATCTCATTATTGCTCTTAATCGAGGATAATTCATTACACTACACTTGATTTGTGTATCACTATGGATCTTGAGTTATTGTTGCAGGGTTCTGTTGTGGCTCGTTTAACTGTTGTTTTCTCCCTTAACTCACTGACCCATTGTTTCACTCCTTTGGCCAAATGGTTTTTTTCGACCTGAGGAGTTTATTTAATACAGAAGTGTTTATTCTATTTGCCTTTTATATGCATAGCATGTCATTTACTATACTTTCTCATTATTATGCCGCTCAAATGTGTTTCACTTAATGTAAAAGGTTTGAATAACCCCTTGAAACAAACAAAAATAATACAATATCTTTCCCAATTGCGCCCAGATGTGGCTCTTTTACAAGAAACGCACCTTGATGCTACTGAAGCTTCTAAATTTCGTTGCAATTGGGCACTACCTCCCTTTTTCTCTCCTGCTCAAGACAAGAAAAATGGCACTATCATAATCATAAGGAAACACCCTGATATTCAGGTAACTGATCAAGCCTGTGACACTGAAGGACGTTGGTCGAGAGTGATACTGTCCCACCATCTCTCTACTTTAGCCATATTTAACATCTATGCTCCGAATAAGGACTGTCCTGAGTTTTTTCAGAACTTGGCAACTTCAATAACAGAACTGGGCCCCACGCCTCTTCTTATTGGTGGAGACTTTAACATTGCACTTGACCCTAGTTTGGATCGTCAATCCTCAGCCCCCCACAAGTTGTCTAAAGCATGGAAAGCTCTGCTTGATATCATTCAACATCTAAATCTCTGTGATCCTTGGAGAGTTGCTCACCCCTGCACTCGTGCTTTTTCTTTTTTTTCTTCACCGCACTCCTCTTTTTCAAGGATCGACTACTTTCTCACATCGGCCTCCTTGCTCTCCAGTGTTTCTTCCACAGACATCCATTCTATCCTGGTGTCAGACCACGCCCTAGTGAGTATTGAGCTACAAATGATGGTTTTGCCATCTCCCAGGCCTTGTTGGAGATTTGATGCCTCGTTGTTAGATGATCCTGAGTTTGTGGACTATCTAACCCCGCTTCTTAAGGAATTCCAGGACTTGAACTCTCTCAGTCAAACTAATTGGATCACCTTTTGGGACTCTCTTAAGGCATATATGCGTGGATTAATAATCTCTTATAAAGCAAAAAAAACTAAGGCTAGTTTACTACTTCAATCCAGTTTGGAAGCAAAGATAGCTGCACTTGAAACCTTATATCTCAATGACTCATCTAATATGACTCTCCTTAATCAACTGGGTGATGTTCACCTTCAATATAATGCTATGTTAGCTGCCTCAGCCGGGAAGACTTTGTTCATGAAGGACTCAACATATTATGCAGAACACAATAGCTCTGGCCACCTGTTAGCAAACTACTTAAAATCTCGCTCAGAACAAACTTTTATCACATCTATAAAATCAGATATAGGTGATGTACTAACGTCCAAGATAGATATTTTGTCAAGATTTCATGGCTACTATCAAGAGTTATATAAATCTCAACTACCTTCTACTGTAGGTATCGATGATTTCCTTAAAAAACTAAAATGTCCTTCCTTGTCTGATGGAGATGATGACCTCTTCTGCTCGCCCATATCTGATGCTGACATTGAGGAGGCCCTGGCATCTATGGCAAAAAGGAAGACACCGGGCCCAGATGGGTTTCCTGTGGAATTTTACACCAAATTTCAACTTTTCTTTATTCCAATACTGCGAGACTTTTTTACTTACCTGATTCAAACACAAGACATCCGTGGTTCTTTCACTGAAGCCGTAATTGTAGTTCTACCTAAACCAGGAAAAGACAAACAACAAGTTCAAAGCTATCGCCCTCTCTCCATGATAAATGTGGACGCTAAGCTTTATGCGAAGATTTTAGCGGGCAGGCTGCAAAAGATTCTACCTCGTTTGATTTCTTATGAACAGACTGGATTTATGTACGGCCGTCTCTCTCATGACAACACGAGACTTCTCTTTAACATTCTCCATCATGTGGAATCTCTGGATGAACCTTATCTTGCCATTGGACTCGAAGCCGAGAAGGCTTTCGATAGAGTCGAATGGCCTTTTCTATTCTGTACTTTGAGAATGTTCGGCTTTTCTGATTCAGCTATCAACATGATTAGAGTTCTATATACATCACCTTCCACCAGGATCCTGATTAACAACCAATTGTCATCTTTCTTCCACCCTAGCTGTGGCACAAGACAGGGGTGTCCATTGTCACCTCTGCTATTTAACCTAGCATTGGAACCACTCCTTCTTTGTGTCAAACAAAACAATAACATTACAGGAGTAGCACTGGATCGTACTATTGTCAAGTATTCGGCATACGCTGATGACATCTTGGTATACACTACACCTGAATCCTTATCTTCCTTGTTGGATACCATTGATGCATATGCCATGGTCTCTGGATACAAGCTTAATACTACAAAATCTGAAATTTTGCCTCTAAATCACCCGGAAGTTAAATATGATCTTCAGAATTTTCAATTTGCCTGGGCTGATACAGCTTTGACATACCTGGGAATCTCAATTGCACCAACGATAGATGAAATAATGTCTCTTAACACCACTAGATTGACGACCATAGTTAAAGATCTCATATCAAGATGGTCACCATTACGACTTACCTGGTGGGGCAGATTAAGTACTATAAAAATGGTAATTATCCCCAAGGTTATCTACTTTTTGAATATGATACCTATATTCTTTCCTGTTGCTTTCTACAATGCTATGGAAAAATCTCTTGCAACTTACCTTTGGAATTCCAAACCACCAAAAATTGCGCTATCAAAATTAAAAGCTAATAGAGAATGTGGAGGAGTTAGTTTTCCCGATTTTCACTCATACCATGTTGCTTTCATCATGCAACAAACATCCTACTGGTTCATGACTGCCTCTCCGGATTATTCTCCATTGTGGCTTGATTGGGAGATCCTGAGATATAAGACCCAGCATTTTCATTTGCTACCCTTTCAACACATTAATAAACCAAACAAGAATTCTGTTCTACACAGTGCAAAAACTGCTATCAACATCATAGAGAAGCACTTGTCTCATCCCTGGGCATCCACTATGCAGGCCCCTCTTTGGAACAATAATGCCTTTAGAATCAACGGAGAAACTATTTGTTGGCCTGACTGGCAGAGCGCTGGCATTTGGATAGTACTGGATATTCATGAGAATAACTCATGGATGACTTTCTCTCAATTACAACATCGCTACCATCTAGCGCCCAAGCAACATTTTCGGTGGATTCAGTTGGTTCATTGTATATCCTCTGTTATATGCGCTTCACCGTTTACTGTTGAACAGCCTAGTCTACTTCCACTATATGCCAAATTTCATGCTGTTAAAGGGTGCGCCTCCAAGTGGTTACAGGTGGAGTTGCACTCCCTGCCCCTTGGCACTTCACAGTCATGGGAGTTTGACCTACAGATTCCACCGCTCCAAGATGCATGGAAATATGTCTGGGCCTACGCCACACGCTCTTCGTGTTCATCCTCTTTGAAACAGTCCATTTATTTTGTACTACATAGGGCCATCTGGACTCCACATAAATTGTCACACTTTAAAACTGCTGAGATTGGGCGCTGCTGGTCATGTTTGAAAGAGAAAGGTACATTTCTGCACCAATTGTTTTATTGTTTACTGATCAACCCTTTCTGGCACTCTGTATGGGGGAAGATATGTGAGATATTCTCTATTGATGTACCTCTTACTCCTGCTATAGTACTCCTTGGTACTCAGACTCTAGATTTTGACTTACCTGAAAGGGACACAAAACTCTTTATTTTGTTACTACACCTGGCAATCAAATTAGTCTTACAAAATTGGAAAAATCTTTCGTTAGTAAACTATTCTATGTGGTGGAACATTGTTTGTGTCACAGCAAAATATGAGAGAGCTGCCGCTTATAAAAATAGGTCCCTTCATTCATTTGAACAGACCTGGCGGCTCTTATTAGATGTTTCCTTCTCACCATATATTGAGCAGTAGTATTCATTATATATCAGTGGGTTATTTGCGTTATGATTGTGTTTTTCACATCATATCCCTTACCTTTTCTTGTCATTTATGACTCTTGCTATGCTTGATACTGTATTGATCATTGCACTTCTGTATTTCTTTATTGTTGTTACGCTTTTTGTACTTATTGAAAATTTAAATAAAACTTATTGAACTCAAAAAAAAAAGAACATAAGAATAGCTATACTGGGTCAGACTAATAGTCTATCTAGTCTAGTATCCTGTTTCCACTGTGGACAACCCAGGTCACAGTATCTGGCAAAAACCCAAATAGTAGCAACATTCCATACTACTGATCCCAGGGCAAGCAGTAGCTTCTCCTGTCAATCTCAATAGCAGGCTATGTACTTTTCCTCCAGGAACTCATTCAAATCTTTTCTTAAAACCAGCTATGTTAACAGCTCTTACCATATCCTTTGGAAACGTGCTCCAAAGATTAACTATTCTCCCAGTGAAAAAATATTTCCTCCTATTGGTTTTAAAAGTATTGCCCTCTAATTTCATTGAGTGTCCACTAGTCTTTGTAATTTTGGATGGAGTAAAAAATGGATTCATTTGTACCCATTTCATACCACTTTATTCTGGTGTACAAGCTACAGGCAGGAACCTTTTAATCCCAGGCAGACATAAATGTCTGCACCTTTGATCTAGGTGATATTTCTGCAAAATTTGTTTCAATATTTTATACACTTCCCCCTCCCCATTCACGGTTTCGACACTCGCAATTTCACATATTCACAATTTTTTGGGGGGGAGGGGGAAAAACCCCATAGTTTAGCACATTTCCGCCTTTCTCCAGCCTTCCTCCCAGCATCCTGGTGGTCTAGCAGGTTTTCGGGGCAGGAGCAATCTTCCAATAGGAAATGGCTGCTGTGAGCTCCCATCGTAGTCTCGAGAGTCACAACCTCCCCCATTCTCTTTTTAGGCTCAGCCAGATTTGTAAAACATTTTTTCATTACCCTCCTGATGTTGATTTTTCCTTAAATGTATCTTTACTTTCCTTAAAAATTGTAGTTCACCCCTCTTCCCTTATGTATCGCTAATTATTTGTGTACATACATTGTATGCTTACTTGTACAAATTGTTTTATTTTGTCTCCCAAAATTTTTTTATTGTCATACGCATTTAAATTATTTGACATTGCGTGAATAACAAACTTTTAATAAACTTGAAACTTGAAACCTGTAATTACATGCTTTTTGCCCTTTACACATAAGTGACTTTTTAAAATAAAAATAGTCCTTGCTGTTTTACAGATGTAAATGCATCTTTTAAAAGAATAAAGTCACCTTTAAAATCATGTGTGGTGCAAGCCAATGTGCACTTGTACAGCAAGTCAGCTCGTGACAGTATTCTGGGCAGCATGGAGGAGGAGTTATTTAAGCAGAATTTGCAGTAGTATTTTATAAAGATGCATAGACCTGGATTCTCTATAGGGTGCTGATATCGGTGGCCACGTATAAAACAGTTGCCAATCATGTGTCAATCATGTGATGGTGCTGTATAGAGAATTGTGCCACCGGAAATGTAGGTCAGGGTTTTTTCAGGACCACATTTCTGGCGCCTACCTTTGTTGTGAATCGCGCCTTATAATGCCTAATGCCACTTCCGGCATTGGCCACACCCATAGTGGCATTAAGTGCCACAAAGCACCTGATAGGTGCAATTCTGGCTCCTTTTATTTAGGGGCCAGTAGGCACTATAACTTTAATGCATTCTTGCCATTTTTAATGGTGTTTCTCAATGAACTTAGGCACCGGTCGGGTCCCTATGTTTAGGCACTGTTTATAGAATTTCCCCCATAGGTTCCTTTCTAAGACATAGATAGCTGTAAGATATTTAAAATATGTGTCTTCCAGACCTACTACTAATATTACATTACATTACATTAGTGACTTCTATTCCGCCTTTACCTTGCGGTTCAAGGCGGATTACATAAGAATTGTTATGATCTTAATACATAAGCTTATATGGTAAGGTTTTCTAATTTGTAGGTGTTGGTGGAGTTTGGAAATTTGTTGGTAGAGTGATAATTAGTTTTATGTGTTTTTTGAAGAGTAAGGTTATAGTTTCTTTTTTCTTTTTTTTGCAATTGTTTATTTATGACGAAAGTTTTGTAGTCTGTGGTTGAAGTCAGCAGATTGGCGAGTTGTCGGTCCAGGTTCGCTGCTCTGGTGGCCAGTAGGTTGTCATATATTTTTTTTTGTTTGACCTTTTTGGTTGGCGGGTGTGTGAATATTGTGTGGGTTCTCCTGTGTCTGATTGAGGTGGAATGAGTTAGTCGATTGTTCCAGTAGAAAGGGCTGTTTCCGTTTATGGCTTTGAAGAGTAATATTACTGCTTATCATTTCTATAAGGTTGCTTTTAGGATCATTTTTGCTGGACTCATGCCACACCTATAGCGTTCTGATCTTTATATATATATAGCCATTGTGGTAAGACAGATGCTAGGTTCAGGAGCAAGATGAGGTTCACTCCTGCCCCCATCATACTACTGGACAACCAGGGAATTTAATTAGGTCTGGTAACATATCCTAAGGGATTAGAAAGGATCTAGCCTTTTCATTGGCATAGGAAGGCTTATAGTCTTGTTGGGAAGAGGTCTAGCCTTATCAGAGGACATGTGGGATGGGGTGTAGATCTTCTCAGAGGGGAGGAAGGGGGATCTGGGTCTCATTGAGACTTAAGCAGGAGGGGGGGGGGGGAGTTGCAGGAGCACAGAGCATCTTTTATGTTATGTGGGTCCTGAATAATATTTTGCCAGTGCCTGCAAAACTGTCCTATATGGGCCCTGGCCAATATTCAGCTGGCAGCCACTACATTTGATTAGTTCTGAAAATTCAGTGCTAGTGCCCAGGTCCAGTTTTGCCCACAGTAGTCAACGTTTGAAAAATAACTGACTGCTGGAGGCTGAATATTAGTAGAGTGTTTTTATTGTTTTTCTTTAAATATTTTTCGGGGCAACTACCTTCTATAAAGTGTTTTATCCATTATTATTATTAATGTTATCATCATGGCTTTGCACAGCCTGCCAGATAATGTTGGCTGAGTTTGGTGCTATAAATATTGAGTCCTTCCCAAGAATCTAGGATATTCAGAGATATTGATGCAGGATGGGGGTAATTCTCAGCAGAACAGCCTTCTGTAGCTGACAGATGGTGATTTTGTCAATGCCCAGTGTGTTCAGCTGTTGTTCCAAGTCTTTTGATATTACTCCAAGGGCAACAGTTACTACAGGGTCCATAACTTCAGGCATTCACCAGAGTCACTAAACTTCAATCTTCAAATCTTGATATTTTATGATCTTTAATACAGCTGTCTTCTGGTATATGCCATATCTATGATCCATATTTGCTGCTTTTCAGCCACTATGATATTGGATATATTGAGCAGCAAGTGTTTGTCAGCTTTTGTAGCTGACAGATGGTGATTTTTTCTTTCCAATGTTCAGTATTTACGGATATTGTTCCAGGTCCTTCAATATTGTTCCAATGTCACTAACTACTACAAGTAACCACAAGTGCAGGGATGCAGGGATTTTTTTTTCATTTATTAACATTTTTATTATTATCATTATACTGTATATAGCACATAGCACAAAGATTTGTCTGGTATCACTAGACAATTCAAGCTTCATCTAGAAGCCTACAAATTATCTAGATATCTTCATAAAATGTAACTTGAACCAAGCAAAACTTTTATTTGTCTGCTGTTCTCAGATCTTAAATTTCAAGGTTTTGTAGAAATTTGTTTAGTCTTGGTGTAAATTTGCCTAAGAATCCTACAACAATGATAACCTGCCATAGCTTGTTCCAGAGTCTTGCCATATATATTATCATGTATCAATATATTGTTAATTTTTTCCAGTTCTTTGTTTTAATTATTCTATCTTCTGATACTGCAATGTCAATCACAGTATTATTTTTGATTACCATGTTATTGGGTGTGTTATGTTTCAAGTACCTACCCGCTTGAATTCAAGAGTCCCATAAAATCTTGACTTTTTCATTTGCTATGGCTTTTTTGTACATGGTGATTATGCCAGTATTTGCTGACTGTAAACCAGAATCCAGTTGTGGAGAGGGGAGTTCAAAGGTGGAGTTGGGAAATATCCCGGCGTTATTGAGTTATCAGTTATATTAAGGGCTCCTTTTACAAAGGTGCGCTAGCGTTTTTAGTGCACACACAAGATTAGTGCACTATAGCGCACGCTAGCTAAAAATTACCACCTGCTTAAAAGGAGGTGGTAGCGGCTGGTGTGCGCGCTAAAACCGCTAACGCACCTTTGAAAAAGGAGTCCTAAGTACTGGTTCATATATAGCTAAGTGATTAGATAGGACAGCATAGGAAGACTATCCTAATTTTGGTCACTTAATTATATAGAAGTACCAGCACCCAAATAAAGTATGGATAGTGGCTGAAATATTCCTCTATCTTCTTCCTGTCAAAAAAGAGCCTACTCCTCTCCCAACCCTTTTATAAGAGCATTGACAACTCTCTGCCCCCAAATAAGAGCATACTCACCCCTGGTACCCACAACAAGAACCTATCCTTCCAATTCCCTCCTAAGAGTACCCCCTCCTTGGGCCTCCCTTTTTAAGCCCCTCCAATATCCCTTCAGGCCTACTTTAGGATCTATGGTTGTCTAGGGAATGACCAGACAAGAATAAGCCCCATTCTCTCTTGCCCATGTCAGCTCCAGGCTCAAAATGGCTGCAACCTCTAGCAATAATCACCCTTCCATATACATATATGAGACATTGGGGGGAGGGGGCTTCATAATGGGGAGGGAGGTCTGGAAAGGGGTTGCTAATGGGGAAGTTAGGAGGGTATATGCTATTTTTGAGTAAAGTCAGAAGAGGTGATATGCTCATTCATGGGAAAAAATTAGGCCAGTGCTGTTCTTGTAGCTGAGGTGGGGGGGGGGGGGTTGAAAGTTATTGGGGGACAGGAAGGGTACTCTAATTTATGAAAGAAAATCTTATATTCAGCCCTCTGGCATGGCCAGAGCCCAGATATTCAGTTTTTCTATCCACATAGATAATCGGAGAAAAAATTTTTAAAATAAAAATAAATAAATAGGTGCTGACCCTAAATATCAGGGCCTAATTCAGCTGGCAGTAGTCAAAATTTAAAAAAAGATTTAGTAATTTTAAGATTTAAATGACTCTAATGAGTTTTTTTAAATGTTTTAATATATTATTTATATTTCAGTGTTTTTAAGTACTATGTGATACTACATTATATTATGGTGCTTATTTTCAAAGCAAATGGATGTCTTAAAATGCCTAAAAAAAATTCTATCTGCTAAAAACATCCAAATCCTAATTTTGGAAAGTCAGAATTTGGACATTTTACACTGCAGTTCATCCAAATAGCAAGAGGGCGTGTTGCAGGTGTGTTTTGGGTGGGTCTAAGGAAGGCTAAAAAGAAGGATGTCCAAAAGGGATTTTCAAATAGGAAGAAGGCATTCATGTCTAAAAAGAATGTTACGCCGATCTTCATGAAAGGTTAATGTTACGCCGATCTTCAAGAAAGGTTTGAGGGGAGATCTGGGAAACTACAGACCGGTGAATCTGACCTCGGTACCGGGTAAGATGGTAGAGGCACTGATAAAGGGCCGCATCATTGATCACCTTGACGGGCATGGGCTGATGAGGACCAGTCAGCATGGTTTTAGCAAAGGCAGATAGACAAATGCGACCCGGTCAACATTGTATATCTGGATTTTCAGAAGGCGTTTGACAAGGTTCCGCATGAACGACTACTTCAGAAAATTGTGAGCCATGGAATAGAGGGTGATATACTCACGTGGATTAGAAACTGGCTGGATCATAGGAAACAGAGAGTGGAGGTAAATGGACAATACTCGGACTGGAGGAGTATCACCAGTGGGGTACCGCAGGGCTCGGTGCTTGGACCCGTGCTCTTCAACATCTTTATAAACGATCTAGATATTGGTACGACGAGTGAGGTAATTAAATTTGCAGACGATACAAAGTTATTCAGAGTAGTGAAGAAGCAGGGGGATTGCGAAGATCTGCAACATGATATAATCAGGCTCAAGGAATGGGCATCGACATGGCAGATGAGGTTCAACGTGGATAAGTGTAAAGTGATGCATGTAGGTAACAAAAATCTCATGCACGAATACAGGATGTCTGGGGCGGTACTTGGAGAGACCTCCCAGGAATGAGACTTGGGAGTTCTGATCGACATGTCGATGAAGCCGTCCGCACAATGTGCGGTGGCAGCGAAAAGGGCAAACAGAATGATAGGAATGATAAAGAAGGGGATCACGAACAGATCAGAGAAGATTATTATGCCATTGTACCGGGCTATGGTGCGCCCCCACCTGGAGTACTGCATCCAGCACTGCTCGCCGTACATGAAGAAGGACACGGTACTACTTGAAAGGGTCCAGAGAAGAGCGACTAAGGTGGTTAAGGGACTGGAGAAGTTGCCGTACAGTGAAAGATTGGAGAAACTGGGCCTCTTCTCCCTCGAACAGAGGAGATTGCGAGGGGACATGATTGAAACATTCAAGGTACTGAAGGGAATAGATCCTGATAGATAAGAACAGGTTGTTCACCCTCTCCAAGGTAGGGAGAATGAGAGAGCACTCTCTAAAATTGAAAGGGGATAGATTCTGTACAAACATAAGGAAGTTCTTTTTCACCCAGAGAGTGGTAGAAAACTGGAACGCTCTTCCGGGGTCTGTCATAGGGGAAAACACCCTCCAGGGATTCAAGACAAAGTAAGACAAGTTTATGCTGAATCGGAACGTACGCAGGTAAGGCTAGTCTCAGTTAGGGCGCTGGTCTTTGACCAGAGGGCCACTGCATGAGCAGACTGCTGGGCACAATGGACCACCGGTCTGACCCAGCAGCGGCAATTCTTATGTTCTTATGTTTAAATCTTGACCTCGATCACATGCACAAAAATTTGCTTATAATTAAACAGCTGGTCACTGGAAGAATTAAAACATAACCCTTCTTTAATCACCCAGTAGCTGATGTCCTCCTCCCTCTCTCCTGAAAGTGAAACAAGAAAGGAAAACCAGTATCTATGTTAGGAGACAGAGGAGGACTTCAGCCTAACCTCCTGTAAACCTGCTTGAAGGAAGAGTTGGATCATGGTCAGACAAAGGATCAGAGGAGGAGACAGACCTATCTACATCAGAGGACCGGAGGAGCGAGCAGAGGATGGACCTGCTCATAGTATAGTACTAAGAGATAGGTGGAAAACTTACAATAGTCTTAGCAGGCATGTATTGCTAAAAGATACAGCTACTAACAGCCATATTCTCAGAGAAGAACCAGGAGGGCTGCTAGCTCAATATCTATAGAAGGTAAGCAACAAATAGGAAGCGTCTCAAAATCCACAGAGAGCTGTACATGAGTTCTGAAGGAGCCTATTGCAGAGAGAACTACAGTTACACAATCTCAGATCTGAAAGGTTTGGCAATAAATACTCTATAAAACAATACACAGCCTACTTCCATGAATATGGAGAGCAGAGCATGGGGTTTGAACCTTTGTCCCTTACTTTATAGTCTACTACACTAACCATAGGCTACAACGTTTTCCTAATTATGGCTGCGAGTAAACTTTATTGGGACCTTATAAAGTTGGACTTTTTGTTTTAGATTTTTTTAAAATGTCCCTCCATATTCTATTATGTTAATTTTAATATGATGATTTTATATTATAATTGTCCCTATTTTTCATGGTTTTAGGTTTCATATAATTCTCTCCTTTGTTGATTTCAGGATATTTCCACTTAGCTGCAGATACAATTATATGTTGATCTTTTAAGTGGATCTTTTTATTGATTTATTGGATGTGCCTTCTTTCTGTTTTCTTTCTCTACCTTATTTACATCCCTTTTCCCTCTTTTCTCTCCAATCTTGTATCTTTTATTCAGTAGTTTTATTTCATATTTTATTTGTTTTTATTTTTATGTATTATCTTTCTTTTACTTTACCTTTTATTTATCACTTTTATCCACTTATCCTGAAATAAAATTGAAGGGCTCTTTTACTTAAGAGTAGTAGGGTTTTGCACTTATGGTACATTAATAGTAAAAAAATTTTGGAAAAAGTTTTTGAAAAAGTGCACTCTTTTTAAACAATGTTTCTCTTTTGAAAATGTGTATTGTATTTTATTTTTTAAATTTCTTTATTCATTTTAAAAAGCCATAAGTAAGTACAAAATATAATACAATCATATAACTATAAAAGCACTTAAATACAATTATAATCTATAACAAAAAGATATATTATCCCCCATAATTATATTCAAAAAAATACACTCAGATTGAGAAATTAAAAAATATATTCCAACCCACCCTGGACGTGTATGACCAAAGGGCATAATCACAAATCACTCTTTGCAAAATTTTGTCAATGGCTCCCAAATCTTCAGAAACTTCTTATAATGTCCCTGATGTATGGCCAAATTACGTTCCATCTTAAAAACGTGACAGAGAGACTCCCACCAAAAGGAATAGTTTAGTCTATCCCAGTTTTTCAAATTCCTTAGAATAAGCTGTATGGCATCCCCTATCAAAATAAAGAGGTTATTATTGTGAGATGATATTTGGCTTTTAGCTCTCATCATAGTGCCAAATAGCACAGTATCATATGTTAGTGCCACTGGATTTTCCATTACTTTGTTTACCTGATCCCAAATGGATCTCCAAAACTGAAGTATCAATGGACAATAAAATAATAAATGAGCTAATGTCCCAGATTAGCCAACACCTATTAGACTTGGAACTATCTAATTTCTGTAACCAAACTGGAGTCCAACCTGCTCTATGAAACAAAAAAATCCAAGTTTGTCTCAAAGATGGAGACACCGTACATCTCATCCTCCAAGTCTAGATTTGTGGCCATTGAGACACAGTAATCTGATGCTTTATCTCAAAGCTCCAAATATCACGAAGACCAGTTTTTGGTTTTTTATTCAAAAATCCAGATATTAATTTATACCACCGAGTGGCCTGGTGACCCAGGAAATCCACCTGGAAGCACAGGAACGGCAAACTATACTGATTTTTTAAGATTTTTCCAGTCAGGGAACCCTTCTGAATGGCCTGCTTCAACTGCAACCACCTATAACTTTGAGATTTAGCAGTGTCAAATTTTTGTTGCAGTCGTGAAAACTCAAGCAGCTTTCCGTCTAATACTACATCATCTAAAGTACACATGCCTGCCTTCATCCAGTGTTTCCAGATGACCTTAAACCCGCCAATCTGAATCTTGTGGTTCAACCAAAGGGAATGAGAAGTAGATTTATGAATTGGAATATCTGTTAAATTGGTAATAAATTTTAAAGTCTTCCAAGTGTCCATTAAAATTCTATTGTCCTTATACAACCTAGGCATCTTCATACTCAAAACATGAGACAATCTCAGTGGAGACAGGAGTTGCCATTCCAACATTAAACAGTCTGGAAGATTTTCCATGAGCTTGAGGAGATTCCAATATATATTTTATTTTTAATATTTTTAGCCCGCTTATCCAACAGTTCTAAGTGGATACCAACTTTGCATAGAAAATAAAATAAGAATTACAACAAACAAAAATACAAACCTACAACTTAACACCTGAAATATATTGTACAAACAATATACTAATATTAACACAAAATCAAATTCTAAAACAATTAAAAAAAAATCAAGCCATACAGACCTCTCCCCCCATCAATTTATCTCACTGGACAAAATAACATTAAAATAGAGCTGTTTCAGACTTTTTCTAAACTGCAACAACATAGGGGCTTGTACCAAATATTCCCCCACCCCCCATTTATAAAAACATGAAAGCCGTGGAGGTATGATGGGGTCAGTGAAAACATGTGTATGTGTGTCTTTACTTTGTCCCTGCAGTGGTTATCTGGTCACTTTGGATACCTTTTAGACCCTTATATGTGTCTTTATATCATCTAAGTCACAACATATAAGTTCCAACTAAGCAGTCTCATCAAACCTTCGATTATCTCTGCAGGATGAGTAAGTCTAGGTCAGCCCACATCCCACCCACATCTCACCCTAACCACTCCTCCAAAAATGCCCCTTTCAGCTCTGGGCACACAGCGGGCTTCAGAGGCCTAAAAAGTCCCTGGATATGTCTTAAAAGCCATTTCAATTATCGGCACTTGGACAGCCTGTCTTTTAGATCATCCAAGTGCCGACTTGGGTGGGTTTTTAGGCATATTTCAGTTTCAGTTATGAGCCCCATAATATATTTAACAAACATTCATATAAATACAGACAATTGCATTAAAAAAAACCCCTCCATCTTAGTCACTACGTCCAGCGCCAAACTATAAAAATAGGTGTTCAATACCCATATTTCATTTTACAAAATTTTAATAATTTTTTTAAAGTATTCAAATATTCAAGAATTAGAGAAAGTACTAGTCAGCACTGTAAAATGTTTGTAGATGAACATCTGTCCAAAGAGCTATAAAATTAACTACAGTTTTAATCAGCTGCTAGACACCTATCATTGGAGGTCCACTGAAGCCGTCCTCTGAACAGAATTATATGCATTATTAATGTAGCTCTTTAAAAAAAATTCAGTTCTTCTTCAGCGATTTGTTCTTTATAGAAACATTTTACTGATCTCACTGTTATGAAGAAATTCTTCAAAGTCCAATGATCACAAAAAGACTGAGAATAATATGACAGGCAGCCACCATGCAACAGTTAAGCTCAATAGAACCGGTCAACCATAGGATTAAATCAGTGAAAGAAATGATGCCTTCGTCTGTGTCTCAACAGATCATTTAATCTGAGTCTGCATAACAAAAGTTTCTTTTTTCTTTTGCCTTGTTTCTAAGTTCTTTCAATATAACTTAAACATATACAAATACAATTTGAGTTGTAACTGTTTCTACTTGTTTTACTGGATTAATCTGTCGCAGCTTTATGAATTTAAAACATTAGATTCGTACAGGCATGGTTCAAGGTAGTTAACAATTGCATGCAGTAAGCACATGCCACTTGCCCCCTCTCCCCCCCCTCCCCCACTTTGCAAAGCCTTGGTAGGCTTTTTTTGTCACTGACCACGGCAGTATTAGCTCCGATGCTATGAGCTAATACTGCCACAGCCGATGATAAAAAGCCTAACGTGGCTTCATAAAAGAGGGGGGAGGGGTGTCCAATTTATTACCTAAGATTACTTTAAAACAAACCTAGCTGCACTTTCACCTTTATCCTTCATTCCTGATTCCACCATCAGTCTTTTCCCTTAGCCTCTAATTTCCCTTTTTCCTGCTGCCATCATAATTTCTCTGTGCTCTTACCCCTCATGTCATGACCACAAATATCATTTCTCCTTCCACATCTCATAACCTCATATCACTCCACTTCTGACCATACTTTTCTACCTATCTCAGTTTTCCCATTCAGATGTTGCTAATCATGCCTCTTCCTTGAACCACCACCTTCTCTTCCAGGCAAACTCTACCATTAGAATAATGGTAGACAGTAAAATAATGACGTACTGGATAAAGCACAGCAACTTGAGGCATGGTGAGAAACATAGAAAGATGGTGGCAGATAAAGGCCAAATGACCCATCTAGTCTGCCCATCTGCAGTAACCATTATCTCTTTCTCTCTCCGAAAGATCCCATATTTCTATCCCAGGCACAGTCTCTGTCTCCACCACCTCTTCTGGGAGACTGTTCCATGCTTCTACCACCCTTTCTATTTTAAAAAAAAAATTTATTTAGATTACTCCAGAGCCTATCACCTCTTAACTTCATCCTATTCCCTCTCATTGTAGAGTTTCATTTCAAATGAAAGAGACTTGACTCATGCGCATTTACATTAAGTAGGTATTTAAATGACTCTATCATATCTCCCCTCTCCAAAGTATACAGATTGAGATCTTTAAGTCTGTCCCCATACGCCTTATGATGAAGACCACATACCATTTTAGTAGCCTTCCTCTGGACTGACTCCATCCTTGTTTTTTTATTTATTTATAAATTTATTGATTAATTACTACAAATAACAACATCCTTTTTATATCTTTTTGAAGGTGCGGCTTCTAGAATTGTGCACAATATTCTAAATGAGGTCTCACCAAAGTCTTATACAGAGGCATCAATACCTCCTTTTTCCAACTGGCCATACCTCTCCCTATGCAACCTAGCATCCTTCTAGCTTTCACTGTTGCCTTTTCAACTTGTTTGGCCACCTTAAGATCATCACATACAATCACAACCAAATCCCGCTCTTCTGTCATGCACATAAGTTCTTCACCCCTCGTTTTTTTACAGACCAAATGCATGACCTTGCATTTCTTAGCATTACATTTTAGCTGCCAAATTTCAGACCATTCTTCAAGTTTCACTAGGTCTTTCTTCATATTATTCACACCATCCAGCGTGTCTACTCTATTGCAGATTTTGGTATCATCCGCAAAGAAGCAAATCTTACTCGACAACCCTTCAGAAATATTGTTTATAAAAATGTTAAAAAGAATAGACCCAAGAACAGAACCTTGAGGCACACCACTGGTAACATCCCTTTCCTTAGAGTGATCTTGATTGGTCAATACCCTCTGCTGCCTTCCACTCAACCAGTTTTTGACCCAGCCCGTCACTTTGGGACCCATCCCGAGGGAAAACAGTTTATTTATTAGACATCTGTGTGAAACACTGTCAAAGGCTTGCTAAAATCTAAATACACCACATATATGATACACAGCAAGAAGGAGTGGCCACTATATAACCAACTTAGGCAGGAGTTCATATTTGGCATCCCAATAGCAAAGGGAGAGTTTTGGGGCCAAATAGCTCTGAATGGACTGTGAAGAGCAAGAGCAAACAAAAGCAATACTGCAAGAAAATGTACAAGGCACAGGAGTTTATTAAGAACATAAAAACAAAAATGTAAAAAAGCATGTAAAGCAATTGGTCTCAATATTGCTGTGGAGCGGACCCAAAACAGTCTGTGTTTTGGAGGAACCCTCCTTCCTCAGGGGTCCCTACTGGTGTTTCACAGAATATCAGAAAATCAGATTAAATATGGTAAGCAAAATTGATAGTGAACAGGCATAAACAGCTCCTGTACGACGCGTTTCCCTTCCCCCATACATTTTACATTTTTCAGGCGAGAGCAATAGCACGAACTTGCTGCCTGCGTTGTGTCAGTTATCCCTCTAACATCACTTCCTAGATGCAGGACCTGGAAGTGACATCATAGAGAGGCAACACCAATGCAAACAACAAGTTCATAATGCTGATCATGCAGTAAAAATTAAAGAGGTACGAGGGAAGGGAAGGAAAGGGGTGCATGCACATGATGGGGGGGGCAGAGAGGAGGATGGTTGCCTGCGTCCTTTACAAAGACTGCGCCTGTGGCAGACCGCCCCACCTGCATCCCCCTTACTATGCCAGTGAATATAATGTAAAATAGGCATATTTGCTCCTGATTCATCTTGACAAATACAGGACACAGACGTCCGGCATCAGCCACATTGCCTAGTGCTGGAGTCACCATCAAAGCTATCTCCAGCCTGTTTTGTCTTGTCATATATAAGACAAAGACCATAGAATTCCATCCAGCATCAGCTTCACTATGCCATTGCTGGGGCTGCATTTAAGCATCACTCCTGCACATCATGAGCAAACTTATTTGATGATCTTGAATTTTGTATCGATACTTTCCTCTTTCTATTTAGGGATCCTTTGTGTTTATCCCACGCATTTTTGAGCTCAGTCACTGATTTAGCCTCCACCACCTCCACAGGGAGGACATTTCAGGTATCCACCACTCTCTCCATGAAAAAGTATTTCCTGGCATTACTCCTAAGTCTACTACCCCACAACTTCATATTATGTTCTCTTGTTTTAATAATAATAATAATAACAACTTTATTTTTGAATACCGCAATACCATAACAAGTTCTAAGCGGTTCACAATAAAGAAGTACAAGCAGTAAAAAAGGTACAGGAAAAAATTATAAAGTAACAAATTTGTCAAAAAGAAAGGTCTTTACTGATTTCCTAAAAGATTGATAGAAAGAAGCTTTTGAGATAGTTTTGCTTGGCCAAGTATTCATTTTACCTGCTTGAAATGTGAGTGTCCTATCTAAGAATCTCTTCTAGAGACAAGATTTCAGTGTAGGAAAAGCAAATAGATGAGATCTACGAGTACATTTAGTGGTATGGGCCAGCTCAAAGTGAGAGGAAAGATAAGTTGGGGCCAATCCAGTTAACTTTTGCAGATCTCGTGTTTTCTATTCCCTCCAGAGTGTCCACTTTGTTGCAAATCTTTGTGTCATCTGCAAAGAGATACTTTTCCTTTTAATTCTTCAGAAATATCACTCACAAATATATTGAACAAAACAGGCCCCGATCCCGATCCCTGAGGCATGCCACTACTCACTTTTCTTTCCTCTGAGCATATTCCATTCACTATCACTCTCTTATATGTGGAATGTATACAGATCTCATCTCATTAGGAGTTCAAATAAATTAAAACTTACATTTCCTTCCCTTAGGGCAGGGGTGTCCAATGTCGGTCCTCGAGGGCCGCAATCCAGTCGGGTTTTCAGGATTTCCCCAATGAATATGCATGAGATCTATTTGCATGCACTGCTTTCATTGTATGCTAATAGATCTCATACATATTCATTGGGGAAATCCTGAAAACCCGACTGGATTGCGGCCCTCGAGGACCGACATTGGACACCCCTGCCTTAGGGATAAAAATAGAGCTTGCAAGAGATTCAGCCACTCTTTCATTTTCAAACTAACTGAGCTCTGGAATGAATTACTGCTTTCACTTAGAAGTCTAGGCCCCTTTGTTTTATTTCAGAAAGCTCTAAAAACTTTCTTGTTTACTAAACACTTTGTAAACTAAGCCAGTGGTTCCCAACCCTGTCCTGGAGGACCACCAGGCCAATCGGGTTTTCAAGCTAGCCCTAATGAATATGCATGAGAGAGATTTGCATATAATGGACATGACAGGCATGTAAATCTGCTCCATGCATATTCATTAGGGCTAGCCTGAAAACCCAATTGGCCTGGCGGTCCTCCAGGACAGGGTTGGGAACCACTGAACTAAACCATTCTAGATTATATTATTCTTTTAAATTTATGTGCTATACTTACATTATTGTAAACTGAGTCGAGCACATTTTGGTTGAAGACCCCGTCTATAAAATTAAGTTTTAGTTTAGTCAACCAGTTTCTAATCCAGGTTACCTTGGGTCCTAACCTCAACCCACTAAATTTGTTAATGAGCCTCCTATGAGGAACCATGTCAAAGGGTTTGCTGAAATCCAGGTAGACTATATTTAGCACATATCCTCTATTCAAATTTGTGATCACCCAGTCTAAGAAATCAATCAGATTAATTTGTCATAATTTCCCCATAGAGAAATCATGTTATCTCATATCTTGCAACTCATTCGATTCCAGGTAGTCTACTATTCTTTCTTCCAGCAGAGCTTTCATTATCTTTCCAACTACTGAAGTGAGACCTAAAGCCTGTTGTTATCAACTTCTTCCCTGTTACTACTTTTGGGCTCTTCTCCAGTCCCATGGGACCTTTCCTCTCTCCAAGAATTTATTAAACAAATCCACAAATACTTCTCCAAGTTCGCTCAATACCCTAGTATGGATCTCATCCGGTCCCGTGGCTTTGTTCAATTTTAGTTTTCCCAGTTGTTAATAAACAATTTCTTCCGTGAATGGTATAATATCTACTCCATTCCCATATTTACCTTTGTTGGCCAGCCGAAGTCCTTCTCCAGATTTTCCTTCCATGAACACAGAACAGAAGTATTTGTTTAGCAGTCTGCTTTTAGCTCATCACTTTCCACATAGCAGTTTTCAGCATTTTTTTTTGTCTCACAATTCCACTTCTAGTCTTCCTCCTTTCTCCAATTTAGCTGAAAGTTTTGTCTCTTCTTTTTACATCTCTAACCATTTTTTCTTCTGCCTGTACTTTCACCAATCATATTTGTCTCGTCACTTCTTTGCGTTTTACCTGGTATTCTTTTCTGTGTTCCCCTTCTTGAGTTCCTTTGTATTTCTTGAACACTGCCCCTTTTGCCTTTAATTTTTCAGCTACTTGTTTAGAGAACCATAACGGTTTCCTTTTCCACTTGCCATAGCAGTGGTTAGAGCTACAGCCTCAGCACCTTGAGGTTGTGGGTTCAAACCCTGTGCTGCTCCTTGTGACCCTGGGCAAGTCATTTAAGGGCAAATTCTATAAGAAGCGCCCAAAAGTTATGCGTCTAATTAGGCACTGTTCATCACGATTCAAGTAAAATTGGGTGCTGTTTAATGAATCACGCTGAGCGGAACCTATTTTGGAGGCACCCAAGAAATAAGCCAGCTCTAGATACAACTAAAAATTAGGCGCCTAGATGAGCGTATAAGCATGCTTAAGAGCAGTGATTCTGCAACAAGGCGCCTAACTTGTAGCCACGCCCACACCTAACATGCATAGCGCCTATTTTTTTTGAAGGCCACCTAAATTTTTAGAGGCGCCTTGTTACAGAATCGCGTTTTTCTTGATAGGCACCTATGTATCAATCAGTGCTAATTAAAAAGCTTAATTGAGCTTGTTATTCAATTTAGATAGGCGCCTTTCTAGTTGGGCGCCTCCGAAATAGGTGCCTAACTTTAGGCGCTGGTTTCAGAATTTGGGCCTTAATCCTCCACTGCCCCATGTACATTAGACAGATTATGAGCCCACCAGGACAGATAGAGAAAATGCTTGAAGTAGCTGTATGTAAATCACTTTGAGAGTGGTTGTAAAACTACAAAAAGGCAGTATACAAGTCCCAATCCCATTTTCAGAGGATTAGCAAATAGAGTCTAAATTTATACTTGAGGCAACAGAAGGAGAAGCAACTTTCCTAAGTTCATAAGGACCATTGATAATATTTATACCCTGTTTTCCCTGGTTCTCAGCTTGCTCCTGGGGAAAACCTCTAGAAGGGTGCAAGGACTAGGATGATGAAGGTTATAACTGATGAAGCCAGACCATTTCTTAATACCCAGAAGGATAAGATGCATGAATTGCATCAGGTGTTTAAAGAATTTGTCTAAAGCAATGTCGTATTCTGCTATGTATAAAATCAAGCAAAGGAAACAACAAGGCAATTGACCTGCAAAATCCAATTTGAAAGAAAACAGAGAAGCAAATCATAAATAAAACAGTCTTTTATTTAAATCTTTAAAGTGCTCCCAGGTTTAAAAGGTAGCTGCCCAATTTGGTCACATTTTGCTGGTTGGCTGCTTCAGGGGCAAAAATAACTATTAAAATACTTATCATATAAATACATCAATGCATAATCTAAAACTATAAGAACAGAAGAACATAAGAAGTTGCCTCCGCTGGGTTAGACCAGAGGTCCATCCCTCCCAGCGGTCCGCTCCCGCGGCGGCCCATCAAGCCTATCACCTGTGCAGTGGTCCCTTGACTATTCCTATAACCTACCTCAACTCCTATCTGTACCCCTCTATACATTATTAAATCAAGTAAATAAATAAATTATCTAAATATCACCAACTAAACCCACAGCAGGAGACACATAAGACAGATAAAATAATAAATGCATACCACCTATCTACTTTTTCTAAGCCGTGGTAGAGGTTTGTACTGTGGCCCAGAACACTAAATGCTCCAATGTTCATAGAATTCCTGTGTGTTGGAGCTGCGTTGGAGCATTTAACACTCCGGTCCATGGTAGAAGCTTCTACCGCATCTTAGTAAAAGAGGGCCATAATTAGCTAAAATCAGAAAGTAGGAAAACATTCATAATAAATAATAAAACATGTACATACTGTAATCATATACCTATATTTCAGTGAAAGTATATTAATATCAAATCAAAATCTTAACACGATGAAACCATAAAATCTACTAATTCACAGTATTGCGAAGGAAAACTTGATGCGTGTTCCTTCAACTAGTACTCTGAAAATAGTTGCACTTCAAAAATTCAGAAAAGAAGGGAAGCTTACTCAATAGGTGCAATGCTCAGAACCTCACCAAACTTGGTCTAAAACTGCTAAAGAGATTAAAAAATAAAAACATGAGAAAAGCCAAATAAATACTTAAAGCCAACTATATGAGAAGCCCCATGAATGAACAATAGGCTGTTAACCTTGGCTGAGTCTAGCACTGTGTAAAATATAGAAACCACTTTGGTTGTAACCACACAGAAAAAGCAGTATATCAAGTCCCACTCCTTTACCCTTTCAGAGGGATGGTTTGGTAGGGAAAGGTTGTTGCTGGGCAGAATGAGAGGCTAATGGGGAAGGGAAAGAGTTGGGATTGGTGGATAAGAAGGGGAGGGGGCAGGTGAACTGAAGATGGGTGAGTGTTTTGGTAGGCTGGGCTTGGGAGTTGGACAGATGTGGGGGTGGGAGTTTTAGGGAAAGTTGTGTTTTGTTTTGGGGTTTTTTTCAGTGGTGGTCTTACTGGGTTTGGGAGGTTTGATTTTCAGCATTGGTTCCCCAGGATTGGAAAATGTGTCACGGCAACAGGTTGGGTGTGGATTCTAGACAGTTCATGATATTTAGATTAATTATTTACTTGATTTTAATAATGTATAGTTTTAGATTATATATTGATGTGTTTGTATGGTTTCTGTTTTTAATAATTATCTTTGCCCTGAAGCAGTCGATTGGCAAATAGTGGCCATGTTGAGCAGCTACTATTGAAACATGGGAGAATGTTAAAGGTTTGAATGAAATACTGTTTTATTTGTAGCCTGCTTCTATATATACAGTATAGGCAGCATTTTTTTTAAAGACACTTATCTGTTCTATATGTGTTTAAGAGGTGGCGCCAGATTGGACATTACCATTGTTAGCAAATTTGGCATACATTTTTTTGAGATCTAAAACATAAGAATGTCATTGATTTTAATAGACAAAACAATGTAGTCTTCTTATATGCTAAGAAAAGAAAATCACAAAACCTATTAAAGAGAAGAAAGTATGTAAAGCATACATTTTCACTCACTTTTAAGTATAAGCTCAGTAATTGCACTTTCCTAATGTGTCAGCTGACATTCACTGTGCTCAATGCATGCATTTCTAGTAATCACTATAAAATGTCAGCACATTCTCTAATGGTTCCCTTCTGCGAAACAACCACTTTATGCGTTGACTATAGCTGATAGCCATCTATTGCCATCAGGTCATTGCACCTGATAACTTCATTAGTTAAACCCAGTCAGTGCTCCTTACTTAGGCCCTGCTTGAGAAAAGCAGAAAATACATTACCATTTTGTCACTCAAAACAAAGGAGATTTAAGTCTTCATTTTTAGAATTCTTTAAACATGGTTTGGGGCCGATTCTATAAAGGATGTCTAACTTAACTCCCCTCCACCCCACCTTTATGATGCCGCATTAAGCTTTTTGTTTCACTGGCCATGGCGGTATTAGCTAAGATGCTCATAGGAATTCTATGAGTGTTGGAGCTAATATAGCCGTGGCCGGTGATAAAAAAGCCTAATGTGGTTTGTAAAAAACATAAGGGGGGGGGGGGGCGGGTGTTAATTGGCAAAATACCCTTAGCAGCCTCAATAATTTGTAAAAAAAAAAAATTTAATTGGGTGATAGACGCCTATCTGATTATATGAAATAAAGGCACCTATAGAATGGTGATTAGTGGTGCAATTGGGGATTCGGGAGGCAGTCGTGGGGGGGATGCACCATGGGCAGGAGGGCCTTGGATCCCTCCTGCCTGTATTTTAGGGGGGGTGGGGGGTCACCTTGGCAGGAGGGGTTGAGCTCCCTCCTTCCGGTATTTGAGGGAGTTGGGGTTGCGGGAGGCACGTGCCTCGGCAGGAGGGGTTGGGCTCCCTCCTGCTGGCATTGTCAGGGTTCAGGGGTGGGGGGATTACAATCGTGGCAGGGGAGATGAGCCATCTCTTCTGTGGCGATCATTTTGGTGGGGGTGGGGGTAGGGGTGGGGGTGGGCAGGTTGCCAGGGTTGCTGAACTGATCGCGGCAGCCGCGATCAGCTCAGAAGTCCCTATTCAGAACTTATACTTGTTTTGACTTGGTCTACGTCAAAACGTATAAGTTCCAACTGGGCAACCTGTTAAAGTTTTTGGTTATACTTGCTATATGACTAAGTCTAGGTTGGACCATCTCCCACCCTTTCCCCTCCTCTAAAAATGCCTCTTTTCGCTCTAGGTGTTTAGAGGCAGGGGAAAGGCCTAAGCTGGTTTTAGTGACATCTAAAATCAGCTTTGATTATCGGTACTTGGACGATATGGCTTTTTGATCAGCCATGTACCAATTTAGGCCACTTTTTGAATGTTTTTTATTCTTATTATGAGCACCTTAGGGTCTTCAAGCTAACTATGGTACAACTTTGTCCCTATGGTGCAACTTTGGGGTCACCATGCCATAGACCTCTCCTTTGAGATATCTAGGTTAGAGAATGACACGGGGAAAAAATCTGTCCCCGTCACTACACCGTACCCGGCCCACCATCCACCGCTGTTCCCTTCACCGCCCGGTCACCGTCACCACCATCCCTTTCATCGCCCCGTCACTGCCACTGCCATCCCATTCACCGCCCCATCACCGTCCCCACAGCATCCATATAAGCCTTAGTACTGCAATATTTAGCTTATTCCTTTCTTATAAATCAAAGTTCCTGCTGCTGAACTAGAGAAAGAGATGTTCAACTGGCAGGGCTTTGTTTATAAATTTTTATCAACACAACTAATATACTACTTTATCCTAAAGCAAAAAATAAATAAATAAATAAATAGAATTTTTTTTTTTCTACCTTTGTTGTCTGGTTTCTGCTTTCCACTTCTTCTCATTCAATTCCTTCCATCCACTGTGTGTCTTCTCTCTGTGTCTTCCATTTGCTGTTACTGTGCCTCTCCCTTCACCCCCCCCCCCCCAATTGGTCTAGCACCCATCTTCTTCCCTCCGCTCCCCCATAGTCTGGCATCTGTCTTCTTCCCTTCCAGTGTCTTCTCCCCACTCTGCCTTCCACATTTCCCTTCAGGGTCTGTTCCTCTCTACCCTCTTTCAATGTCCTTTTATCAAGCTGCGGTAGGGGTTTAACGCGCGTAATACTATGTGTTAATCCGCCTGCCGCGCTAGCCACTAATGCCTGCATTGAGCAGGTGTTAGTTTTTTAGCTGGCCATGGGGATTAGCAAGTGATGAAATGTCCGACGCGCTAACCCCGCTAGTGCGGCTTGATAAAAGGACCCCCAAGTCAATTCTTAGAGCACTTCCTTATAACCATTTCTACTTCATAAATAGGGCACATGATCTGCCAAATCAGAAACTAAAAGAGCCAAAAGAGCAACCTTCAAAGAATGGAAGAAGGATCTGAATAAAGAAAATAAGAAGCAACATAAGCAATGGCAAGTTAGAAGCAAAGCTTTGATATAGAAGGTTTAAGAAAATATGAAGGGAAAATTGCCACTGAGGCAAAAACTCACAGTAACAACTTTTGCCAGTATATCACAAGCAAAAAGTCTATGAATGAATATGTGGACTGTTAGATCATGAAGTAAGAAAAGGGGAGCTCAAGGAGGACGAGGTGATAGTGAAGAGACTGAATGAATTCTTCGTTTCAGTCTTTATGGAAGAAGATATGAGAGATCTACCTTACAAGAAATGGTTTTCTAAGGTGCCAATGTGGAGGAACTAAACCGGAAAGATGTACTGAGTCAAATTAAAGGGTGATAAATCACATGGACTGGATGGTATACACCCCAGGGTAATGAAAGAACTCAAACATGAAATTGCTTTGCTATTAGTGATCTGCAACCTGTCATTAAAATCATCCATTGTAAATGAAGATTGGAGGATGGCCAATGTAACACCAATGTTAAAGTTTTTCTTATTTTCAAATGCTTACTAGGGGGGAACAGTAGTGGGGTTCAGTGCGTAGTAAGCGCAGGGGTCGGGGGGGTACACCCCAGGTGGACCTCCATCTCTGACCCACCTCCTCCCACTTCTCCCCTCGACACACGCATGCCTCCTTCATTCCCCTGTACCTCAAGGGCTTTTGGGGCAGGAGCGATCTTCCTACACTCCTGCCCCATGCAGATCACTCATAGGAAATGGCTGCTGTGAGCTCCCGTCGTAGTCTCGAGAGACTACGGGGACTGATGACATATTGGCAAGACAGAGTAGCAGAAGGTAAGAAAATAAGGTGACTAATTTAAAGAAGTTGCATATGAGGTCAGAATAGTGTTTGAGAATTCTCAGCTAGGGTAGGAGTGGCCAAACATGTCTTGCTATAGTATATGCAGTATGGCTGGTACCAAATGTACATCCCTATCTCTCTGGAGTCTGACTCTCTTTCCAGGTTGATATTATTACATTTTACTTGCTAAGTTCCACTGTAAGACGTCTTCCCCTTCCCACCGAGATATGCATGATTTGTATGCAGATGATATGAATGTGGTATAAAATATCCATGCTTGCTCCTGATCCATCCTTTCCGTTTTCAGGGCTCAGATCATAAAAAGGTCTGCCCTACCCTGGCCCTATTTCCCAGCTATTGGAGTTGCCATCAAAACCTACTCCAATTTCCTTTTTTACCAACTATTCATATAAAACAATGTCTAGACTAGACAGAGCTGAATTACACTTTGAGTGAAGAAATAATTTTTCTGTTTTGTTTTTAATCTACTACTTAATAGCTTCATTGCATGCCCCCGAATCCTAGTATATTTGGAAACAGTAAACAAGTGTTCACATTTACCTATTCCACTCCATTCAGTATTTTATAGACCTCTACCATATCTCCCCTGAATCATCTTTTCTCCAGGCTAAAGAGCCCTAGAAGCTTTAGACTTTCCTCATAAGGAAGTTGACCTATCACTTTTATAATTTTTTGCCCTTCTCTGTACCTTTTCTAATTCCACTATGGGCTCCTTTTACTAAGGTGCACTAGCGTTTTTAGTACACACTAAAGATTAGTGCACGCTAACCCCACGCTACACAAAAAATACTAAAGCAAGCTCTATGGAGACATTAGCGTGTAGCGCATGCAGCAATGTAGCGCACGCTAAAATCGCTAGCGAGATGCGGTGATCAGAATTGCATGCAGTATTTGAGGTGCAGCCATACCATGGAGTGATATAAGGGCATTATAACATTCTCATCTTTGTTTCTATTCCTTTCCTGATAATCCCTAACATTTCATTTGCTTTCTTAGCCGCTGCTGCACATTGAGCAGAGGGTTTCAACATATCCTCAATGATGATATAAGTGGATTTTCAGCAAAATATCCGGATATTTTAGATCCTCTGAAATTAGGGCTTAAAGACATCCAAATAACTTATCTGGATATTGTAGACCTGCAGCATTGTGGCTAATATATCTAGACAACTTTAATCATGGGCTAACAAATGCAGTCACTGGAAAATACTAAGGGAACAGTGCAGTAAAAAAATATCCAATGCTCAATACTAACAGCATGCAAATTATAGGTGCACTGTTAGCATTGAGCATTGGGAAGTTAAGGGGGAGGAATTTGCCTGGCACATGCGCAGAAGAGCTTTGCTGTAAGCAGTGGCGTACCTAGCATATGTGACACCTGGGGCCCATCATTTTTTGGCACCCCCCATCTGTGCGAAAAACATGAATTTTAGTAAGTTTCAAGTTTATTATCACATTTGATTAATCGCTTAATCCAAATTCTAAGCGATGTACAAATTAATAAAAATTACAGAGTAAAGGAAGACAGACTTAAATGACAAGTACCTAAACAAGCCACATGTTGCACATGAGTACCTAGGAAAAGGCAGTTGCAGTGAGCAGTACAACATCAATACACCCATTGTAAAATTAAACAAGCCAGACTAGTACAGATCAATCCTACACCGTCAATCCTAACAGAAAACCATGTCTTTCAAACATACAGAACACAGAAAACACCTTTGCCTAGTATGAAATATGTCATCCCAAACTAACCCCTCCCCCTTTTACAAAACTGTAGTGTGGATTTTAGCCACGGTGGTAATAGCTTAGCATAGAATTCTTAGCATCAGAGTTGCTACCACCACAGCTGGCACTAAAAAATGCTTCACAGTTTTGTAAAAGGGGGGATAAAATAGAAATACATAGACAAAGAAGCTGGACTCTGCATACAATGCAATACCAAAGAAACAGTGACACGTCTCCTAAAGCAATAAATAGAAAATTTTTGTTCTACCTTTGTCTTCTCTGGTTTCTGCTTTCCTCATCTTCTTGTTACTCTGTTCCTTCCATCCACTGTCTCTCTTCTCTCTGCATCTTCCATTTGCTCTGTTACTGTGCCTCTCCCTTTCTCCCTCCTTCCAAATTGGTCTGGCACCCATCTTCCTCCCTCCGCTCCTCCCATAGTCTGGCATCTCTGTCTTCTTCCCTGCCAGCATCTTCTCCCCACTCTCTCTTCCCCATTTTCCTGCAGCATCTTCTCCCCACTCTCTGTTCCTCATTTCTCTTCAGCATCTTCTTCCTACTCTGTCTTCCCCATGTGCTTTCAGCGTCCTTCTCCCCCCTCTGTCTTCCCCATGTGCTTTCAGCGTCCTTCTCCCCCCTCTGTTTTACCCTGTTTTCCTTTCCACCCCACCTTTTCTTCCTTTCTCCCTCCCCCTTTCCTTTGTGGCACTTTCTCCCCCACACCGGCCTGGACAACAGGCCCAGTCCGACAAACCTCCCTGCCCTGTGGCCGGCGATGTCTAAACTGCCTTCTTACAGCAGCCGGAGCGTTGTAGTTGCATATGGATGCCGTAAAGGTCGTCTCTGATACAATTTCCGGTTGCGTCAGAGATGACCTTTACAGCAGAAACACACAGCTTCAACGCTCTAGCTCAGGGGCTTGCGAGCTACTTTTAAAATGACCAAGTCAAAATGATCTATTAACAATAAAATAAAATAAAAAAACCACAAAGCACACTGTATGCTGAGAAAATTATCATTCCTATTCTGGGTTTTTTTCAAAGAGGTCAAGGCAGATGACTCTATGCACTGTCACCTCAGTAACAACCATACAAAAATAGGCAAATATTTTACTAAAGTACAATAGCAGTTTTTAGCACAGGGAGCTGCGCTGAATGCCCAGGGCTGCTCTCGACACTCATAAGCTCCCTGCGCTAAAAAAAGCTATTGTGGTTTAGCAAAAGGGGGGCCCTAGTGCAAAATATAGACAGCAGATATAAATTCAGACACATTTTGATCACTAAATTTAAAATAAAATCATTTTTCCTACCTTGTTGTCTGGTGATTTCATGAGTCTCTGGTTGCACTTTCTTCTTCTGACTGTGCATCAAATCTTTCTTCCCTTCTTTCAGCCTGTATGCTTCCTCTCCTCCAGACCTCATTCCCTCCCCCAACTTTTTCTTCCTCTCTCCCTGCCCTTTCTTTCTCCTTGCCTCCCTTTCTTTTTTTCTCTCTTCATGCCCCCTTTCTTTTTCTGTTTCCCTTCTTTCCTTCTGTTTCCCTGCCTGCCACATTTCTATCTTTCTCCCTGCCCTCTCCCAAGCCATTGCCGCCGCCATCGGGGAACAGCACCCCCAAGTCACCGCCATTGGGTAACATGCCCCAAAGCCACTGCCGCCCCAAGCTCTCCTTCCCTACGTCTTCCCTGCGTCGGGCCGACCAGCATTCCTCTCCCCAACGTCAATTCTGCCGTCGGAAAGGAAGTTCCGCCCAGCTAGGCAGCGATTGGCTGGCCCAAACTTCCTCTCCGACGGCAGAATTGACATCGGGGAGAGGCAGGCTGATCGGCCCGGTAGAATTTTCCGGAGCTGGCCGACTGTGCACCCCCCCCTAAGGCTGCACCGGGGTGGGACCGCCCCCCCCTCCCCTCCCGGCTTTCCTTGGTATGCCACTGGCTGTAAGCACAGCCCTTGCATGTATGCCCAGGCAAAGCAATACGTGAAGTACACAACACTGTTCTTCTACACCTTAAAATATAAGCTTTTCTTTTTCTTTCACTTGAAAGGCTTATACTTAAGTACAGAAAACAAGCAGCAAAATGTGCTTTAACTTTTGGGTTTGCTCTGACTCATACACATTCATCTCTTACTACCAGCGCTTAGGACAGGGGTAGGGAACTCTGGTCCTCGAGAGCCGTATTCCAGTCGGGCTTCCAAATAAAATAGAAACTAGCAGATTTTAAAGAAACAATCTTAGATAATTATCTCTTCAAACAGCATAAGCTAGCTTTATTTGTTTAGCGCTAAGATGTCCTTGTTTTGTGCACTGTTCTCTTATTCCGTGATGCTTTCGCCTATGCTTAGAGCTACCTTCTTTTTTTTTCTTTTTTTTCCTTTTCTTCTTTTTTTTTTTCTCTTCTATTTCCCTCTCATTCTCTTCTCTCTCCTTCACTCTTCTGTTCCTCATTTATTTAACCAACCGCTTTAAAAAAGCGACCCCACCCAATATGTTTTGCCCCACTCCCACTTTCTCCTTCTCTTCTCAAAACATGTAACTTTTCCCCTCCTTTCCCTTTTCCCCTCACTTTCATGTCTGTCCAGTTATGTTTTTGATGTCCACTCATCATCTTTAAATATTTATGACTTTTTTCTCTTTCTTATAATTTTATTGTTAACCGGCCAGATACCTGTTGATGGTCAGTATATTAAAAAGATAATAAACTTGAAACTTGAAATGACCTCATTAACATCTATCTGGCTATTTGTGCACGTTGTCTCCCATGCCAGAACCATCTGAGTATTCTGTGTTCACTAATGCAGGTTCTAGTCCGGTGCTAATTGCCTCTAGCGCTTTTGAGCATCAGTCCATCAGTGGGACAGTTTTGTTGCTGTCTGGCTATAGTAAAAGCCTGCTTCCCCTTGCTTCTGAGTATTCTACATTTTGAATGCATAACATCTGTTCCCAACATTGAGATGTCCAGCCTAAAGCTATTTATTTTGCAACCCTGAAAACTGACAGCACATAATTTATTTGGTTCACATTTGATGTGAACCACATAAATCCTTTTGCATTATGAAGCCCATTGGTATTATCATTGGTACTGAATTCTATAAAATATATTTTTAATTTTAATGTAAGCTGCTTTAGGCAACTCATTAGGTTTGAGAGGGTGGCATACAAATTTGATAGAATAAGAACTTAGAATTATGATAACTGAATTTTTAAATTATATATACCACTTCTTGTTTTAGGTTTTCACTGATAAATACTTATAAAAAAACAAAACAAACACGATGCAAAAAAATTAATACATGATCAATCAATCAAGAGATAAGGTATTTAGGCCAAAATTCTATACATGGCACACCCAAATCCCTTATTCTATAAAACTGTGCTTAAATTCCAGGAACACCCCCGATTTGTCCATGGCCAGGATTCACTAAGCAAACCGATCAGTTTGCGAGCCCTTTGGGTCCAAATTTCCCTCCTGCACTATTCACTAAGGTCTATAGCGATCCGATCCCAATCCTCCCATGCAAATTAGAAAAACCCCATGCATTTGTATGGGAGGGGTGGATGAGGGGTGGGCTGTGAGAGTTAATAACCTTACGGGTGGGGGTGGGTGGGGTGGTGCCGGCATTGGGCATCCCTCCTGCTGGGGATGTTTGGAGGGGTGCCATCAAGAGGGATTGAGCATTCCTCCTGCTGAGGATATTAGTGGGGGGTGGGGACGCTGGCAGGAGTGAGTGGGCATCTCTCCTTCTGGCTGATTGAGGTTGGGTATGGGGATTCCCTGCCGCGACCACTCTCAGCTGAGGGGGAATTCCCCCATCATTATCAGCTGAGCGGCAGGGACTAAAGCCACGATTCTGTAACCGGCGCCCAGAACCTGGGTGCCAGTTACAGAATCGCAGCTTTGGGGAATCCCTGAATCTCAGCTGATGGGAGAGGGGGGAATCACCCTGCCATGATTGGCTGCTGCAGTCTAGCAGCAAAGATAAATGGCTGAAATGTAGTCCTGGCCTACATTTCAACCACCTATCTTGGAGCGATTCTGTAACCAGCACTGTAGTCTGATTGACAGGTGATCGGTGGCTGCTTATAAGGCGTCCACTGACTTGGGCGCCGGTAACAGAATCTGGGCCTTAACCCTCCATTACCACAGGTACAAAAACACATTAGATTGTGAGTCTTCAAGGGACAGAAAGAGATGCTATGTATGTCTAGTAACACTATAGATACTGTAAGTGGTAGAAAATTAAAAAACTCACTTGAAAGAATAGCTACAAGATCCATTGATAGACATCAAATGGAAAAATAGTTACAAGTCTTGGAGGAGGGATAGAAGGAAAAGCTCTTATAAAGGCTAGGCATCATGGGAAATGTAGTCCTTAGCTCTATTCCCTCCCCTCCATAATAGAAGAACTGAATGAAATGATTATAACCTTACTTTTGAATTACAAGTACATTAGAATCGTTAGTGAAAAATACTTTTGGATATTATGGAATCTTAGAAGAATTCAGAAATACTATGCATAAAGAAAGATTTAAGTTTGAAGGCCAGGCACTCATGTTATCAAAGCTAGATTGCTATAATATTCAGAATACAGCCTGACAGGATGCCAGCATATTATATAGAATCTCTCTGGCTTACCATAGAGGCTAGAATTATATTCAAGATGTGTTGTCTAATATTTAAGATTATTTACAGGATGGCCCCTTCTTATATGAACAATCTGATTCATATCACAGACCAACGCTAAACGATTTTCAAAATTAACTAAGGCTGATCTTTCCAAGTCCAAGGGGTATGAAATTTAAAAAAAAAATCTGTTTCTTTCTTTTCATAGTTGGTGGAAAAGTCATGGAATTCATTGCCAACTACTGTAACTTCTGAATCAAATGATCTTTTCTTTAGTTGCAGTAGCAGTATTTAAAATGTGCAGTAGCCGTATTTTAAAATAGCATTTACATAGAGCTCAGTATCATACATAAAAGGTGATTACAGTTAGTCATGATATCAGAAGGGGCTTATATTGATAGGGTTTAAGCCCCATGAACTGTAAATGTTAGGTCCCTAATGAGCTTGCAACTGTAAGCTGACTTGATATCAATTACTAATATTCTGTCTGAATACCTTAAAAAATATGTATGACTTTAAGAGCTCAAGACACTTTTGTTTTTATGTTTGCACAAACCATAAAATGTAAGTTCTTATTCAACTTTGGCTCAGTTACTACCTTTTCTGAACACGTAAATGCCTCCATTACTGCATTTGATGTAATGACATTTTTGATGTCACCCTCAGTCCCAGATATTGTGCATTAATGCCTCTGTGTTTGCTCTAAAAGCATTGACATTTAAACACTGTTGTCAGATAGACTATGCACTGCACAGTTATGAACTTTCCAAGGTTTGCAAAACATTTAAAGGAAAATGTTGAAATCTTTGCAGGGTAACTACTTTGCCCCTGCAGGTCCGCATTTACGATTTCAGTGAAAACTTCTCATAAGGTTTCCTTTCAAAATGTAGAAGCTGACAGTGCTACTGATCAGAGAAGTGCTGCTCATATTGTTTTAAAAAATGATAGAAAAGACTCCAGAAATGCAGAATTAATTTTTGTTGTCTTCAATACTGCACACTATTCTTATTTAGCTCATTCGGTTCTGATACAATATGCTATAAATGGTGTAAATTAAAATTAAAGAATATACAAACTGAAAGCATGTTGAAAGCAACACAATTATATGAAACACAAAGCAAAATGAAACATTTTCCAATGCACAGTCCTATTTAGCACAAGGGGGTGCTGAATAGTTCTCAGCCAAACCAACCAACTTCCTAAATTCCAAGTGCTATCTTGCCACTGTAGCTGAAAAGAGTGTTTGCTTATTTCATTAAGTGCCAATTTGCAGAAATGAAATTCTGTGATTTTGACATTGTTTCAGATCACTAATTGAACCATATCCATGTTATTCTCTTCTTGGTTGGGCTGAGAACTTTTCAGCATTCCCTTATATCTATAGATTTGCACTTGCTTTGGAACAGAGGCAAAAGCTATCTGTAGGAATTTCAATCTGAAATGCCCACATGAGGTCAACTGATTCTGCCCTCCCCCAATCTCCATATCTGACATCATCAACATGGATCATTTACTAACTCCCTCTTTTACTAAGGTGCACTAATCGATTAGCACACACTAATCAATTTAGCGCATACTAAATACTAACGCGTCCATAGAATATAATATTAGTTGTAGCATATCCGTTAGGATAATCAATGGTTCACGTCCTTGAATTAGCCGCATATAGAGGGTGTGAGCATCCTTGTACGTCATACGGTTTTCTAATACATTCGTTGAAGACTCATAAGACTCCTGAGGCAGGCCGGTTGGGCCGAAACATGTGCATGTCGAGTCGTTGAGTCATTGTATATATATTCAAACTTTTGGAGGAATAATGGCATTTGTATGTATCAGATGAGTTGAAGGACACTTTTTTGGTGCTCACCATTCTGACTGGGACAATTCCATCTTTTCTTACGCGATGCTGTCAGAAAGCCATGTCCCTTTCATACACACAGACAGATACATCCTTACCCAATATGGAATAATCATAAACTAAAAATAGAAATATGTAGACAAAAGTTTAAACTGAACTGCCAAGAAACCAGACTCTGCATACAATGCAACACCACAGCACCACAAAATACATGTCCTCTAATACTGTGCAAAATATAAAGACACTAGATGTAAATTTGAAAAACTGATACATAACAATTACCACTTTACAAATTAACAAATAAAAATAAAACAAATAATGAGAAATAAGAAAATACAATTTTATTGGACTAATCCCCGTAAGCTCGGTCCACATCCCCGCAAACCACCTGATTCCATCCACACAAGCCTTGAATTGTTTTATATTGAACTTATTATATTAAAGTATAAAAAGAAACAATATTCTGTACAATTGTCAATTTATAAATCAGCGTCTTCTCCCCACTCTCTCTTCCCCATTTCCCTTCAGCGTCCTCAGCCTACTTTCTCTCCACTTTCCTTCAGCGCACGCACATAAAAACAAGCAAGTAATTTTATATCATTTTCATTCTATTCATTCATAGAAATTAAAGTCTAAATAATGCCAGTCACATAACAAAACATGATTTTACAAAAATAATTCCTTGAACAGTCAAGCCTGCAAGGATTACTAGATGTCTTTCAGCAGCTCCCCTCCCTCCCTCCCCCTTACCTTTGTGGCCAAAGTCAAAATGATCTACCAACAATAAAATTTTAAAAACACAAAGTACACTGTACGCAGAGAAAATGTTAATTATCATTTATATTCCACGGGTTTTCAAAGAGGTCAAGGCAGATGACTTTATGCAATGTCATCTCAGTAACAACTATACAAAAATAGACAAATATACCCCCTCCCTTTTTACTAAACCGCGATAGTGGTTTTTAGTGCAGGGAGCTGCGCTGAATGCCCCACGCTGCTCTCAATGCTCATAGACGGTTTAGTAAAAGGGGGCCATAGTGCAAAATATAGACAGCATATATAAATTCTCAAAACGGACACATTTTGATCACTAAATTGAAAATAAAATCATTTTTCCTACCTTTGTTTGGTAATTTCATCAGTCTCTGGTTGTACTTTATTCTTCTGACTGTGCATCCAATATTTCTTCCCTTCTTTCAGCCTCCTTTATGCTTCCTCTCCTCCAGACCTCATTCCCTCCCCAAACTTTTTCTTTATTTCACCCTGCCCCCTTCTTTCTTTTTCTCTCCATGCCCCCTTTCTTTCTGTATGTCTGTCTTTCTCTCTATCTCTTCGTGCTCCATTTCTTTCTTTGTTTCACCCTGCCTCCGTCTTTCTTTCTCTCTCCATGCCCCCTTTCTTTCTGTATGTCTGTCTTTCTCTCTCTCTCTCCGTGCCCCATTTCTATCTTTCTTTCACCCTGCCCCCTTCTTTTTTTCTCTCTCCATGCCCCCTTTCTTTCTCTATGTCTGTCTCTCTCTCTGTGCCACATTTCTTTCTTTCTTTTACCCTGCCCCTTCTTTCTTTCTCTCTCCATGCCCCCTTTTTTTCTCTATGTCTGTCTTTCTCTCTCTCCGTGCCCCATTTTTTTCTTTCTTTCTTTGTTTCACCCTGCCCCTTTCTTTCTTTCTGGCTCCCTGCCCTCCTCCATGCCACCGCCATTGGGAAACATGCTACTGCCACCACCGCCGATTGGCGGGCCCAGAACGTCCTCTCCAACGTCAGAATTGACGTCGGGTGGCGAGAGTTGGTCAGCCCCACGGGGAAGAAAAGCAGGGAGGGAGAACTCGACACCAGCTTATTCCCGATGGCGGCAGTGGTAGCCTTTCCTCGGTGGCAGCCTATTCCCTGTTGGGTATGCCACTGGCTTGAGTACCTGATTTGTAACCCATTCTGAGCTCCTTTGGAAGGATGGGCTAAAAAAAATCAAATAAAGAAAAACAAGAGGAGCAAAATTTTTAATGCATTTTATGCAAGCAAACTACTGTTCAGAGTTTACCTGGTTTATCTCTCATTTTTTCTTTTTTTTATTGAATTATCCTCCTTCTGAATAATGATCATTTAAAGGCCTTTTAACTAAAGCTTACTCCCTCCTTTATAAAGCCGCGCTAGCGTTTTTAGTGCCAGCCGTGGCAGTAACAGCTCGGATGCTCATAGGAATTCTATGAGCATCGGAGCTATTACCGCGGTGGCTGGAGCTAAAAACGCTAGCGCAGCTTTGTAAAGGAAGGAGTTGTTAGTTTGTACTAATGGCATTAGCATGTAACAGAGGTAGTCAATTCCGGTCCACGAGAGCCGGAGCCAGGTCAGGTTTTCAGGATATCCACAATGAATATTGTGACACTGTCGGTGCCGGCTTCAACGATGGCGCCGGTCAGTGCCCAGAATAGCCTGCGCTGGACGTGCCTTCAGAAGACGCTGAAAGTCCTGCTGGTTCTTATGCACTAAAGAGGCACAAAAAAGGTCAGGCTCCATAAAGTTCAAAATATAATTGAGTCTCAATTTATTGAGTCCATAACCCCTTTGCATGAACAACAAAAGAAAACATGAAAAAAATATCCGGGCTGTAAAACCAAAAGCCCACACCTTCCTTGCAGGTATCAACAGGTAAGAACGGTAATAGTCTATGATAGTCCCGTCCCCATAAGCCTGCAGTCTCAAGCAGGGCAGGAATAAGACTATTACAATTGCTCAGTTTTATGCAAGTGTTCCAATTAGGCCTGGCTTGCAACAGGCCTGTCCCAGCCAACTCAATAAGCAGTTGGCGGGGGAGGGGAGTAGCTGAATCCACTGCTTTAAATAAGCTTGCCATAAATGGCCCCACAATCCCACCCAAGGATCTTGTGTGGATTCTCCCCAAACTACTATCCCTTTATACAGTTCATCATGCAGTCCCAATCAATCTCAAAAAGCAAAAACCAAAAATCTTGCAAATAAAATAAACCTGGTTTTAAAGCTGCCAGGTTAAGGCACCTTTATAGCCGGGAGCCCAGCACTACTCACTAGGCTCAAAACAGGTGCATGCAGGTTTCCCAAACAACCAGCAAAGAAAAGTCCCCAAAATCAAGCACAGCCAAAAAGTAAAGTTACTGCACTTAACTTATATCCATTGCTGTGGCATCTGGTTCCATGGAAGCGTCCAAAAACTCCATGGGCTCCAGGCTGGCAAGCTGGCTGGCTTCAGGAACAGGGGCTGCATCAACCATTTCAATATCCTGGTTGCTCTGAGGTTCAGGAGACCTGTCCTGAGAACCTCCTTCCTGGGCTGACCCAGGGTAAACTAACTGATTCCTCCTCAGTGCTGCCTCTAAAGCACTGAGGCGACCACGCCCTGTTCTGTGAGGGGGAAGGGCAGCCTGTAGCTTTTGCTGGGTTTTTCCCTGATCTCTAATTAAGCCTAGCAGCTGTGATTTACCTGAGCTGGTGGATTTGCTCTGAGGCTGTTCCTTAGTATAAGGCACATCCCTCTGCTCCAGGCTGTTCTCCCCATATTCCTCACCTCCCCAGGGTCTTATATCATGAGGTTTAAATGGGAATTCAGAGCCTAATTTTCTGTTCATGTTTACCCTTTCACATTGGTTAGCCCTCTTTAAGGTAAGATTAGGGTTAGGCGCAGCCTTCCCTGGCACAATCCGAGCATTAGGGCTAGGGTTGTGACAATATGTATGAGATAGATTTGCATGTATTGCCTCCTTCAGATGCAAATCTATCTCATGCATATTTATTGTGGCTATCCTGAAAACCTGACCTGGCTCCGGCTCTCGAGGACTGGAATTGCCTAACCCTGGCATGTACTGATGCAAAGAAGCCAATTTTATGCCTATGGACTTTTTAGCATTTAGGCCCTGATTCTGCAAAGCGCGTCTAAAGTTAGGTGCAGTTTGGACGTCCAAGATAGGTGTCCTTTGTAGAATTGCCTCAGCGACGCTCAGCACGGTTTAGATGTCCAAATTATGAGACATCCTTTAGAGCAGGGCTGCCCAAGTCCAGTCCTTGAGATCTACTGGCAGGCCAGGTTTTCAGAATATCTACAATGAATATGCATGAGAGAGATTTGCCTGCACTGCCTTTTTGGTATGCAAATCTCTCTTATACATGTTCATTGTGGATCTCCTGAAAACCTAGCCTGCCAGTAGATCTTGAGGACCAGACTTGGGCAGCCCTGCTTTAGAGAATCAGGTTTTAGGCGAAAGTTAGATGTCCAAGCAATGTCCTTAACGTTATAATATTTTATTAATATGATGTTATTTGAATGGTGATTTTCATTGTAGTTGTGATAGTGGGAGTTGGATCTGTTTAATGCTTTTATTTATTTCTTGTCAATCAGAGAGAATGACTGGGATTTGAACCAGCAACCTTAGGATAGAAGGCTATAGGTTTAGCCAGTGTGCTACGCAATGAGCTAACAAGTTGTATAGCAATTGTAAAACTAGGTCCTATAGGCATTGTAAAGGATGTTTACTTTTGAGCATAGTTTGGACTTCAAATAGACATGAGTTCTATGGACGGAAATTAGGTACAGTTTGGACATCAATGCAATCTGGTAAATAGTTTTCTGGGCTTTAATTTTTGCTTTATTAAGCTCAAAATACATTTAATAAGGCACCACATAAACAGGGCATATTAGATGCAAAACTACTGTGGACAAACAGCAATGTTATTTGCTAATTAGAGGAAAACATCCATTAACTAAAGCAGAGCATATGAAAAAAACACAGCTTTAGGTTTCTTGCTGAAAAACTACCCTTTTTTTCTGATTAAACAGTACTCCAATCAGTTCATTACTTAAAGCAAGGAAAGCACATGAAAAAAAAAAATATAGATTCCATACCATACATAACTTCATTTGCAAAAGCTTAAAAACAACAGATACAGACCTTAGCATAGCTTCTACTTCATTGTAAATGGAGGTGTGCAGCTGCATAATGCTGACCTCATTGTGAAATCATCAAGGTACACATGCCACAATTGAACTATGTGGTGGGATTTGAACCCATGACCTTTAAAAGATGAACACAGGGTTGTTACCCATTGAGCCACAGCTGCTTCCTTTCAATTATGTAGGTTCCTACCATGACAGCTTGGTGATCCTACCCATGTGAAGGTGAAAATACCTGAGAAGAGCCTAGCTTAGCAGATCCCTAAGCTATCATATCAGATGTGAGGAAGACATGCATTAGTGGAAGCTGCTGTGGCACAGTAGGTAAAAGCCCTGTTCCCACCTTCCAGAGGTCATGGGTTCAAATCCCACCATGTATTTCAATTGTGGCATTCTACTTTGCAGGTGCACCTTGATGATCTCACATTGAGGTCAGCATATATAGTTGCTGGATTTTTTAGAATGGTTTTGTGATCATTTTGCATATATATCCTAAAATTGTACTATGTTTAACTTTGAAAATTTAAAAAAAATTTCAATTTCATAGAAAATTCCACACTTTTCATTAACATGATTCAATCAATTATCTGAAACAATGTCAAAACATATCATTATGCTGCTGCAAATTAGCACTTTCCAAAATAAAATAACATTCTTTTAGTTACAGTGGCAAAATAAAGCTCAGAATTTAGGAAGTTGGTTGGGCTGAGAACATAAGAATAGCCTTACTGGGTCAGACCAATGGTCCATCAAACCCAGTAGCCCGTTCTCACAGTAGCCAATCCAGGTCACTAGTACCTGGACAAAACCCAAGGAGTAGCAATATTCCATGCTACAGATCCAGGGCAAGCAGTGGCTTCCCCCATGTCTTTCGTAATAATAGACTATGCACTTTTCCTCCAGGAACTTGTCCAAATCTATTTTTAAACCAGCTACGCTATCCGCTCTTACCACACCCTCTGGCAACACATTCTGGAGCTTAACTATTCTCTGAGTAAAAAAAAAAAAAAAAATCCTCCTATTGGTTTTAAAAGTATTTCCCTTCATCGAGTGTCCCCTAGTCTTTGTAATTTTTGAGGGAGTGAAAAACTGATCCACTTGTACCCGTTCTACTCTACTTTTCAGCACCCCACTCACAGCAATTGCAGTCATTTTGTAAGAGATATAGGTAACGTGGGTGCATTAGTTTTTACATTCTATTTTGGATTTCCCTCACTTTTGTAAATAGACCTGTTAATTCTTAAATAGCTACCCCCATGAATACTATACAATCGCTTATATTGTTCTGATTTGTTTTTGAAATAGTTTTAAACTTTAAGAATGAAACTGCTATGGATACAAAAAGCATGTGTGGATATGAATACATTGCTATTAGATTTTGCATGAATATGTTCTTGATTGTCAAAGGCTGAACATTTTCACTGCATAGTACAAGAAAGTAGGACTAAAGTGTAATATCTGGGGCAACAGATAACAAACTGTAATGATAAATCTTTGGCTCACAAAGCACACCTTTCAAAAGGCTACCAGAATTCATTAGAGGGATTGCTTTTTCAGAAAAGTACAGAGATTCTATCTGAAAATAGTCTGACACTTTTTGATAGAATAGATAATAACAAAGAAGATACTTCAACAGGAAATTTAATTGACTTTCATATCCTTTGAAGCTAAAATGCACCGTCTATGACAATCTGATTTATTTTGGCCTCAATTTTGCAAAATACCTGTGCTGTATAAATAGCTGAATTACTCTCGCCCCTCCCCCTTTTCCTAAACCCGCGATAGCCACGCTGAATGCTCTGCACTGCTCCCGAGCTCCCGGCACTCATAGAGGTCCTATGAGAGTCAGGAGCAGCATGGAGCATTCAGCACGACTCCCTGCTAAAAACCGCTATCGCAGTTTAGTAAAAGGGGGGGAGGGGGAGTTAGTGAGATTTTTGGACCATGACACTTATTCTTAGGCTACCAAAAATATAGTCCAAATAGCTGAGTGACATTTTCAACTTCCTAAATTAAAAGTAAATGAATAAAAATATTAATAATTGTTCCTCCTTCATCTGCTTTTCAAATAATCAAATAACTTTAATCTTTAAGTTGCTGAAGAGCCTGCTTTCCTCATAACTCAAATTATATGGTTTCCAGGGAAGAGATCTTTCCATTTTTTCTGCATAATGCAGCATGAATGTTTTAAATGTCAATAGAATTTCATCTAACATACCCAGAGAGGTCCAATAAGATGGTTCACGTACCACTGAGCAATCTATTCTCTCTACAGATTTGCCATTAAAAAAATAGTCACAATTGAATCTTATGCATAAATCTCTCAAAATCCATCCTAAATTGAAAAGTATCACGAGGGCTAGACGGCACAAATGATAATACCTTCTGCAGAACCCATTCTTCAACCTCTGATAGGGCATGTTTAGACAAATTCACCAAGGCTGATACTGTCGTTGTTCCATCCGAGTGCTGGGTTTCTGTACAGTACCTCTGCTTCCTCTGTTCCATGCACAAAAAATGTGATCGGTGTTCAGTAATGCTGGAGATCACTGAGTTCTTTGATACTAGGACTCAAAAACTGATTAAGTTAAAATCTGTAACTTCTTGCACTACCTGTAATGTCTGATATGTCCATGCCAATTGCTGTATATTTGCCAAACATCGAGACAATTGAAGACTAGGTTGATCAAGCATAGACATTGTGGCCCAGATTCTGTAAACCGCGTTCCGATTGTAGGCAACTGTAGGCATCCTAAAGCTGTCTAACCAGCCAATCGGGAAGCACGTTTTTTTGTGTTTTTTTTAAAGTTAGATAATTCAAAATCAAATAGATGCTGGCATTGTGATCTAGACGTATAAACATTTGTCCGTTCATTCTCAGTTTTTGGAAGTCAATATGGGGAAAGATTAATGCAATACTTGAATGTTCATTCCCATTAACATATGAACTAGTCATATGCGGAACATGTTTACATGTTAAACCCCCCATTGATCATTATAAAAGTCATCTTTTTTTAGTCATGACCGGAATTGCTATGCAGATGATAACACATAATTGGAAAAATCATGATCGTCTAAATTTTTCTTTTTGATGGGCAAATTTATGTTCCACATATAAGAATGAGAAAATGAATGTGGATTTGTTAGGACATGGTCATATATTTAAATTGGTTTGGGAATCATTGACATCTTTTATGAATGCAGTATAATTGAATTGTTTTTTTAAATTGGGTTTACTTCTATTCACATCCAGGGTGGGAGGGAGAAGGGAGGGAATACTTTATTATTATATCAGATTTGTATTTGGAAAGTATAAATATATACTCATTATTGATTTATTAACTATTTAATAGATGGATGGGTGGGATAAAGATACTGTATGTGTATATTTATAAGCTGAATGTGTGTTTTCTGCTTTATTCTCTGATTGCTAACATGTATATTATACTGTAAATTTTTTTGGAAAATTAATAAAATATTTATATAAAAAAAAAAGCTCCCCAGGTAGGCTGCCTACTTTGCAGGTGCCTCCGGGAGCATAGGGAGGCCTGCAAGCCTGCCTAAGCTTGCCTAAGGCTAAGCATAGCCTTAGGCTAACCTAAGCGATCATACACATCTCCCTAGGTCAGTGGGAGACACGTACAGTGTAGGCCAGCAAAATGCTGGCCTACATTGTAAGTAGATGCGGCCACAACACAAATACCTCCTGCCGGAACATCCTTCCACCCAAAGATCGTAGGCAGGAGGGTGCCAAATCCCTTCTGTTGAAACACCCCCCCTCCCGAAAGATTACTGGCAGGAGGGTGCCACGGGAGCTCATTTTTCCGTCCCGTCCCAGAGAGTGCTTTTCCTGTTCCTACCCCATTCCTTCAAGCTCTGTCCTCATCTGCACAAGTTTCAAACACATTAAAATTATAATTGTTTGAGGCTTGTGCGGTTAAAGCAGAACTTACAGGAATGGGGCAGGGACAGGGACAGTGACAAAACTCACAGGCACAGGAAGGGGAAATTGACCATCTATGACCATCGGAGCAGCGCAGAGCATTCAGGCCCAGATTCTGTATAGGACGCCTGTCCCGGGTGTCCCGTCCCAGGTGTCCTATACAGAATCGGAACAAAACCCGCCCAAAGTAAACCCGATTCTGTAACCGACGTCCATGTTGCAGACGTCGGTTACAGAATTGGGTTTATTTAGACGTGGCCGCTATACTTAATCACGGCAAGGGATCTCTCTGCAGCGATTAGTATAGCGGCTATGTCTGCCAGTCTCCCCTCCCCTCCCCACCTCCCCAACGATCGCGGCAGGAGGGTGCCCAACCCCTCCTGCCGAAAGAACCTGCCCCCCTGAAGATCAATGGCAGAAGGGTACCCAACCCATTCTGCCGGACCCCCCAAACAAAATGCCCAACCGCCCTCCCCGGACATCCCCAATGGCCTTCCTGAAGATTGGGGGGGTCGTTGGGAGGTCTTGCAGGAGGGGTTGGGTACTCTCCTTCCAGCGATCTTCGGGGGCGGGTTCTTTTGGCGGGTTCTTTCGGTTGGGCACCCTCCTGCTGCAAACATCGGGGGGGGGGGGGGTTGGGGAGACTGGCGTCTGTAGCCACAGCCGCTATACTAATCGCGGCAGGGAGATCCCTTGCTGCGATAAAATATAGCGTTTACTTACCATGTAGGCCAGCATTTTGCTAGCTTACATTGTAAGCATCTCATGCTCTGCTAGGAAGATGCGTAAGACTGCATAGGTTCGCCTAAGGCTACCGCCTAGCCTTAGGCGAGCTTAGGCGGGCTTGTGGGCCTCCGGAGGCAGCCTGCCTGGGGAGCATTTTTTTAGAAAACGTGCCACCCGATTTGCTGATTAGACAGCTGTAGGACGCCTACAGCTGCCTACAATCAGGACGCACTTTGCAGAATCAGGGCCTCAGTATGCTGGATGGCGCTAAAAATCTTTTACAGTTTTGTAAAACAGAGGGTTAATGCAGGAGCTCTTACTGCCTCCTATTTAGAAGGCATTAAGATTCCCACATTACAGATACACTAACAAGTTAGTGTGTTAGTAATGTAAAAAAAACAAAAAACAAAAAAACCTGCCTACTTAATACACGCAAATGATAATAATGTCACAGAACACTTTGGTCCATCCTGCATTAGGCCATTTTTCCTCCATTAAGCATGCATTGACACTTAATACAACTTAGTAAAAGGGCCCTAAGTTTAAGAGCTAGGGTTAGTACTTAATAGTGACTATTCTGACTGAATATTGACACCCTCCCCCACCACCACCACCACTACCTTGTGTTAAATTCACAACATCCAGAACTGACTGTTCATCCGAAAAGACAGCTTTTCTCCAGCAGGATGACAGAATTTTGCGTGTCAGTACTTCAGTACTACATAGCTGGTTGTAATTTATGTGTTTGGCAGAAGCAGTGATTTGATGCTGATCGTAAAGTAAAAGAAAAAAAAAGAACAATACATTCTTAAACTTTGTAGCAGGAACTTGTACTATAATTTGTCTTAGAAGAGCAGTTGTCTTGACTTACAAGAGATTTAAATCTGAAACAACTACAGATAATGGATGATCGTGATTTCTGTCTGTTTCTTTGTGTCTCCTGTCCTTCTCGAGCAACAATTACTTTTCTCTTCATAAGCATGAACTCTCATTCTTAAGTGAAAATATGTCCTCCCACATTTTGTTATTTTCTCCTTCTTCGAACCCCTAATTGCTGGGCACATAATATTTTATAGTGGCCATAAAAGAAAATGTAGGAGGTAAGGTCACTGAGATCTGTTTATGCTTGATTGAAGCAGCTAAAATTTAATGTATTCTCAGCAGAACATTCTTATTGCACTCCACTCGCTTTTCTTACTTACATTCCCTTTTATTTTTTTCACATGATAGTTAATCCATCCGAGCATCACCCTATGCGCTACTGTCTTTTTTGATTGCTTTATCATTAAATAGCAGCACGGAGGTTTCCAACAGGAGTCTTTGGCTTTCTGATTTTTATTAGGCTCCATTAGGTTTATTAATTTTACTCTCTGTATTGTAAATGAGCAGTCACTGCAAATTAATGGGCCTCTTTCAGTAATTAGGATACCAACATGCATGTGAAAAACTGACCCCTTTTATTTATTTATGTGTCTTAAATGTAAGATTAAGTAAAATTCTTTCAAATGCGATTTTAATAACACAGGTTCAGGAAACAGAGGAAGACCAAAAATGCAGTATGATCAACTGATTTCTCTGCTTACTGCAGTGCTACAAACTTTACACTATTTCTTATTTCAGGTAGTAAAAATTGCCTGTTTGTCTAAGGTGACCATACGTCACGTTTTGAACGGGACCGTCCCATTTTTAAATCCCCTGCCCCGTTGTCCCCACACACAGCTTTGGGACACCGAAATGTCCCATTTTCAGGGACAGCGTCCCGAAGCTGTGAGCGGGAACAACAGGACAGGCGATTGCTTACCCTCCCTCCCTGCTGCACCAAAGCTAGCCTCCCTCCGGCGCCTAATTCAACCCCCCCCCAGGTCCGCCACTGCCGGTGCTTACCAGTCTTCCTCCAGCGCCGATTCAAACCACCATCCCCTTTGATCCGCCTCCATTGCTGCTTGCCGCCCAGAAGCCTTCTTTCTGACGCCAATTCTGACATCGAAGAGGAAGTTCAGGGACAGCCAAGCAGTGATTGGTTGGCCTGGAACTTCCTCAGAATTGATGTCGTGGGGGGGGGAGAGAAGACTTGTAGGCCTGACGCTTGTGCAGTACAGTCAGTGCACGTGCCTTGGCGTTGCTAGGTCAGGGAAGCAGGGTGTGTGGGGCAGGGGAAGCATGGTGGCTTGGCTTTTTGGGGGACAGGGGAAGCAGGGTGCGTCGGGGAAGCAGGGTTGCTTGGCTTGGCTTGTCTGGGTCAGGGAAAGCAGGGTGGCTTGGCATGACTTGTCGGGGGCAGGGGAAGCAGAGTGCGTCGGAAAAGCAGGCTGGTTTGGCTTGTCAGGGGCAGGGAAAGCAGGGAGGCTTGGCTTGTCGGAGGCAGGGGAAACAGGATGCGTCGGGGAAGCAGGGTGGCTTGCCTTGTTGGGGGCAGGGGAAGCAGGGTGCATCGGGGAAGCAGGGTGGCTTGGCTTGGCTTGTTAGTGGCAGGGGAAACAGGGTGCGTCGGGGAAGCAGGGTGGCTTGGCTTGGCTTGTCGAAGGCAGGGGAATCAGGGTGGCTTGGCATGTCAGGGGGCAGGGGAAGCAGGGTGGCTTGGCTTGTTGGGGGCAGGGGAAACAGGGTGCGTCAAGAAAGCAGGGTGGCTTGGCTTGTCAGGGGCCAGGGGAAGCAGGGTGGCTTGGCTTGGCTTGTTAGTGGCAGGGGAAACAGGGTGCGTTGGGGAAGCAGGGTGGCTTGGCTTGTCGGAGGCAGAGGAAATGGGGTGTGTCGGGAAAGCAGGGTGGATTGGCATGTCAGGGTGCAGGGGAAGCAGGGTGGCTTGGCTTGTCGGGGGCAGGGGAAACAGGATGCGTCGGGGAATCAGGGTGGCTTGACTTGTCAGGGGGCAGGGGAATCAGGGTGGCTTGACTTGTCAGGGGGCAGGGGAAGCAGGGTGGCTTGGCTTGTCAGGGGGCAGGGGAATCAGGGTGGCTTGGCATGTCAGGGGGCAGGGGAAGCAGGGTGGCTTGGCTTGTCGGGGGCAGGGGAAACAGGGTGCGTCAAGAAAGCAGGGTGGCTTGGCTTGTCAGGGGCCAGGGGAAGCAGGGTGGCTTGGCTTGGCTTGTCGGAGGCAGGGGAAGCAGGGTGGCTTGGCTTGTGAGGGAAAAAATAAATGGTCAAGTTATGTTTGTCCCATGATTTCTTGCATCCTGTTAATTGTTTTCATTAGCACTTCAGTGTTGCATTATCCTATCTGTAAGAAATTCTTCCTTATTTGACTTACTTAATCTTCCCTTTCCCTCCTGCTCTTTACAAAGCAGCAGCTTTTGACACATTGATTCTTGAACTAGTAAGTATTTGTGGCCCTTTAATATTGAGATATTACTACTTACATGAATGTATTCTATCTTTTTTATACAATCTGCAGCTAAACACAAATACATGAATCTACATTGAAGATAGTGTTTATGCATTGAAGATAGTGTCTTTCAAAATTTTTCCTTGATTTTCTGGTCTACTGGTAATACAGTTTACCTTGACCCTGAGGCAGATGAGTATTCTTGCTGAAACACGGTGCCATATCAAGTTCTTTGTATATGAGAATTAATAAACTGTGATCCTAGTCATCTGTCGTCTCCTCCTAATTTTGAAAGCTCATTGTCCATCCCCACTTTTGGCTTCCCTTGGGCTTTGCATGGTTTACTCCCTATCTTTGGTGTTTTATTTCTTCCTAAGAGTCAGACATTTAAAAAGATATGCATTTGGCAAGACACAACATTTGAAACCAAGACTTTTCCCTGGTAACAAAAATGGAAGAAAAGTAGGTTGATAGAATATATCTGTCACAAAGAAGCAGCAGGTCACAAAAGATTGTCCATCACCAAAAGCAATTATTTACCACATAAATAAAACACGTCAAATGCCTGACACAGTTATGTTTCACCCACTTCTGGACTGCATCAGGGGTTCATTTATAACTAAGAGGTGTCTTTTAGAGGTATCACTTACGTAGTTTAAAGCAACACTTTCTCCAACAATCAGCATGCTATTTATGTGATGAATAAATGCTTGTGGTTATGGAAAATCTTCTGTGACCAGCTTCTTGGTGACAAATATATTCTATTGATCTGCTTTTCTTCAGTTTTTTTCTGGATTTTATGGATCAGCTGCCTTGCTGTTTTCTAGGTCTTTGTCCTGGTAACTTCTGAAGCTGCCCAGACAAAATATTTTTATTATTAACCATTAGATTCGTAAAGTTTATTTTATACTGTTATGTTAGATTGCTTTATTAAAAATATGTTTCAATTCTATATGATCTATTGTTACCAGATAAGAAAGTTACTGCATGTGAAAAAGAGTACCGGTAATTAAGAAGTTATGCCCCATTTCATAATGCAGAAATCAGAGCCAAATTGTCTTTTAAATAACTTTGACTAACTTGCTGAATATTGAGTATTACAATACAATATACAAAATAATTTATTCTATTCTACAAACATCCAATTGTAACTCTATGTGGAGTACAAAAAATAAGCTATTACTGTAAAGTACAATAAAATTCAGAAAAAGACCATTATAAAGCAGTCTCTAAGGGGCTTTTTTACAAAGCTGCAGTAAGCACTAATATATGCTTATAAAATGGCAGGGCATGCTGAGGAATCCTGTGGTAATTTATGCATGTGTGCATACAAACCACATGCTATAATGTCTGCATTGAAACCATCCCAGGAAACCCAAATTCTGCACTGTAACACCATTACAAAGCTCATATAAACCACTCAATTGATTTCCCCAGTCATTATCAGCGGTATAGAAGCTTTCAATAAACAATAATATGTTTTATTATTATTATTATTATTATTTTGTGAAGGGAGCACATCTATGCAAATTGGTTAGCACATCATCATTATTGTATACTAACTGATTACCATATGTTTCACATAGTGAGTTCCTACTGACTACAAAGTAGGTGGTGGTAAGGGCTTATGTGCTAATGCCACATGCTAATAGCAACATTAGCACATGGTCATTAATGGAAAAAATTAGAAATGTGGCCATTTTATCTCTGTGAAAAAATGGACTGAGTGTGTAAGGGTGCCTTAAGGCCACTTTAGCCAAAGCTTTGTAAAAGGGCCCCTAAGTTAGGAGTGCCCTAAATAAGTGGGATGAGGGTAAATAACATGGCAACATGGCTTAAGCTTATTTCCGTGCAGAGAAAGGGAAGGGAGGTCAGAATAGTGAGATAGAAATAGGGAAAGGACATTTTGATGGGTAGGATTGGACATGAGACAAAGGAGAGGGGCTTCAAATGTGGGAGGTGTAAAGGGAGATATTTGGTGGGCTTAGTTATTGGGATGTGTGGCAGGTGGGATGGGTGTATAATGGGTGGGTAAGCCATGAAGGAATTTTTACCCAACCTGCCTCCCAAAAGGTGTTTTGTGTGTGTGTGTGTGTAGGAGTCTATAGGACACTACCACTCCCCCTGCTGGATACAACCTCATAAGGTCAGAGCCACCTTAGCATAGGGAGCTTTTCCTTAAGAGGAAGTGACATGGTAAGGAGGAGTCAGTAAGCAGCTACTAGGAACTTTCCACACTCCTGCCTTCCCTCACTGTCGGCTGCCTCCTGATCTCATGTGGCAGCGGCAGAGTGGCAAACTTTTTGTGCACCTGCCTGGTCCTGCACCCTTGCTGAATGGATGCCGTCAGTTTTCGCAACTCAACACAGGGTTGCAGGACCTACCTCTGACATCAGAGGAGATGCGGGATCACGACAGAGGAAACAGCTCCAAAGCAGTGCAAAGATCGCTAGCACCGCGATCTTGTCTGCAGGCTGCTTCTATAAGATAAACGGTGCGGAGAGGCTAGGGGGGAAGCTGGAGGCCAGGGGGAACACGCAGAAAAGTCCTTTTTGTTTCTTTATTTTGTTTACACTACAGCGCCAGTGTGGTTAGGAGAAGCCAAAGGGGGTAAAGAAGCTATAAAATAAACCCACCAGGTTGTTTGAAAAAACACCCAATTGGGCAGGAAAATCGAATCGAATCGAAAAACCAATTCAATAGGCTGAATCGAATCAAATTGAAACTTTTTTTCCTGAATCGGGCAGCACTAGTGGAAAGGGAACTTCCCTTTTTAATCACTGGAGGGATTACATGACTGATGCTTTGCATGACCTTTTCAGAGTGGTGAGCGAACTCTCAGCTTACTCTATCTTAGCACACAGAATGCTGTGGATTGGGCTATGGTCCGGTGATTTTTCATCCAAGGCGACCTTAAGTAAGCTGCCATTTAAAGGTCAGTTGCTGTTTGATTAGGGCCTAGATGTTCTTGTAGCCAGTATGCAAGACCGCAAGCCAAAATCTTTACTGACAGTCGACCCCGGTACTCGAGGGGATCATGACAGAATTCCCTTCACTTCTCCTGGCACAATCGACAATATTCTGGGGTTTCATACGGCCAGATGTCCTTTCAGGCCGTCAGGCAGAAATTTGGCAGGGCGCAATGTCCACAAGCTTAGGGAGCGCATACTGCTCCAAATCCAAAGAAGCAATTATGGCACCAGGCCAGTAGCCAATAATCCTCCTATCAGGGGAGAGTCTCAGCCTTTTTGGAGAAGTTGTCAGCGATCACCACAGACTGCTGGATGCTGGACGTCCTGAGTTACGGGTATAAACTCAAGTTCTGTCTTCTCCCAGATCTGTTTCTGGACTCCCAAGCAGAGAAACCTGAGAAAGCAGCATGTGTCAGAGTAACGGTACAGAGGTTGCTGGCCATAGGAGTCATAGAGCCCACCCGAGAAGACTCAGGCTTCAGCAGATACTCCACATACTTTGTTTTACCAAAAAGAAGCTCCGAGTGCTGGAGACTGATCCTGGATCTAAAAGCAGTCAATGCGGCCCTGAAATTCCCATGATTCCAGATGGAAACAGCAAAATCAGTGATTGCATCAGTCGCACCAGAGGAATTTCTAGACTTTTTGGATCTGACGAAGGCCGCTTTACATATTCCCATATTTCAGGAACACAGGAGATATTTGAAGTTCCACATATAGGAACAGCATTTTCAGTTTGCAGCTCTACCCTTCGGACTAATGACTGCACCTCAAGCCTTCTTAAGAACATAGCACAAGAATTGTCATATTGGTACAGACTTAAGGTCCATCAGCCCAGTATTCTGTCTCCAACAGTGGCCAACCCTAGTCACAAGTACCTAGCTAGATCCCAAGTAGTAAACAGACTTTATGCAGCTTATTCTAGTAATAATCTGTGGATTTCCTAAAGCCATATCAATAATGGCCTTTGGATTTTTCTTTTGGGAAATTACCCAAACCTTTTCCAAACCCCGCTAAGCTGACTGATTTCACCATGTTCTCCGGCAATGAATACCAGAATTTAATTACATGTTGTGTGAAGAAATATTTTCTCTGGTTTGTTTTAAATCTAGCTTCATCATATGCACCCTAGTCCTAGTATTTTTGGAAAGAGTGAACAAGCGATTTACATCTACCCTTTCCACTTCATTCATTAATTTATAGACCTCTATCATATCACCCCTGAGTTGTCTCTCCTCCAAGCTGAAGAGCCCCATCTGCTTTAGCCTTTCCTCATCGGGAATTAGTTCCATTCCTTTTATCATTTTTGTTGCCCTTCTCTGTACCTTTTCTAATGCTGCTATGTCTTTTTTGAGATATGGTGACCAGAATTGCACACAGTGTTCGAAGTGCAGCCATACCATAGAGCTATATGAGGGCATTATAATATTTTCATCTTTGTTTTCCATTCCTTTCCTGATAATTCCTAACATTCTATTTGCTTTCTTAGCTACCAGCGTGCATTGAACTGAGGGTTTCAAAGTATCCTCAACAATGACACCTAGATCCTTTTCCTGGACAATGACTCCTAACGTGGAACCCTGCATCAAGTAGCTATAGTTTGGGTTCCTCTTTCCCACATGCATCACTTTGCACTTGATCACATTAAACATCATCTGCCATTTTGATGCCCAGTCTCACAAGGTCTTCTTACAATTTTTCACAGTTCTCTTTCAAACTGTGTCATCAGCAAATTTAATTATCTCACTAGCTATTTCTATCTCTAGATTATTGATAAATGTGCTAAAAAGCAACAATCCCAGCAAAGACCCCCGGGGAACCCCACTATTTACAATTGTAGTATGCAGGATCCTGAGGGAACAAATTGTGACTATTGCTACATATCTATCAGTTTAAATTTTTTTTTAAAAAAATAGCTATTAAGCAAAACTGTTCATAAGAAATTCTTATCTCAATCTATATATATAAAATCGGAGGTATGTATGTGTGTATGTATGTGTGTATGTGCCGCGATCACGCAAAAATGGCTTGACCGATTTGAACGAAACTTGGTATGCAGATCCCTCACTACCTGGGATGATATGTTCTGGGGGTCTCGCGGCCCACCTACACACGTGGGCGGAGCTACAAACATAAAATCAGATTTCACCCATTCATGTCAATGGAAAAAATGTAAAAAGCTGCCATTCTCACAGTAATTCAAAAACGGCTTGACCGATTTGAACGAAACTTGGTATGCAGATCCCTCACTACCTGGGATGATATGTTCTTGGGGTCTCGCGGCCCACAACTCTATGTTGCTTGCTCAGGGCTGGGTTCACCCAAGAATTTATATGTTCTTGTTCCAGGAGGTGAAACTAAAAATGTTGTTTATAATCACGTTTTATGTTAGTTGTATTGTTTTCATTTTGTCAAATATTTCACATTATAATTTGAATACTGTACTTTTTATTAAGCTGTAAAAAAATAATTTCATTCACCAATATAAAGTATCTTTATTTGAATCCATTTACAGTGTTATTGCTATAATTAAATACCCGTGCAACGCCGGGGCATCAGCTAGTGTCTTATATATTCAAGCTTCACACTTTAAAATCAGAGCCAATGATTAATACAAAATTATTTTAAGGCCTGACCTGTAGGAGGAAAAAGCCTCAGATCCCCGTATGCCGCCAGTATATAAATTTGTGCAGGCTATACTCAAAAGGGAAGATACATCATTGGCTTCAAAAAACCTCCTAATTTATCTGAATCTATGCTTACAAAATCTGTACAACACTTTTGCCAAGTACTAAATACTGGTTATTCAACTTGCTTAGACAATTGCCAACTTATCTTGTTACGATCTTGGTCGGCATTTCGCTGGGAAGACCATTGACATGAATGGGTGAAATCTGATTTTCTGTTTGTAGCTCCGCCCACGTGTGCAGGTGGGCTGCGAGACCCCCAGAACATATCATCCCAGGTAGTGAGGGATCTGCATACCAAGTTTCGTTCAAATCGGTCAAGCCGTTTTTGAATTACTGTGAGAATGGCAGCTTTTTACATTTTTTCCATTGACATGAATGGGTGAAATCTGATTTTCTGTTTGTAGCTCCGCCCACGTGTGCAGGTGGGCCGCGAGACCCCCAGAACATATCATCCCAGGTAGTGAGGGATCTGCATACCAAGTTTCGTTCAAATCGGTCAAGCCGTTTTTGCGTGATCTCGGCACATACACACATACATACCTCCGATTTTATATATATAGATGTAGTTAGTATATCCATAACATGGAAGTTCTTAGCACCTCCTAAATAGTAGGTAGTAAATACTCCCATGTTAAGTTTTTTTTTTTAATTGGCCACATGCTAATGCTAATGCTAACATTAGCACATGGCCAAAAACTCAACTCAACAAATGTAAAAATTCCTCTTTTATAGCTACATTGGAAATGGGCTTAGCCTGTGAAAAAGACCCATAGTAACATAGTAACATAGTAGATGACGGCAGATAAAGACCCGAATGGTCCATCCAGTCTGCCCAACCTGATTCAATTTAAATTTTTTTTTTTTTTTTTTTTTCTTCTTAGCTATTTCTGGGCGAGAATCCAAAGCTTTTCCCGGTACTGTGCTTGGGTTCCAACTGCCGAAATCTCTGTTAAGACTTACTCCAGCCCATCTACACCCTCCCAGCCATTGAAGCCCTCCCCTGCCCATCCTCCTCCAAACGGCCATGCACAGACACAGACCGTACAAGTCTGCCCAGTAACTGGCCTAGTTCAATCTTTAATATTATTTTCTGATTCTAAATCTTCTGTGTTCATCCCACGCTTCTTTGAACTCAGTCACAGTTTTACTCTCCACCACCTCTCTCGGGAGCGCATTCCAGGCATCCACCACCCTCTCCGTAAAGTAGAATTTCCTAACATTGCCCCTGAATCTACCACCCCTCAACCTCAAATTATGTCCTCTGGTTTTACCATTTTCCTTTCTCTGGAAAATATTTTGTTCTACGTTAATACCCTTTAAGTATTTGAACGTCTGAATCATATCTCCCCTGTCTCTCCTTTCCTCTAGGGTATACATATTCAGGGCTTCCAGTCTCTCCTCATACGTCTTCTGGCGCAAGCCTCCTATCATTTTCGTCGCCCTCCTCTGGACCGCCTCAAGTCTTCTTACGTCTTTCGCCAGATACGGTCTCCAAAACTGAACACAATACTCCAAGTGGGGCCTCACCAATGACCTGTACAGGGGCATCAACACCTTCTTCCTTCTACTGACTACGCCTCTCTTTATACAGCCCAGAATCCTTCTGGCAGCAGCCACTGCCTTGTCACACTGTTTTTTCGCCTTTAGATCTTCGGACACTATCACCCCAAGGTCCCTCTCCCCGTCCGTGCATATCAGCTTCTCTCCTCCCAGCATATACGGTTCCTTCCTATTATTAATCCCCAAATGCATTACTCTGCATTTCTTTGCATTGAATTTTAGTTGCCAGGCATTAGACCATTCCTCTAACTTTTGCAGATCCTTTTTCATATTTTCCACTCCCTCTACGGTGTCTACTCTGTTACAAATCTTGGTATCATCTGCAAAAAGGCACACTTTTCCTTCTAACCCTTCAGCAATGTCACTTACATACATATTGAACAGGATTGGCCCCAGCACCGAACCCTGAGGGACTCCACTAGTCACCTTTCCTTCCTTCGAGCGACTTCCATTAACCACCACCCTCTGGCGTCTGTCCGACAGCCAGTTTCTGACCCAGTTCACCACTTTGGGTCCCAACTTCAGCCCTTCAAGTTTGTTCAACAGCCTCCTATGAGGAACTGTATCAAAGGCTTTGCTGAAATCCAAGTAAATTACATCTAGCATATGTCCTCGATCCAGCTCTCTGGTCACCCAATCAAAAAATTCAATCAGGTTCGTTTGGCACGATTTACCTTTTGTAAAGCCATGTTGCCTCGGATCCTGTAACCCATTAGATTCAAGAAAATATACTATCCTTTCTTTCAGCAACACTTCCATTATTTTTCCAACAACTGAAGTGAGGCTCACCGGCCTGTAGTTTCCTGCTTCATCCTTGTGACCACTTTTATGAATAGGGACCACATCCGCTCTCCTCCAATCCCCAGGAATCACTCCCGTCTCCAGAGATTTGTTGAACAAGTCTTTAATAGGACTCGCCAGAACCTCTCTGAGTTCCCTTAGTATCCTGGGATGGATCCCGTCTGGTCCCATCGCTTTGTCCACCTTCAGTTTTTCAAGTTGCTCATAAACACCCTCCTCCGTGAACGGCGCAGAATCTACTCCATTTTCTCGTGTAACTTTGCCGGACAATCTCGGTCCTTCTCCAGGATTTTCTTCTGTGAACACAGAACAGAAGTATTTGTTTAGCACATTTGCTTTCTCCTCATCACTCTCCACATATTTGTTCCCAGCATCTTTTAGCCTAGCAATTCCATTTTTTATCTTCCTCCTTTCACTAATATATCTGAAAAAATTTTTATCTCCCTTTTTTACATTTTTAGCCATTTGTTCTTCCGCCTGTGCCTTCGCCAAACGTATTTCTCTCTTGGCTTCTTTCAATTTCACCCTGTAGTCCTTTCTGCTCTCCTCTTCTTGGGTTTTTTTATATTTCATGAACGCCAACTCTTTCGCCTTTATTTTCTCAGCCACTAGGTTGGAGAACCATATCGGCTTCCTTTTTCTCTTGTTTTTATTGATTTTCTTCACATAAAGGTCCGTAGCCATTTTTATCGCTCCTTTCAGCTTAGACCACTGTCTTTCCACTTCTCTTATGTCCTCCCATCCTAACAGCTCTTTCTTCAGGTACTTTCCCATTGCATTAAAGTCCGTACGTTTGAAATCTAGGACTTTAAGTATCGTGCGGCCGCTCTCCACTTTAGCCGTTATATCAAACCAAACCGTTTGATGATCGCTACTACCCAGGTGAGCACCCACTCGAACATTAGAGATACTCTCTCCATTTGTGAGGACCAGATCCAATATCGCTTTTTCCCTTGTGGGTTCCGTCACCATTTGTCTGAGCAGAGCCTCTTGAAAGGCATCCACAATCTCCCTACTTCTTTCCGATTCCGCAGACGGAACATTCCAGTCCGCATCCGGCAGGTTGAAATCTCCCAACAGCAGAACCTCCTCTTTCCTTCCAAACTTTTGGATATCCACAATCAGATCCTTATCAATTTGCTGCGATTGAGTCGGAGGTCTGTAGACTACACCCACGTAGATAGAAGTTCCATCTTCTCTTTTCAGAGCAATCCATATCGCTTCTTCCTCTCCCCAGGTCCCTTGCATTTCGGTCGCTTGGATATTGATCTTTACATAGAGAGCTACTCCTCCACCTTTATGACCATCTCTGTCCTTCCTAAAAAGATTATATCCCGGTATGTTTGCATCCCATCCATGTGATTCACTGAACCATGTCTCTGTGATAGCAACAATATCTAGATCTGCCTCTAATATCAGGGCTTGCAGATCATGAACTTTGTTGCTTAGACTGCGAGCATTTGTGGTCATCGCTTTCCAGCTATTTTTCAGCGATAATCTCCTTTTTCGTATGGATTTTTGTGTCGTTTCACTTTCCGTTGCAATACTAAGAAATGAGTTGCTGATATTGCTTATGTTGCAGCCTTTACTACTATCACATCTTTTCTTTTGCCGGGGGTGGTCTCTATAATTGTCCTTCGTACATACACCACCCCCACCTTCTAGTTTAAATGCCTAGAAAAATATTGTCTAAATTTCTCTGCAAGGTTTCTTTTTCCTGCTGTAGTAATATGTAGCCCATCAGTGCAATATAGCTTCTTGTCCTTCCATGTATTTCCCCATCCTCCTATGTACCTGAAGCCTTCTTGATGGCACCAGGCTCTGAGCCATCTATTAAAGTCCTCTAGGATGTGATAAACCCATTTATTAGCATAGCTTGGTAAGAGGGTCCCTATATAATTGTAAATTTTCTCTTAAACACAACGCTGCTATATCATAAAATCCTTGAAATGTTAAGCACAATAACCTAAATTTTACACATAATTTAACTACTAACCAATGTAATGACTATAGTAGTGATGTGACTCAGTCCTATCTGTTTCTTCAGGTCATGATTTTTGCAGCCCGATTCTACATTCCTATAATTTATAAATTGGAAGTTGGACACATGTTTTAATTGGAAGTTGGACACAGACTGTTGCAAAGAGCTCAATACTACTACATATGGAGCCTCTACTGGAGCAGTGGGAGATTGGGCAGGCTTCCCTGCAGCCACCTAAGCTACCCGGTGGAGAGTATTTAATCAGCTGTGAGCCACGAGTGAGTGAGCCGCTACTGGAGCAGTGGGAGATCAGGCAGACTTCCCCGCAGCCATCTAAGCTACCCGGTGGAGAGTATTTAATCAGCTGTGATCCACGGTCATGTGTACGAAGGGGAGTTGCCAAAGGGCAGAGCACGCCCCTTATGAGTCTCTCCAGAGCCACGAGGAGTAGAGTCCAGGGGATTAACATTGTGCTTCATTATTGGGAATAGGAAAGCTAAAATTGTGCCATCTCTGCTGACCTCTGGACCAATGGGCAGGCATCTTCAACCCCTATTTTCACCATTGATGAAAGACAAGGTAATCATGTCATCTCAAACTGTGTCGTTCTCCTCTGGGGAACCATCACCTCCTCTTCAATCGATACTTAATTCCTCTGGGAGTTTAGTTGATTCCCCTAAGATTGGGGAACCATCATATTCTCTCTTACAATTTCCTCATCCAACTGACATTATGGATTCATCTCAGGAAGGTGCTAAGTTCTTAGGCAAACATCCTTTGACTCCGGTTCCAATGGTACTGGCGTCTAATAAGGAAGTCCTTCTTAAAGACAAAGTAATTACTTTGAACAATGTCTGGCTTGTGGTCAATAGGATTGAGTCCTCATTATAGGCTACTGTGTCTAATTTATGTCAGTTCTCCTCAGATATAACTGTTAAAAGTAAATGAGCAACAACCTCAGATAAAGTCCTTGGAAAATAAGGTAGAAAAATTGGAAGGTACAGCTAATACTTTACAGCAAACAGCTATGGCTAATATTAAGGATAGCACTTTGTTTCAAACACAAATGGAAAAAACAGAGAACCTAATGAGCCAAAAGAATCTTAGATTCCTCAACTTTCCAATCTCACAATATCTGGCACCCTTGGAACTCCTAAGAATGTAGCTGAAGGATATTTTACAATTCCCTCAGATGGATACTTTTGTACCGGATAATCTATATTATATTCCTAGGAGTTCCAAAGAAATAAGGGAAGAAGGGGAAAATGATAGACTGGTGTCACCAGATAGTTTGAACATCTCCCAATTTTTGGAATCTTCCAAAGATTTGATAACTAAACGTGCTACTTTATTGGTAACTTTTAAATCAGAGATGGAAAAACCACAAATTCTTAAATTGTACATTGTGAATAAGAAAGCAATGTTCTGTGGACAACAATTGAATATTTTCCCGCATGTGTCCAGACAGACACAATTTAGGAGAAGGCAATTTCTACAGCTTAGACCTAAAGTCTTAGCTGTGGGAGCTGCATTCTTCCTAAAATTTCCGTGTAAGTTCCTTGTAACATATGGGATTGATAAATTTGTTTTTTGTAAATCCATTACAGTTGGAGAATTTCTTGAAAGATAAACCTGTGCAGAAAGTTTCAGATACTAATTTGGTTGAAGATAAAAAGTGACATATTTAACTGAGGTCTAATTGTCTGCCAGGAATACTTTATTTTATTTTCTTTCCTTTTTATAATTAAAGTGAAGTAGTATTTGGCTCCACTAATTTGGACTGGAATTCATATTCTTTTTTGCCATATTAGATTTTGTTTTATGCATAACACTTTAATTTTTTTGTATTTTGTTATCTTTAGTAACAAAAATCAATAAAGTATATAAATACAAAAAATAAATAAATAAATACTACTACATACATGGCCATGTTAAAAAAAGTGTGGTCTGAAGAATGGATGCAGTTCTGCACTTTATGCCTGGAACAAACTGCCTAACTCGGTACGTCAGGCTCCGTCTCTGGCAGCATTCAAATCCAGACTCAAAGCCCACTTCTTTGAAGCTGCTTTCAATTCCAAATTCCAACCCACCTGCTACGCTCCAATATCTGTCTTATCATTCCCTCTGTAATTCCCCCACCTGAGTACTCTGTATTGATGCACCTTCTTGTCCAATTTGTGTCTTGACTAGATTGGAAGCTCTTTTGAGCAGGAACTGTCTCTTCTCTGTTTTGAAGTACACTGCTGCATAATAAGTACACTGCAGTGCATATCTTAATAGCACTATAGAAATGATAAGTAGTAGAAGTAGCAGTAGTAAATTTTAAGATGGCTTTGAAGGCAGTTTAAGCCAGGCTTTACTTTGCAGCTGCTGTCACCTGGTACTCTAAGGCAGGGGTGAATCTAGAAGAAATCTTAGACTTTTCATCAGACTTTTTACTAGAATCAGAGTCCTTTCAAGTATTGGAATATTGAAAATCAGTAGGCATTGGTCGCATACCCAAATTGCACACAGTGGCGTAGTAAGGAGGAGTGTAATGGGGGTGTTCTGCCCCGGATGCAGTCTTCCTAAGGGCATGGCACCCCACCTTCTCTCCTCTTCCAACCCCTGCTCCTCTCTGTGCCATGCGCGCATGCCCCTTGCCTTCCCCTGTACCATTTTATATTTCCCCTGCACGAGGTTGCTGCCCATGTCGGCATCAGCGCTCTCTGTAATGTCATTTCTGGGACCTGCGCCTAAGAAGTAACATCATAGGGCAAGCCAACACCAATGTGGGCATGCTGCTCACATCAGAGAAATAAAATAAAGGTATGGAGAAAGGGAAGGGGGAGCACGGTGTGGAGGTAGGGAAGAGGGCAGGAGAAGGGCACCACCATCACCCTTACTATGCCAGTGATTGCGTACACAATTTAATTGAATAACAAGTTAATCAGTACCAATAATTGGCTTCTTAACAAGCAATTATTTGTGCTAATAAAAGTCAATTTCATGTTAGGGCACACAATTTAGACACATGATCTACAACTAAATTTTGTGTTAGAGTAAAAAAAAAAAAAGGGGGCGCTGAAATTGGTGGGTCATGGGTGGATTGGGGGGGTGTTACTTTCAGTTACATGTGTAATTATAGAATGCAAGCATCTGTGCATGCACTTGCATTATGTTTTCCTTGGTGCAAATGGTTGTGCCTAAATTTAGTCACCGTTCCTGGGAACAGTGACGTAGTAAAGGAGGCGCGGACCCCCGCAGGCACCTTTCTGCCCTCCCCCCCATGTCACACTTGTGCCCTCCCTCCCCCCCCAATACCTCTTTAAAATCTTCACCGGCGTGAGCAACTACTCTAGCCTGAGTCATGGGGCCAGGAAGTGATGTCAAAGGGAAAGCTGACGCCAGCGGGAGCAGCAGGCTGGAGAAGCTGCTTGTGCTGGCAAATATTTAAGGAGGTATGGGGTGGGAAGGGAGGCAATGCACCTCCTACCCTCGTTATGCCACTGCCTAGGCATAAGCGCCTCATCTATAAACCACTCCTAACTTTAAGCATAGTTTATAGAATAGTGCTTTTTCAGTGCTAATTTTTGGGCGTCATACTGTGTATGAAATTTAGACCTGAGTCCACTTAACACACAGAATGTCTGTCTTTTCAGCATTAAACAAAACTTTATTTGCATCTAGCATCACTGCAATTACTACTACTATTAATTATTTCTATAATGCTACCAGACGCACGCAGCGCTGCACAAAGTCACAAAGAAGAAGAAAACAGTACCTCTCAAAAGAGCTTACAATCTAAATAGCCAAGACAGACAAACAGGACGTCATGCATACAGTTAAGGGGAATGATTAATCAGCTGGCTGGGTTGGAGGGCAGAGGAGTAGGGTTAAGGATTGAAGGATATATCAAAAAATGGGTTTTAAGTCTGCTTTTAAACAAGGGAAGGGGCTTGACGAACAAACTCGGGTAATTTAGTCCAGGCATAGGGGGCAGTTAAATGAAAGGAACGAAGTCTGGAATTAGCAGTGGAGGAGAAGGTTAATGCTAAGAGCGACTTATCTGAGGAACGGAGTTCTCTGGGAGGTGTATAAGGAGAGAGAAGCGAGGAGAAATATTGAGGGGTAGCAGAATGAACACACTTGTAGGTAAGCAATAAGATCTTGAACTGTATGCGATGGCAGATAGGGAGCCAGTGAAGTGACTTAAGGAGAGGGGTGACATGAGCGTAGCAAGGTTGGTAGAAGATGAGTCATACAGCAGAGTTTTGCACAGATTGCAAGGGGGAGAGGTGACACTCCGGGATACCAGTTAAGAGTAGATTGCAGTAATCTAAGCGTGAGGTTACGAGAGCTTGGACAAGGGTTCGGGTAGTGTGTTCAGAGAGGAAGGGGCAAATTTTGGTGATATTGAAGAGATATAAGCAACAGGTCTTAGCAGCTTGTTGGATGTTGTGACCAGTCAGACACAAGGCCTGCCAAGGTCCCAGTTAAGCCAGGGGAAAAAGTAAAAGTAAAAACACGGAAGGGAAATTCCAAGATCTCCCAGGGTTATGATTCTGGAAATAATGCCATTGACCACCAGAGGGAGCCGGATTTGTGTGAGGAAGAAGTAATGTAATGTAATGTAATGTAATTTATTTCTTATATACCGCTACATCCGTTAGGTTCTAAGCGGTTTACAGAAAATATACATTAAGATTAGAAATAAGAAAGGTACTTGAAAAATTCCCTTACTGTCCCGAAGGCTCACAATCTAACTAAAGTAGGTGAGCTTTACCCGAGTCACCACCGGGGGAGCCCAAGAGGTCCCTGGAACACTGCTGACTCACTCAGAACAGGGCACGCCCCTAGAGTATGTAAGCCAGCAGTGGCATTCAAACAAGCAGGCCGGTTAGGGAGGAAGTTCAGGCCTTGCCTCCCTGAAGATCCACCTGGGCCAAACAGGAGCCACAGACCTATGCCTATGGAGCTGACTGAGGCTGGACAAGTGGAAGACTTGCCATTCCTGAATGGAGAGCCCATGGACTGTCAAGAAGCTTGTGCAGGCTGTGAATCTGATTATCCTGAGCCTATGCAGGTGGACTTGGCCTCAAGCTGCAAACAGTGAGTGTGGATTATTTGGAACTGTTTGCTTTCTGTGTTTTGTTTTTCTTGGATGTTGGTTTTTGAGAAAGCTAGGAGTGTGTGGGAAGAGGTTTTGTTGTCACCCTGGGTGGGATTGGCCATATCTGTGGCTTTATTTTTGACAAAACTTGTGTCACTCTCCTTTCCTGGCAGTCATATAATGTTAAAGACCCCTAATTTCCCACTAAATATGAAAGAGTGCAAAAAATATCATTAACTAACTGGAAGGGCCTCAGTAATAGAGCCTACGCAAGTCATAGACTCTGACCATACAAGTCTGCGTGCTTTCCCGGCTCCTTAGCTCCAATCATCGGCAGCCTTCCAGTCCCTTACCTCAACTAAAAGAGTTTTAAATTTATTGCAAATAAGTTTTTTATCTTTTTATTTCAAATAACTTATTCTAAAATGTCAACTTTCTAAAAGTCTAAATTCTATAAATAGATGCACTATTTCCTTATAAGAGACTTAATTTGAACATCCAATATCCATTGAAATTACTTAGCTTTCAAATAATACATCCCCAGCATAAAAAGATAAAAAACTTATTTGCAATAAATTTAAAACTCTTTTAGTTGAGGTAAGGGACTGGAAGGCTGCCGATGATTGGAGCTAAGGAGCCGGGAAAGCACGCAGACTTGTATGGTCAGAGTCTATGACTTGCGTAGGCTCTATTACTGAGGCCCTTCCAGTTAGTTAATGATATTTTTTGCACTCTTTCATATTTAGTGGGAAATTAGGGGTCTTTATTATTGTGAAGATTATTCTCACTAAGGGATTTGAGTATAGTGAGTCATATAATGTTGCCAGAGGCTTTCCTCATTTTCTTTAATTACTGAGAATTGTGGAAACAAGTATCCTGAACTTTATTTTTGATTTGTTGAATTACCTGCTTAGGAGCAGGCAGTGCTAGCACTGTGGAGAACTGAAGTCTCAGGAGCAATTGGGACTTAATTAGGATTGAAAGAAAGTTTGGACTTTATTTTGGACTGTTTTATTTTCTTGCCTCTTTTGGCAGTTTTGCTTTGTTGCTGTTTGGAATCCTGACTAATGTTGCAAATGTTTGATGAATTACTTACCTGCACGAAGAAATGAGTAAACTAGAGAAATAGTTCAAACAACCTCAATTGGTGAGACTTTATTTTGTTTTGCTTTAATTTTGATTACTGCTGAGAGTCCAGTCCTGCAGGGTGACTCCATGTCGGGTCACATGCTGGTGTGCTGTTTATTGTAACCACCGGGATTGCTATAGAGCCCTGCCCTGGGCTACAGTGGTGGTCACATATTTTTGGTATCAGGAGTGGGATTTTGCACCTCCTGCAGGACACACCAGTGAACTGCAATTGGAAAAAAAAAAAAAAGTTTTTCTTTTGCTTTGCCATTTTTGGACTTGCGTATCCTGGATGTTTATATGGTGATTATTGGACTATTTACCAATTGTTGGTTTGGAGAAGCATATATATATATTTTTTTTCAAACATACTTTATCTGGAGTTTCCTGTTACCTGCTCAGAGGAGGAGTTTCCAACTGGAAGGCGGAAGTGAGGATAAAGTCTGCAGCATATCATTTGGAGGAGTGCAGCGAGGAGCTCAGTTGGAGTTTGGAGTTGGAGAGAGCCAGACCAGAGTTCCTGTTCGAGAGCCGAGTTCCAGGAGGACCGAGCGGGAGACCCAGTTCCAGACCAGAGACAGCACGGGCGGTGCATCCAATCAGCACGAATGCGAAGACTCATCAGTACCTCTGGTAAGAGTACCTAGGGGTAGCTGGTGAGGATAAAGTGGTGTTGGTTGGGGAGGACTGGAAGCTGGGGGAGGCTAGTGAGGGAGGAACACTCTTTCCAAGCTGCCACACTTGGGTTCCTTTTTCTTTTTGTTTGCCTTTCAGGTCCGTGCTATGGAGCAGGCCCAGTTATTGGCAGCGCTGGCTGAGGAGGACCGGAGACAGGCCGAGGAGATAGAAGGAATTTTGAGGATCAACGAGGTGCGTTGGCAAGTTCGCCAGGACGCTATGGCGCAGCAGTACACAGAACTAATGACAACCATGCAAATGCAGGCAAAAGTATTTGCACAGATACTTCAACAGACTACTGCACAAACAGCAAGGCAAGAGATGCCTAACGTGGCCTATCCAGCTCCGGTAGGACTTAACTCGTTGACATATTTAAACTGGAATGAGGGGGTGCCCAGTGACGCTCCTGCGGATTTTTTTGTTGTTCCCAGAGGCCAGAGTCAGTCCTAGAAGTTACTGAAGACCAAGAGTTTTTAGGAGGAGATCCAGGTACGGTGCAGGGACACCTGCCTAGGCAGAGCTCCGGGAATACAAGTGGGAGTTGGAATAGGAAACATCCTTACAAAGATTCACCTACTCCTTCACCCAGGCCTAACACTCTGAGAGGCAAGAGAAAAGATTATAGAGGTGGGAGACCAGGGTGCACACAAAAATTTTGTAGCGCAGTAAACCTATCCAGCCAGAGAAACAGGGCTGAAGTCAGAGAGACCAGAATAAGTATTCCAGGGCAAGGCCTGAAGTCTACATGCACTACGCCAGTGTCCGTAGGCGGACAAGAAACCAGAGCATTGATTGACACGGGGAACGATCAGTCCATGATGTCCGTACGATTCTGGAAAAAGGTGTTCCCTGGGGAGAAAGGACCCTCCAACGGGGGGCGAGTTATAATCAAATGTATACATGGCGATAGTATGTACTATTCACTTAGGCCTACCACAATTCTACATCAGGATAGGGTGTATCAGGTATCCGTAGCTTTGGTCCCCGAGGCCCCGTTTGACCTAATCCTGGGACAAGATTGGCCGGGGTTGGGCGAATATCTGGGTACCAAGCATGGTCTTATAAATACTCGGTCTCAGGGTTTATCTACAGGAGGTCCTGAGGTCTAACTGGGAAAAGTGTTCCCCTTTCAGGACGGAGTGGTAGAGAAACCTACTCAGAAACAGGCAAGAGCTTCAAGGGCTCAGAAAAGAAGGCAGCAGCAACTGAGAGCTCAGTCTCTTAGGAGGGCTGGTCAGACACAAGAGTTCCCCAGACTGCCTCAGGAGATAGTTAATACTTTTCCCACATTTGCTAAGGAACAGAGAACTGACCCTTCATTGCAAGAGTTATGGAGTCAGGCTACAGGTCTCCACTCAGGGCAGAGTGGGTTCTGAATTAAAAGGGGGTTTCTTTATAAGGAAAGTAACGAAGGGGAGAACTCGAGTGAAGTAAGCGAACAGTTGGTAGTACCTAAGGGGTTCCGAAAGGCCATTTTACAGGCTGCGCATGATTCCCCATTAGCCAGTCACAAAGGGGTACAAGCTACTCAAATTCAGGTACTACGCCGGTTTTTCTGGCCAGGGCAAAGACGAGAAATAGAGGACTTTTGTAAAACTTGCCCGACCTGTCAGAGGTTGACCCTTAGTAAGCCAGCGCGGGCTCCTTTGATTCCTATTCCCGTAGTCGAAGAACCTCTTAAAAGGCTGGCTATGGATATCATTGGACCTATAGAATGGACCCCTAGAGGCCATAACTTCATCTTTGTGGTGATGGATGTTGCCACCAGGTTTCCCTGGGCCTTTTCGTTACGCAGAACTTCCTCTAAGATCCTCATGAAGGAGTTAATGGGGTTGTTCTGTGCCATAGGTTTTCCACAGGAAGTATTATCAGATCAAGGGAGCAATTTCCTATCTAGAGAGATGAAAGGATTCTGGGAAGATCTGGGAGTTAGGCACATTAGGACCTCTGCCTATCATCCTCAGGCAAATGGGATGGTAGAACGGTTCAACCAGACCTTAAAACATATGCTTAGAAAAGGATTGGGAGATAACATTAAGGATTGGGACTTGTTTATCCCATTTGCCCTCTTCGCTGCCCGCGAAAGGGTACAAGACTCGCTGGGAGTAAGCCCCTTTGAAATGCTATATGGTCGGGCTCCTAGGGGATTATTGGATATAGTCAAAGAGGGTTGGGACCCTCCTGAAGAGACTGACATGAATGTTATCTCCTATCTGTCTCAACTAAGGCATAAACTAGCTCGAGTGGCTAAACTGGGAAAGGAAAATCTTGAATGGGCCCAAAAGAAACAAAAAGTTTATTACGACCATAAAGCAAAAGAGCGTCATTTTATGGTGGGTGACAGAGTGCCAATTCTGGTACCATCTGATCCACATAAATTTTTAGCTCATTGGAAAGGCCCTGCAACCATAGTAGGGAAAGTAGGGCTAGTGAGTTACAAAGTCAGGGACGAGAAGGACCGAATACAAACCTAACACATAAATCTGCTTAAACCCTGGCAAGATAGGGAAGTCTTAGCTCTCGTGGCACAAAGGTGTCAGGAGGATGATTTGGGGCCCCAGGTTGCAGATTGGGAACGGGTAGAAAAAGTAAATATAGGGATGGAATTATCATCCACACAGGTCCAACAGGTACAGGCTCTTGTTGGAAGGTTTTCTGATGTCTTCTCATCTATTCCAGGGCGTACCAAAGGTGTTTCTCATGATATCATAACCGACCCGGGCAAGGTGGTTAGGGTACGACCCTATAGGTTGTCAGAAGACAAGAAAAAATTAGTTACTGAATTAGTGCAGGAAATGCTTACATTAGGGGCAATAGAACCCTCACAAAGCCCCTGGTGTAGCCCTATTGTTATAGTCCCAAAGGCTGATGGTTCATCACGTTTTTGCATAGATTTCCGTCAGGTGAACGAGGTTTCGCAGTTTGACGCCTTTCCGATGCCACGCGTGGATGAATTATTAGACCGCCTGGGGCAGGCTCAATACCTTACCACCATTGATTTGACCAAGGGTTATTGGCAAATCCCGCTGACTAACAATGCTAAGCCAAAAACCGCTTTTAGCACACCCTATGGGTTATACCAGTTTACACATATGCCATTCGGACTACATGGGGCAGCGGCTACATGTCAAAGGGTAGTAAACGAGGTATTGAGGGGGCATCAGGCATATGCAGAGGCCTATTTAGATGATATAGTTATATACTCTTCTTCTTGGTCTCTGCATCTTGAACAGGTGGCTGCGGTACTGACTTCTTTAAGAAAAGCTGGATTTACAGTTAACCCTAAGAAATGTTTCTTGGGGCAATGAGAAGTCAAATATTTGGGATAAACAGTAGGAAGGGGGCACATTAAACCCTTGGTAGATAAGGTAAAATGTATCCAAGAATACCCACAACCTTATTCCAAAAAACAGTTACGGGGTTTCCTGGGATTAATGGGGTACTACAGGCGGTTTATTCCTGATTTTTCTACCAGGGCGACCCCGCTCACTAACAGTTGCAGTGAAAACAGATAGATTGAGAATATGGCATATGGAAGGGATTCACAAAAATCACACACAAAAAAAGAGCGACTAACTGGGATGATTTGCAACTTTGAAATCGGATATAAAAAGAGTGGCGAAAAAGACTCGGATATAACGGCATCCTCACTTTACCGAAGTGATATAAAGGAAGGGGCATAAAATCCAGTTTCAAGTTTCTTTAAAATTTCTTATACCGCCCAATCAAGCCTTCTAGGTGGTGTACAGAAACGCCAAAACAATGCACCGATTAACATACAATTTAAACAAAAACAAACCAGAGGAAATGACATTTTTTAAAGACATTGACAAACGGGAACAAAAAGGAAGAAGGGTTAGAACTACAATTGATAGAAAGAAAGGAAACACTCAAGGGAAAGAATAACAATGGGAGGGGGAACTGAAGGTGGAAACCTTTCTTGAATCTAAGTCGTCCTTAAAAGGACAGTTTAAGTTACAAAAGTATCAAGGAAGAGAAATGCCTTTAACTGCACCTTAAAATTGGCAAGAGTTGATTTTTCGCTTAAATAATTTGGGATACTGTTCCAAAGAGAGGGAGCACTAATAGCTCTCATTGTACTGATATGTTTCAATGAGGGAATGGTAAGAAGGTTGTGAGCTGTAGATCTTAAGGTCCTAGTTTGATTATATATATAGTTTGATTATTTGTCAGAAAAAAACTCCACACACTCCAAAAACTGGAAGCAGATGAAACCCCGCTCTCAGGCAGGAATTATTAAAGCAAGGGAAGCAAAAAGTATAGCAAAACTTATCTCGACTCAGACACTCTTCATAAAATATTCAAATGTCCACTGCTTGTCACAAATACCCTTGACAAGGAGGTCCCTGTTTCACCTTTGCTGCTCAAACCACCAGCTCTGCTCCGAAAGAAATATGACAAGCAGTGGACGTTTGAATATTTTACGAAGAGTGTCCGAGTCAAGATAAGTTTTGCTATACTTTTTGCTCCCCTTGCTTTATTAATTCCTGCCTGAGAGCAGGGTTTGATCTGCTTCCGGTTTTTTTGGAGAGTGTGGAGTTTTTTTCTGACGCATGATGGTATTTTTTGCCCCTCCCCTTATATTACTTCGGTAATGGAGGGTGTAGTTATATCTGAGTCTTTTTTCTCCACTCTTTTGTATCCGATGTCCCAGTTGCAGATCATCCCAGTTAGTCGCTCTTTTTTTGTGTGTGATATTTTTTGTGTTTGACTCTTCTTTTTTGGTGTTTTATATGGGAGAGATAACACTATGTGAGATGGGGTTGAGTAGAGGGTGGGAATAGGGTCTGAGGGGCATATAGTAGGCTTGGCTGAAGACAGAAGTCTTTCAGAGAAGCAATTTCAGAGAAGGAAGAAAAATCAGCAGTAGTTGATGGAGGGACAAAAGGGCGGGACCAAGGAAGCTCCAGTAATTGACCCAACCATACACTTTGTTCAATAGTACTGATGCATCTTGTTGACTTGAGATAATATTTCTGTACAGAAAGGATAGTCGGGTCATCGAACAGCTTCTTGATGCAGACAAGGATAGTATCTGAAACCAAGAAGCAGAGAACAAGAGGACCTTCAAGGAAGAAGAACGGAATGTAGAGATGTGTAGTTGGTGTGGATGTTTTTCTGATGTTATGTTCTCTGTTTCTATGGGAGCAGATAAAGCTATTATTAGAGGCTGCTATATCTAAAATTAGGGAGCTAGTTGGACATATGACTCAAGAAAATTGCTAGATTTGAAAAATAAAAAGATTAGTTTGGAGTGTCTTAAAAACTGTACTATAAAAGGGACAATTATTTGATAATATGGTTGAAAGGAGCCTCAGAAGAATAAAACAAGTGTTTTATCATAAAAGCAATAAGGCATATTAGTTATTAGCTCATAAATTAAAGATGTTGGAAAGGCAGAGAATTTATTGAAGGTATTAATCTATTGCATATTATGTATACCTTGATTCCCAAGGAGATGTGTGAAGCTTTTAGTGATTTCTATTCTTTAAAATTTATTTGTCTCAATAAAAAGTGAACCAAAGCTGACTAGATGATTACTTTAGAGAAGTTTCTATACAAAACCCCCAAAGAAAAGGCTAGCAGATTTATTGACAGGGAAATATCAGAAACAGAAAAAGAAAAGGCATTAAATTTTGTCTCCTGAAAAAAAAAAGTCTGGAGGATGATGTCTTAATCATTTTACAATTTCTTCTCTTTCAGATAAAAAAAAAAATCATAAAAAGTAAAATAGATGCTTGCTAGATAAAAATGGCAAACTCCCTAATTTTGCTAGTATTCATTCAACACTCTTCTTACAAGTTTACTAAAATTTGATCACTTTAAAAAATTCTAAGCGATTTAAGACGAAAGACATAGGCCCTCTTTTACTAAGGTGCGCTAACCGATGAACGCATGCTAATCGATTTAGTGCGCATTAAATGATAATGCATGCATGTTAGTCTATGGACACGTTAACGTTTAGCGCAAGCTAATTCGATTAGCGTGTGCTATTCCGTTAGCGCACCTTAGTAACTAGGGGGATAGACTTCGAACAGACTGGAACATAAGGAAAAGGAAGAACTACCATTTGTGTAATAAAGAAACATATAAGGGAAGAACGAGAGGTGAGGGAAAAAGACCTAAAAGTGGAAAGCGCAGATTAACATTGCACGGGTATGTCGTGCTAGCATTCAAAAGCATCTTTAAAAAGAAAGCATTTTAGAGATCCTTTAAATTTGACTAAGTTGGATTCTCTGCTCTCTTGACCCCTTTATACAGCCTTTGGTGGTAAGTGGCTTGTAAGCCATGTACAGCTGTGGGTTGAACTAACCTGGATATCAATGCCAAAGGCATAGCTTGGCTCTGGTACTGAATATCCAGGTTGGTCTTAATTTTATTTGCATACATAGCTAGTTAGTGAACTGAATATTTCTGATTGACTAAGGGCTCCTTTTATGAAGGTGCGCTAGGGGCTTAACTTCATGCTAAATTGGGGGAATACTGCATGCTAAATTGCCACGCGTGCTAGCTGCTACTGCCTCCTTTTGAGCAGGCGGTAGATTTTTGGCTAGCGCGTGCTAATCCGGTGCGTGCAATAAAAACGCTAGGAGCCCTAAGTAGTAATTCTGCCCAAAACTCACCCCAGACCGCACCTAGCTGGTTAGAAAATGACTAGTCGGTAGCCCATACTCGGCAACACTACCTATTGAAGTGCCATTGAATATCAAGAGCTGGCCATCTCAGCGGGGTCTAACTGGGCAGGAGATGCAACTGCTGAGTTAACCCTCTTTGGATATTGCCCCCTATGTGCCTTTTTGCACTGACAGCTTCTCAACTGCATACATTTGTGTATTTGATTCCATTGTATAAGTCACCAAGTGATGGCAACTGCACCACAAAAACACTGAAGAACTCATAATCAGCTGGAACGCATAAATAGATGGGGGTCAATATTCAAAGCAATTTAACTGGCCAGAAATGACTCCTGGCTGGTCAAATTGTTTGTTTGGGGCCAACAGGTTAGTGCCAATGAAAATGACCAATTAGCACCCAACAATGGGATATTTTAGAGGCCTTCCGGGGCAGAATCAGCACTTGGCCAGTTAAATGTTGATATTCAGGATTTAATTGTCCAAGGTCAGCACATAAACAGGACCACATAAGAGTCAATACTGTCTTTATATAGTGCCTCATAGCTAGTTAAGTGCTGGATATTATACTTAAGTAACTGAGATATAAGCTGCTCTGTAAACTCAGAACTTTAATACTGGAGCCCAGACACGGCCTAGCATTTAATTTCCGGGTGTAATGCTGGCAGCAGACGGCAAAGTACATGCTGAGCTCTGCTAACTGAATATCAACTCAATAATTTATAGATACCTATGAATAGAAGACCACATTATAAATCTTTTAAATCCATCAGCATTTTACTATGAAAAATTGTTCAATATTAATATAGGAAGATAATGCCTGATAGCCTAATTGTGAACAACTTTGTGCCCTATATTTTGTACCATTGGTCAGAAAAAAACTCCTATTTATTTTTTAAAGGCGAGAAGCTAATGTAGAAACGCATTTATTAATGTACTAGTCTTTAAGCCCATTACATTAACGGGTGCTAGAATAGATGTGTCTGTCTGTCTGTGTTTCTTTATCTCTCTCTCCTTGGCCGCTGTTTGTATCCTTCTGTCTCCCCCTCCCTAGCCCCCAGCACCCACCTCCCCACCAAATGTCTCTCCATGGCCCTCTTCTGTCTTCCCACCCCCAGAGCAAAGCTGTCTGTCCCCTTTCCCTATCTCTCCATGGCCCCTTCTGTCTCCCCCCAGCACACCCCTCCCTCCAAAGCAGCCCCCTATCCCTCTCCCTGTCTCTCCATGGCCCCTTCTGTCTTCCCCCAGAGCAAAGCTGTTTGCCCGAAGCACACCCCTCCCCCCAAAGCAGCCCCCTTTCCCTCTCCCGCTGACTCTCTCTCTGGCCCCCTTTCTCTGTCTGTCTTTCTGTCCCTCTCCCTGCCCCTGTGTCTTTCTTTCTTTGTGTCTCCCTCCCTCCCGCTGTCTGTCTGTCATTTTTCCCCATTTCCCTGTGCAGCAGCATTTCCATCCCACTTCCCTATGCAACAGCAACAGCATTTCCCTCCTATCCCCCCCTTTCCTGTGTAGAAGCAGTAGCAGCATTTTCCCCCACTCCCCCTTTCCCTTTTCTTACCTTATCTTCCCTGCTCCGTTCGGCCCCTCCCCCTTCTTTTACTGCCTTTGTCGATCCGGCCTGCTCCTGACCCTCCCACTGCCGACAAACCTCGGGACTGCAGCCACGTAGGCAGCACTTTAAACACGCTGCTTCGCGGCCTTCTACTGGCGATTTCCTCTGCCGCGTCTGTCTCCGATGATGTCATCAGAGACGCGGCAGAGGAAATCGGCAGAGAAGGGCACGAAGCAGCGTGTTTATAGTGCTGCCTATGCCGCTGGAGCCGGGAGACGACGGAGAGGGCAGGGGGTGCTAGCGGCTGGCAGTGGTGGAGAGCAGGGAAGGGCACGCTTGCCACTTGTCTTGCCTCGCATGAGGCCAGACCGTAAGCCGCACATGCGCACTTCCTATGTGTGCTACAGCTCATGGAAAATGGACGCACGCATAGGAAGTGCGCATGCGCGGCTTACTGTTTTATTATATTAGATATACATGTAAATACTGGTAGAACCCTCTCCAACAATCCTTCACTAAAGATTCTAGAATAAGATCCAAAGGGAACCCTGACAGTTGTCCTTTTGCTTACTAATGGATCCTTTTAAGTTGTGCTAACAGATTTAGCATGTGCTTTTAATGCCTTGCAGCCCATGAACTGTGCTAATGATAGCATATACTAAATGCTGCACAACCCATTATATATTTATTGGCTGTATGGCACTTAATGCACAATAATTAATTAGTGCACACTAAAGCTGTTAGCATAGCTCAATAAAAGGACCTCTAAAGATTTAAGCGTATCTAATAATAGGGTTACCAGATTTTCAGGAATGAAAATCCAGACCCTTGGCCCCGCCCCCCAGGCCCGCCCCATTCTGCCCGAGTCATACCCCGTTTTACTTGAGTCACACGCCGTTCCGCACCCAGCCTCACCTCTAGCCCCAGCTAGAATTCCCAAATAACGGTTTTGTATGCTGTTGATTAAACCTGGTCGCTTGACGGGAGGGCATCTGCGCATGTGCTGGTGTAACGCTATGATGTTGTATGCAGGTGCGTGATGTCACCTCATTGTATCCGTGCATGCACAGATGCCCTCCTGACATTGCTGCTACCTGGAAAGTTTTTCTAAAACCCAGACAAAGTGCTGGGTTTTGAAAAGACATCCAGACCCCCAGACATGTCCTCGAAAAAGAGGACATGTCCGGAGAAATCTGGATGTCTGGTAACCCTATCTATTAAGAAAATGAAGAATGATTTGAATATAATAGCACTTGAAGATCAATTCTGTAAACTGGTGCCTAAAGATAGGTACCAAGAGGGCACAAAAATTTTGGGAAAGACCGACGATCTATCAAGCCCAGAATCCTCTTTCCAACAGTGGCCAACCCAGATCACAAGTACCTAGCAAGACACTAAGGAGAAAAACAGATTCTATGCTACATACCCTAGGATCTCAATAATGGGTTACAGACTTTTAGGAAATTATCCAAATGTTTTTTAAACCCTGTAAAGCTAACTGCGTTTACAACATTCCTTGGCAATGAATTTCAGGGTTTATTTACACGTGGAGTGAAGAAATATTTCTCTGGTTTCTCTGATCGCAGCATGAAAATCCCCAATCAGCTGAGCCGGCAGGACTCCCCAAAGCTGCAGTTTTGGAGAGTCCTGCCAGCTAAGTTGATCAGGGGGGAAAATACCCTTAGGCATGTGGGCTAAATCAGGGCCTTAAGCCTCCTTCCCAGTACATCATGGGATGCATTGGGCATGGCCTAAAATTCTGATTGGTCCATCTTGGTTTGGGGGTGTCGGTGACAGCGTGGGTTTGTGGGTTAGGGATCTTTGCAGCAGGAGGGAATTGGCATCCCTCCTTCCATTCTTGGGGGGTTCAGGGGGCTGGCATCAGGGAGGAGTGGGCATCCCTCCTGCCAATTTTGGAGGTTCGTGTCAGGGATTTCTTTTCTGCCTCCCAGCCGGTCAGGTTTTCAAGATATCTCTAATGAATATAAATGACACAGATATGTATGCCTGCCACTTCTATTATATGCAAATCTGCCTCATGCATATTCATTAGGGATATCTTGAAAACCTGAACTAGAGGATTAAGGAGAATTACTTCTTTTCAGCACCCCCTTGTAGGGCAAATGAATACTTATATTTTGGTGATTTAGGGCTCCTTTTACAAAGATGCACTAGTGGTGCCACACGCGATAGCCGACACTGCTTCCTTTTAAGCAGGTGGTAACTTTTCAGCTAGCGTGTGCTAATCTTGTGCGTGTGATAAAAACGCTAGCACACCTTAGTAAAAGGAGCCCTTAATTTCATTGAAATACTGGCTTGGATCTGTTTGTTAGGCTTTATAAAGTAGGCTTAAAATAAACTTTTGGAATTTTTACATAGACAAATTATTATAAAATTATGTAGATCATTGATCTGATCCAGCTTGGCGGTTTTGAGTTCAGATAGAAAATGTTTTATTATATTTAATCAACAGCATACAAAACTGTTATTTGGGAAATTTCATGCTGTGTTAAGTTAGATATTATTCAAAAATAAAAATCAAATATTTTCTATTTCAGTTCTGAGCACTGGTTTTATTTAACAACTACATGCATCATAAATCTTACAAAATGCATTTGAAACGTAGCTGTCATTTTATTACTGGAGTAAAACCAATGAAGCAATTAATATCTGCTTAAAATACTAGGTAAGAGCCTTCCCAAATTAAAACGATACAGACTGATAGCTGCCTTTAAAAATTATTATTCACCTTCAAGCAAGGAGGCAGCATAAGATTCAATTATTTGATGGAAGTTTAAAAATACGAGGAAGTGCTGAAAAGTTCTCAGCCCAACTAACCAACTTCCTAAATTCTGAGCGTTATTTTGCCACGGTAGCTGAAAAGAGTGTTTTCTTACGCCCTCCTTTGCAAAACTGCGCTAGCGTCTTTAGCACCAGCCACAGCGGTAATAGCTCAGACGCTCGTTGGAATTCTATGAGCGTCAGAGTTGTTACTGTGGTGGCCGGTGCGAAAAACGCTAGTGCGATTTTGTAAGAGAGGGGGTTATTTTGTTAAGTGCCAGGTTGCAGAAACAGAATTCTATGTTTTTTTTACATTGTTTCAGATCATTGATTGAACCGTGTTCATGTCATTCTCGTCTTGGTCGGGAGGAGGAATTTTCAGCACCCCCTTGTACTATGGTGTTCTACTCATCAACAATGCACGAAACATGGAAGTGGTATTTAAATAGATGCTGATATATGAAATAACCAATCAGATGACACTTGACTGAAATCACAAAACAATTCAAACATATTAGGAAAAATGATGCCATTCAAGTGTTCAAATTCAAACCACTGGGCAGGATTGTTTTCAAATGGTAAATCCATTTTTTGTTCACTTTGCAGCAGGTAAGTTTTGTGATCACTTCTCTAATCTCCTAATGGGATATGATCAGTGGCAAAGCAGTATATGGAGCCCAAAACATAAGGATTGGTATACTGGGTTATAGCAATGATCCAACTACCCAGTATCCTGTTTCCACAGATAAGTACAGTGGTACCTTGGTTTGCGAGCATAATTCATTCCAGATGATATGCAACCCAGGGTACTGACCGAAGAACACAAACATGAAATTACTGGCTGCCAGTGGAGGCAAGGGTCATCTTTATGTTTGGTTGCCTTTACTTCAAAACCGTAACAGGTTCATCCCCAATCTATCTGTCCCATCACTTCAAATTCCCAAGCACAACTTGTAAACGCAGTGCTTACTTGTTCGCTTTTCCATCCTTGAAGGGTTGTATCTACAAGAGATTCCTTGATAGAACATTATCATTCCAAGCAGGCAAATGGAATAAATGTTTAACCAACTTAATTTCAAACGCACTTTCTTATCAAACTTTCAGGAAGTCAATCAAAACTTATCTCTTTGATAAATTTCTCTTACTCTACTGCTGCCCTGATGTATTTCTAAAACACTTCCAGATAAATTTGATTAACCTTAACATGCTAATGTAATTTTGAAAGTTTTCTGTAATATCGCTGTCTGTATACAGTTTCTTCCTCTATAAAGTGCTCTGAACTGTTTGTGGTACTGCGGTATATAAAAATAAAGTTATTAGTAGTAGTACACGGAGGAATGGCCTAGTGGTTCAAGGAGCTGCCTCAGCACCCTGAGATTGTGAGTTCATTATGCCATTGAATAGATCCATGGTGAGGCCCCACATGGAATACTGTGTGCAATTCTGGAGGCCGCATTACCGTAAGGATGTGCTGAGACTGGAGTCGGTCCAGAGAATGGCCACCCGGATGGTCTCGGGACTCAAAGATCTCCCGTATGAGGAACGGCTGGATAAGTTGAAGCTGTACTCACTCGAGGAACACAGAGAGAGGGGTGACATGATCGAGACATTCAAGTATCTCACGGGCCGCATCGAGGTGGAAGAGGATATCTTTTTTTTTCAAGGGTCCCGCAGCAACAAGGGGGCATCTGTGGAAAATCAGGGGCGGGAAACTACATGGGGACACCAGGAAATTCTTTTTCACTGAAAGGGTGGTTGATCGCTGGAATAGTCTTCAGGTTATTGAGGCCAGCAGCGTGCCTGATTTTAAAGCCAAATGGGATAGACACGTGGGATCTATTCACAGAGAAAGGTAGGGGAGGGTCATTGGGGTGGGTAGACTAGATGGGCCATGGCCCTTATCTGCCGTCTATTTCTGTGTTTCTATGTCTATGTTTCTAATTCCTACTGAAGCTCCTTGTTACTCACTTAACACTTCATTGTCCATGGTACAAAATAAGAGGTTCATAATAAAAAAAAAAGTCTAAAAAGTGGCCTAAATGGCTACTTGGACGATCAAAAAGCCTGATCGTTCAAGTACCCATAATCAAAGCTGGTTTTAGATGTATCTAAAACCAGCTTAGGCCTTTCCCCTGCCTCTAAACGCACAGAGAGAAAAGAGGTGTTTTAGAGGAGGGGAAAGGGTGGGCGGTGGGCGGAAGGTGGGCTGACCTAGACCTAGGCGTGCAGCAGGTATAACCAAAACTTTAGGCAGGTTGCCTAGTCGGCACTTATACGTTTTGACTTAGACGAAGTCAAAACAGGTCTAAGTGCCGAAAAAGGGGCCGCTGAGCTGATCGTGGCTGCTGTGATCAGGTCAGGGGCCCCAGCAACCTGCCTACCCCCTACAGCAATGATCGCGGCAGGAGAGATGCCTCATCTCCCCTACCGTGATGCCATCACTCCTCTACCCGAACTGCCCCAACCCGCGGTCATTGAGGGGGGTTGTGTCGAGGGCAGGAGGGCCTGGGATCCCTCCTGCCCGTATTGTAGTGGGTGATGGGGGTAGGGGGTCCGCCTGGACAGGAGGGGTTGGGTTCCCTCCTGCCTGATCTTGTAGGGGTGGGGGCGAGAGGCCAGGAGGGCTTGGGCTCCCTCATGGCCCCATTGGACTCAGGGGGGATTAGAGATCGCGGGGCAGAATGGCTTGGGCTCCCTCCTGCCCCAAACGTAATTGGGGGGGCCGTGGGGTAGGAGGGCTTGGGCTCCCTCCTGTCCTGAATATAATCGGGGGGGTTGGGGATCGAGGGGCAAGAGGGCTTGGGCTCCCTCTTGCCCTGATCTTCATTGGGGGTTTGGGGGTGCCGCGGGGCAAGAGAGCTTGGACTCCCTCTTGCCCCGATCTTCATTGGGGGTTCAGAGGTGCTGCGGGGCAAGAGGGCTTGGACTCCCTCTTGCCCCGATGTCATCAGGGAGGTCGGGGGTGCCGCGGGGCAAGAGGCTTGGACTCCCTCTTGCCCCAATGTCATAATGGAGGTCGGGGGTACCGCGGGGCAAGAGGGCTTGGACTCCCTCTTGCCCTGATGTTGTGTGTGGGGGGGGTGCCACGGGGCAAGAGAGCTTGGACTCCCTCTTGCCCCGATGTCGTCAGAGAGGTTGGGGGTGCCGCGGGGCAAGAGGGCTTGGACTCCCTCTTGCCCCGATGTTGTGGGGGGGGGGTGGATTCTGTAACCGGTATTGTTTTTGACAGACACTGGTTACAGAATCCAGCTTTTAGGCGAAGGACTGGCTCCTCCTTCGCCTAAAAGCCCTTGTGTTGGACATTTGGGGCTTAGGCGTTTTTTAGGTTCATTATGGGGTATAAGTTTAGACGTAGTGTGGTGGTCTGGGCGTTTAAACAGCTGAACGTTGAGGCAGGCCATTATAAAAAAAAACCCTCCTTTTGGACGTTTTTTTTTTTATTATGGACATTTTCCCTGCTTCTACTTTCAACGTTTAAGGCCTTAGGCCAAAAGGGGACTTAGACATTTTTTTTTTATTATGCCCCTCCACGTACCTATCTAAAATCTATAAACCACCTTGATAACTACACAGGAAGAAGCAGCATATCAAGTCCCATCCCCTTTAGCCTGCTATTGAGACAGACTTGGGAGGAGCCACCTCTTGCCCTGGGATCAGTAACATGGAATGTTGCTACTGATAGGGGTTTTGCCAGGTACTTGTAACCTGGATTGGTCAATGTGGAAACAGGTGGATCATTGGTCTGATCCAGTATGGCTATTCTTATGTTCTTACCTGCAACCCGTCATTAAAATTGTCTGTCATAACTGAAGATTGGAGAGTGGCCAATGTAATGTAGTTTTCAAAAGAGTTCCAGTAGTGATCCACAAAATTACAGTACATATCTGTAGGTCATAAAAGGTCTCAAGTACACAGCAGATCATAACCCCCTTATATTGTATGGTGAGCTCTCCAGGGACAGCAAAAAGTACACTGTACCTAATTGTACACTACTATAATAGACCTTATAACTGGAGGAGTCACCAATATTTGGCTTCAGTAGCTATTTTTAGGTTTTTGGGACACTCACACTTTTTACCACGCATACTAGTTATTGTAGAATATGGGCCTGAGTCCCCTTCTCTACAGCCCACTGCACCAACTACTAGGCTACTCCAGGAACCTGATTGCTGCTGTCAGAGAAATGGTCTTTATATCTGCAGCTGTCATGGAGCCTGGTATGCACTGTCACTTTTACCTCATAGGGGGTGGGAGATGGTCAGTAACTACTGGCGATTAAGAGGAGGTCATGTCTTTATCCCTTGAAGTCAGTTTAGGTACCGTTTTGGCCCTTAATTGTTACTGACACAGGTTTAGCCTAAAATGTCTTATTTATGACCCTGGATGCTTTTACAATGTTCCATTATTGCAGATAAACATCCAAATCATAAACTTGCTAATACCCCCAACATTTCCCCTTGAGTTTTAGAGGTAAATAAAAATGTGTATGTTTTAAGAACATAAGAACCAAAAAATTGCTATACTGGAACAGACCGAAGGTCCATCAAGCCCAGTATCCTGTTTCCATCAGTGGCCAACCCAGGTCACAAGTACTTAGCTAGATCCCAATTAAAAAATAGATTTTATGCTGCTTATCCTAGGAAAAAGCAGTGGATTTCCTGAAGCCATCTCAATAATGGCCTATGGACTTCTCTTTTAGGAAAGTATCCAAGACTTTTTATAAACCCTGCTAAGCTAACTGATTTCACCACATTCTCTGGCAACAAACTCCAGAGTTTAATTACATGTTGTGTGAATAAATATTTTATCTGGTTTGTTTTACATCTACTACTTAATAGCATCATCACATGCCCCCTAGTCATAGCATTTTTGAAAAGAGTAAAAAGCAATTTACATCTACCCTTTCCACTCCACTTAGTATTTATAGACCTCTATCACTACTGAGCCATCTCTTCTCCAAGCAGAAGAGCCTCAGCCACTTTAGCTTTTACTCAAAGGGAAGTTGTCCCATCTCTTTTATCATTTTTGTCGCCATTCTCTGTACCTTTTCCAATTCCTTTATTTTTATGTTTTTACATACAACCAGAAGTGCACACAGTATTCGAGGTGTGTCCATACTAAAGAGTGATACAAGGCATTATAACATTTTCATCTTTGTTTTCCATTCCTTTCCTGATAATTCCTAACATTCTATTTGCTTTCTTAGCTGCCGCCACACATTGAGCTGAGGGTTTCAAAGTATCCTCAACAATGACACCTAGATCCTTTTCCTAGGTAATGACTCCTTTTCTCATGGATGATCCATATTCTTCTGTTTCTTTGTTGAAAATCACAAAGGTTCCATGCACATTGCTCATGATTTTATTTTAAATCTTTATTAATTTTCAATTATTAACAGTGCAATACAGTGAATTTAAACATAATCAAATCAAACAAAAGCACTTTAAATATACAAATATTTCAAAGACAAACATTTTCACCCCCCTCCTCCCCTTAACTAATGAAAATAAAACCACATGTATAATATCAATAAAATAGATATAATGAATAATAATTATAATATTTTCCCAACTCCCTCCCTCCCACACTGGATGTGTAAGGAGGTCAGATAAAAATAAAAGGTACATGACAGCTATTGTGACTCAATAAATGATGCCAGTGGGTTCCACATCCTTTCAAATGCACTACTATATCCTAAAATTTCAGCATTCATTCTTTCATATTTGTAACTAGAACATAAGTTTGCCCACCAAAAAGTATAATTAAGTCGATCATAACTCTTCCAGTTGCGTGTTATCATTGCCCATTATAAACATCTGCAGCAGTGAAGCCCACTGAGGCCCTAGCAAAACCTGCTTGGAGTCTGTTCTGAAAACTACTAGGGTTATATGATCCCATCGATCTCATCTTACTCAATAACCTGCAGTGTGGGATGCTATCAAAAGCTTTACTGAAGTCCAAGTACACGACGTCCAGAGACTCTCCTAAATCCAGCTTTCTTGTTACCCAGTCAAAGAAGTTGATAAGATTAGATTGACAGGACCTACCCTTGGTGAAACCATGTTGGTGGGGATCACATAGCTTCTCCTCGTTCAGGATCGTGTCCAATTTGAGTTATGATTAGTGTTTCCATGAGTTTACTCACTATCGATGTGAGACTCACCGGTCTGTAATTCGCAGCCTCTGCTCTGCAACCCTTTTTGTGCAGAGAAACGACGTTAGCTGTTTTCCAGTCCAAGGGGACTCTTCCCGTACTCAGGGAGAGATTGAAGAGCACGGATAACGGTTCCGCTAGGACATCACACAACTCTCTGAGGGTAGAGTTAAAGGGAGGGGTCATCAGAGTGGGATCTCCAAGAGGACGGTAAAGGGAAGGATCAATTGAGTGGGCAGACTTGATGGGCTGTGGCCCTTTTCTGCCGTCATTTTCTATGTTTCTATGTTTCTATATGTGGACATCTTATCTATCCAGATGTAGATAACTCTATGCTTTCTAGAAATAGAAAGTGTTTCTACTATCCTTTTCCTGAAGTTTATATCATAGTTAATCTAAACCCAACCACTTTAATGCTTATGTAACCCCTATGGAGGTTAAAAAAGCTTTTTTTTTTCTGAGACTGAGAGGGCTCTTTCTCATGAAGACATTAATTGCAGAATTCTGAGAAACATTAACCAGGCATTCATATGTCTACTGGTTGCCCTGGTAACCAAGGTAAGCATTCTGGTGGCTGCTGTTGGGTGTGCAGTTCAGTTGGTTGATTTTCCTTGAGAGTGTAGGACTTGTGTGCTGTGGCTACAGCCTTTTGAGGAATTTAAAAGAGTCATTGTAAAAGGTTTGGATTTTAAACCGCGCGGCAACAGCCCCAAAGCCCTTTAAATCTCTATGGGCTTTGGGGCCATTAGCGCAGCGCAGCCGCTAGCGTGGCTTTGTAAAAGAGGCCGATAGTGTCTGAGTGAATTTTGACTGTATTAAGTTAGTGAAGCTCACTGAAATTTATTTGGCTTCAAGGTTTTATGACTGAGTGTACTAGAAGGTAACTGCTAGTATAATTTGTGATTTTTGTGTTTAAGTCGGGTACTTTTGTGCTTAAGTTGGGTACTTTTGAACTGACTGAACACTGTTAGAAATAAAGTATTCATTAGATTTTTTTATTGGGCTAGTAAGTGGGATACTTGACTGAAACTGTCTAACTCTGCTTAAGAGGTTTAGATATTATCATTTGAAAATGAGGAGGTTTAAAACATAGTAATAGTTTGTTTTTTTGTATTTGTCTGGGATATTGTGACATCTAATTATTGGACTTTGCTAGTATTAGTGCTGGGAAATAGATCATGGTCAGGGTAAATTTGTTCATTGTATTGTGCTTAATTAAATAGTGATACTGGTCTTGGTAATTGAATAAGAAACAAAAAGAAAACCTTATTTTTGTGTGTGGGAAAAATTTAGAAGGGACTCTAATTATCTTTTCTTTTAATAAGTTACCCCTCCCTCCCCCTCTTATAAAAACGCGATAGTGGTTTATAGTGCAGGCCGGCATGCTGAATGCTCTGTGCTGCTCCTGACACTCATAGAGTTCCTTTGAGCATTGGGAGCAGCGCAGAGAATTCAGCGCACCAGCCTGCACTAAAAACCGCTATTGCAGTTTTGTAAAAGGAGGGGTTAATTAGGGACTTTGGGTTATAGCGAGTTATGTTTTTTTCTCCTTAACCCCCTCCTTTATAAAGCCGTGCCAGCCACGGCGTTAGCGTTTAGCGTGCACGGCAATGTAGCGCATGCTAATCCACGTGTTAATGCCCAAACGCAGCTTCGTAAAAGGAGCCCTAAATACTGCAGAAAAACAATTATTAAAGATATGTGCTTAGAAGAGAGATTACAATATGGAAGTTCTAAAAGAGTTCCCGAAGGATGGATTGAGTGTTACTTACGTAAAATTTATAGGGTAATGCATGTGATAAAAAGTGTTTTCTCTAAAGACAATTATTTTTTTTTCTCAATAAGCGAATGTTTACAATGCTCAATTTGTTGGCCACTACATTCTGTTTTCCTGCAAATACTAATAATTTGTGGTATATGATTTATAAAGAGGTCATAATAGAAAATGGTTCAATTGTAACTGATTATTTGAATGACAAATAGGAAACCAATGTACACAGGTTCTCCAAATAAAACAAAGGTATATGTTTTTGATTTCTTAAATACAATTTTATTATGGAATAAATAGGAGTCAACATTTTTTCTATTCTACATGAGTTGTGTTGATAATTTAAAAATATGTTGGGGTGGTTTTGAAAGGGGTTGTAAGGGTAAGGAGAATGCTGAGGACAACATTCATTTTTAAGTCCGAGTGAATGTAAAAACATTTTTCTGAGGCTGAGAGGGCTCTAGTCTCATGAAGAGATTAACTGCAGAATTTTGAGACACATTAGTACAGGCATGCATGTGTTTGCTGGTTGCCCTGGTAACCAGGGAAAACATTCTGGTGATTTTTATTGGTTGTGCAGTTCAGTTGTTGGTTTTCTTTGACAGTGTAGGACCTGTTTGCTGTGGCTGCAGCCTTTTGGGGAATTTAAAAGAGTAATTATAAAAGGTTTGGATTTTAAACAGTGTCTGAGTGAATTTGACTGTATTTAGTTGTTGAAGGCAGAAGAAATTTATTTGGCTTCAAGGTTTTATGACCGAGTATATTAGAAGGTGACTGCTGGTGTAATTTGTGGGTTTTCTGTTTAGCTAAGTTACTGAATATCTTTAAACTGACTGAACACTATTTTAAGTAAAGTATTTATTAGAAATATTTTTTTTTATTAGGCTAGTAAGTAGGATACTTGACTGGAACTGTCTAACTCTGCTTAAGAGGTTTAGATATTATCATTTGAAAATGAGGAGGTTTAAAACATAGTAATAGTTTGTTTTGTTTTGTATTTGTCTGGTATATTGTGACATCTAACTATTGGACTTTACTAGTGTTAGTACTGGGAAATAGATCACTGATCAGGGTAAATTTGTTCATTGTATTGTGCTTAATTAAATAGTGATACTGGTCTTGGTAAATGAATAAGAAACAAAAAGAAAACCTTATTTTTGTGGGTGGGAAAACTTAGAAGGGACTCTAATTATCTTTGCTTTTAATAAGTTAGTTAGGGACTTTGGGTTATAGCAAGTTAAGTTTTTTTTTTTTCACTTTTAGGGGTCTTTTTATTAAAGTTCATTAAACGATTTAGCGTACGCTCAATGCTAAGACATCCATTATATTCCTACTAGTCTTTTAGCCTGTTACATTAACAGGTGCTAGAATAAATGTGTAGACTTAGGCATTTCTTTCTTTCTTTCTTTCTGTCTCTCTCTCTACCCGCTGTCTGACTGTCTTTCTTTCTTTCTGTCTCTCCCCCTGTCCATCAGCACCCCTTCCCTGCTCCCCCTGTCCAGCAGTAGCTATTCTCACTTTTATCTCCCCCCTGTCCAGCAGCACCCCTTCCCTGCTCCCCCTTTCCAGCAGTAGCCCTTCTCCCTTTTACCTCCTCCCTGTCCAGCAGCACTCCTTCCCTGCTCCCCCTGTCCAGCAGTAGGACTTCTCCCTTCTTTTCACCTTCCCCCTGTCCAGCAGCACCCCTTCCCTGCTTACCCTGTCCAGCAATAGGCATTTTCCCTTCCTTTCACCTACCCCTGTCCAGCAGCATCCCTTCCCTGCTTACCCTGTCCAGTGTCGTGGAGGGAAGGCAATGTTTAAACCACTGCAGACTCCAACACTCATTGCTGAGAAAAGGAAACCGGCACACACTCCTTCTTCCCACTGCGCATGCGGAAACCGCCGCACAAAACCATGTTCCTTCTACTGCGCATGCACGGAGCACGGAGGCATGAAGATTGAAGTGCGCATGTGCGCTAAGGGTTTTATTATAGAGGATGAGCATCTGAGCATTTAGCACATGCTAAATTGGTTAGCCCATCTTAGTAAAAGGACCGCTAAGTTTTTAAGACTAGGAAGTAGGTTCAAGAAAGTCAAGAATAAAAGAAGACTGCATTCCAATAGAAGAACAGGACAAGAACTCAGAAAATTCAGACGGACTGGGGAGACAGGTACAGAAAGAACAGAGACTCAACTAACAACATTATTGCATTTAAATTAAATATATACTTATCTATACTGGGTGATTCTGTCACTCTTGAATGGAAAAGAAACAATCACAAAGCATCAGTTCCTAAAAAAAAATAGGATTTTAAAGATAGAGATTAGAAAAATAGAACTGCTGATGTAATAGAAGAATACTACTCATCTGACACTATAGTGCTCTTAGATCTGTATACTGGATCCAATTAGAGACTAGAATGAGAAAATATACAGTATAAGAAAATTGATCTCACTGGTATTTTATTATAAGTCTTGCATGCTATGTTCCCTATTTATTTGTACCAACATTAATCAGTGTGAAGTACTGCCCGAGGTATCAGCCTGATTAATGACTACCGAACTGTGGATAAAATAAGGCAGGATTTCCACTCTGGGAGGTGTGGTTACACTTATCAGTCCTAATTATCATATTTAAGTATATAATAAAATATGGGCTCAGCCTGGGTTCTTTCTCCACTACTACACTCATATAATGTGAGATGGTGATTTCCAGTTATCGATATACTTGAAAATCTTTGTTTTTTTAAAATCATTCTCACTACTGGGATGACCAGGGTTATTTTTGACTACATCCTATCCCCAACAGAGAGGTCATAAACAATAGATAACAAAATTTTCAATAGCTCCCACTCCCAAAGTTTTGGGATTTTTTTTAAAGACCTTTTTGGCTGAGCCCATCTCACAAAGGCCAAGATTCTCAAAAAAACTGCATTAAAAACCAACGGAGCACTGTCACTGGTGATCTTGTAGCGAATTCAAAAGTGCAAGTTACTCAAAAAAATCATGCATGTAAATGTGGTTGGCGGACAGTAGTGAAGATTCACTAAATTTACTAGCATCGAGTTGCTGCTGATAGTGATCGGCACATGCGCAGGAAAGAGGCGTGAAGGTGTGCATGTGCCTGGAAAGCAACGCAACACAATAATCACAGCGTGAGCAGTTCATGTTTCAAAGCCCAGTGTGAAAATAAAGCAAGAAAGGAAGGCAGAAGCGGAGAGAAGCAATGCTGGCTTTTAACAAGCGCGCATAAAACATGTCTTTCTCTCCCCCAAACTACTATAATTCAGGTAAATCTTGAAATTTGTTTTTAATGTAAAATTTTATCATGAACCACAGCCAGAAACACATAAGACACGGGTATCATACACACACTCAAGAAGCGTGCTTTTACCTCTCCCATGAAAATATAATAATAACTAGTGTTTTAGCCCATTACATTTGTTACAGTAATGGGTGCTAGAATAGCCCCACCTATACCCTGACCCGACCCCATCCATGCTCCACCTCTACAATGCCCGGATCCTGCCTCCCATTGATCCCAGTCCCACCACCTCACCTTTTCACCATTTCCTTAGTCCGCTGTACCCTTTTGGCCCTCATAGATCCTCCACTGCATTTTCACCAAACAGGGCCTTTCCCTCCTTGTGGGTCTGGCCTCCTAGACCCCCATTACTTACCCGAGGAGGCAGCAGCGGTCCTGACGTACCAACCTCTCTCAGTGCCACAAAGCAGCAGCAATACAACCAATTCCATCTCTCCCTTTCCCCTTTCACACCCTGTACCATCTCTCTCTGACCCAATTTCACCCCTTTTTCCATCTTTCCCTTTCCTGTCCCCTCCATCCTTCCCCAAGGCCATCTCTCTCCTGCCCCCTCCATCCTCCCTGAAGTCTATCTCTCTCTATCCCTTACCATCTCTCCCTGTCCCCCTTGTAGACCCTCTGTCCTTCTCATCCATTTGTCTGTCTCTCTCCTTACTTGAGTCCAGCATCTCTTCCTTCTCTTACTCCCTCCCCCAAATCCAGCACCTCCTGTCTCTGCGGAACTCTTGCAGCTCCTCCTCGTCATCCTGCAGCCAGGCTTCAGCCATCAGCAGCTCATTGGAGACACGGGTGGGGTAGAAAGGTGGATGCAAGCCAGACCCCCGATCCTGCAGGGGATCAACAGCACATCTGTACTCCCCCCATTTTCTCCCTCTACCATTTCCATCTCTCCCTGACCCTGTTTCACCTCTTTTGACATCTTTCCCTTTCCTGTCCCTGCATCTTCTCTTCACTGTGGCCCTGCTGGGCAGTTCTACTCTACTGTGCATGTGGAGGCACGGAGTTTTAAGTGCGCATGTGCGCTAAAGGTTTTATTATTATTGATTACAGTTTATAAGAATCATGTAACTTCAATATTTTTCATTAGCCAATGTAAAACACATGCCACAAGATGAACTTTTAACAGTTCTGGCACTGTACTGGCACCTCCGGACTAGTCATTGATTTTTTTCGCCAAAAGCCGACGCTACTCATAAAAAATGGCTTAGCGATTTTCAATAATCTACCGGAGTCTGGATTTTACTATAATTAAATCTGGCAACCCTACTTGTCACTTCCTCCTTAAGTAGGAGCTACCTATGTTAAAGTGGCTCTGACAATGTGAGGGAGTATCAATCAGGGGGAGTGGTAGTGTGCTATACAGTAGACCAGTGTTTTTCAACCGCTGTTCCGCGGCACATTAGTGTGCCGCGAGATGTTGCCTGGTGTGCCGCAGGGCCGCCGGGCCCGGAGCTGACAGGGGGCCCGAGGCAGGGGCGCCAGTAGCTCGCCAAGGCAAAGTGAGTCGATCACCCAGGACTCACTTTGTCTTGGCGATCTAATCTATGGAGCCGATAAGTCTTCTTCTCCCCGACGTCAATTCTACAGTCGGAGAGGAAGTTCGGGCCAGCCAATCGCTGCCTGGTTCGGGCCAGCCAATCGCTGCCTGGCTGGGCGGAACTTCCTCTCCGATTGTAGAATTGACGTCAGGGAGAGCATGCGTCGGCGTCGGCTTTGGGGCCTGTTATCCATTGGTGGGTCCTGTTCCCCGATGGCAGCGGCAGTGGCAGTGGCTTGGGGAACGGCAGGGAGAAAGAAAGAAAGGGGGCAGGCAGGGAAACAGAAGGAAAGAAGAGAAACAGAAAAAAAGAAAGAAAGGTCAGGAAGAGAGGAAGAAAAAGTTGGGGGAGGGAATGAGGTGTGGAGGAGAGAAAGCATACAGGCTGATAGAAGGGAAGAAAGATTGGATGCACAGTCAGAAGAAGAAAGTGCAACCAGAAATCACCAGACAAGGTAGGAAAAATGATTTTATTTTAAATTTAGCAAAGTGGAGGCAGTATTACCACAGTTTTCAAAGGAATTTGCCCAAATAACTTAATAGTTAACTGGGTAAATTCCCAGAGATGAAAACTTCCCTTCACTTACTATGCACAGTTCTGAATTTATATCTGCTGTCTATATTTTACAATATGGTCACCTTTTACTAAACCGCAATAGTGGTTTTTAGCGCAGGGAGCCTATGAGCGTCAAGAGCAGCGCTGGACATTCAGCGCAGCTCCCTGCGCTAAAAACTGCTATTGTGGTTTAATAAAAAGGATGGAGGGTATATTTGTCTATTTTTGTATGCTATAAAAACCAAATACAGAGAGAGACTGAGAGCTGTTGACGAAGAGCTACGTGTGTGTCTTTCTTCGATTCCAGCCAGAATATCAGCTTTGTGTTCAGCCAAACAGGCCCAGGTTTCGCACTGAATAAAGTATTTTATAATTTTTATTTCATAATAAAGTAATTATAAAATACTTTCTTTGTGTTTATTTGATTCCTATTCAAGAGAATTACTTTATATATAGTCAATATAGGCACAGAGTTAAATTTTTTAACATTTTCTTATGGTGGTGTGCCTCGTGATTTTTTTCATGAAACAAGTGTGCCTTTGCCCAAAAAAGGTTGAAAAACACTGCAGTAGACTTCCTCAAAGGCACCTTTGTTTTCTGTTACTGTCCATCTCTTTGCATACCTATAGCAAATTCAACACAGGAGTCACCATTGGATTCCAAAACTGCAAGGACAATTGCTACAGTGAATTGTCACACATTCCAACATCAGGATCCATAACATTCTAATCACAAGCTGAGTCACATAATCTCAGCTCATGTGATTCTATTTATACCAATATCCACATAGCACAACCTCAAGAATATAGGATAACAAGTCCAAGTGTTACTCTTAAGGGAGAAAAGACCTCAGTGTCTAATAGGGAAAATCAAAGCAACCCATATAGACAGGCTAGTTGCAAATATCACTTGCAGCCAGCAGACACATCCTCGGTCAAAAACTCTTGATGTACAGTCATTATACACTAACATACCACAAGAAGAAGCATTGTCTGTTCTGAGTACTAGACTGGAATCTCGCCAACGTCCACACTTGGTGCCTTCTGAGTTTATTATTCAACTTCTATCTATTTCCCTAAAGAAAAATTTTTTTATGTTTCAAAATCGGTTCCATCAGCAGTGTAGTGGGACTGCAATGGGGGCATCATGTGCTCCGGCACTAGCCAACTTGTTCATGGCACACTTTGAAGATACATATGTTTATCCAGCAAGTTGGTTTTCAAGGATGAAACTATGGTGCAGATATATAGATGATATCTTTGCCCTCTGGGAAGGATCCATGGAGGATCTTTTGCTTGCTGTAGATGATTTGAATAGTTATACTCAATCTATTAAATTTACTTGCACATGTGATCTCAAGAAAATTGCGTTTTTGGATGTTCAGATTTAGATCAGAGATCTGACTTTTTTTACTAATGTCTACTGTAAACCGACTGATCGTAACACCTTTTTGCATTTTTCAAGCTCTCATCCTCAGCATTTGAAGGAGAGCTTGCCTTGTTCTCAATTTTTAAGATATCGTCGGATCTGTTCCACTAAGGAAGAATATAAGTTACAGTCAGTTAGATTGAAACAGAAATTGCACAGTAGAGGGTATCCTGAACAATGTGTCAACAATGCTTATAGAAGAGCACTCTATAATCCCAGAGAACGTCTTTTGGAATATTCTAAATCTAGAGATGAAGATCAAAGAATCACATGTGTGTTGCCTTATTCTCAGCAGGCTAGCATCTATGGCCATAGTTTGAAGAAATATTGGAAATGTCTATCAGTGCATCCTTGTTTTCGGGAGTGCATTATGATGTTTTCTTTTGCACGCAATAAATCTATTCAAGATGAATTGTGTCCCACAAGCAGGGTAGCTATAGAAGCTGTAAGTGCACAGAGGAATATGAATACGGTAAGAGGACATACTAAGTGTGGTCATTGCTCCGTATGCAGTGTTATGGAAGAGAGTTCATCTTTCACCAATCCAGCAGATTTGAAATGTTATCAACTATACTATTCCACTAACTGTACTAGCAGTGGCATTGTATATATCATTAGATGTCCATGTAATAAATTATATGTGGGACAGACCTCGAGAGCCTTTAAGACTCGGCTCATAGAGCACCTGTCATGTCTTTTGAAAGAACACACTGAAGCTCCGATGGTGCAACATTGCATGGATTGCATGGATTGCTGGGTTTTGGAGTGTGTGTTTCCTTCCATTCGAGGTGGGGATTTTAAACAACTGTTACTTAAGAGAGAACAACGCTGGATATTTGTTCTTCAATTCTGTACTCCCATTGGTTTGAATTGGAGTGTGGAATGGAAATCCTTTTTCTAATGCTTTTGTTTTGAATTTTTTCACTCTGACTTTTGTTTTGGAGTGAATATGCATGATGCTGATGTCATCATGTGGGTGTGGTGCCAGGAGGAGTCCTATATCAATTAGAATGCCGGGGGGCCATTTTCTTGACAGAAATTGAAGCGGGTGAATCGATGCTGTGAGTTGAGCTGCAGTGGAATATATGTTTTCCTGTCCTTTTAGAGCTTTTTTTTAAGCTCTGTTTTTGTGTTTTTTTTCCAGCAAATCCCTGAAGAAGCGCACCAGTGAAACAGGGAACCCTGTTGGATTATGCTAGTGGTGATATTTAGTAGCTGCTATGCTCTGAGTTTGTCTCCTATGGAGTGATTTTCACTTGCTTCCTAGCTCCAGGATCAAGTTCTTGTGTTTGCAATTTGATTGAGAAGACAACAATTTTCAGATAAGTGTTTTTTTGAAAACTTTTTGAGACTTAGAATTAAGACTGTTGAAATTCACTGTGAAATTGTGACCTCAACTTTTTGGGAGTTTTTGACCGAGGATGTGTCTGCTGGCTGCAAGTGATATTTGCAACTAGCCTGTCTATATGGGTTGCTTTGATTTTCCCTATTAGACACTGAGGTCTTTTCTCCCTTAAGAGTAACACTTGGACTTGTTATCCTATATTCTTGAGGTTGTGCTATGTGGATATAGATTTATTTAATAGCCTCTCTTGGTTCTATCTATTTATACCAAACCAGACTCCATATTGCACTCAATTTCACATGCAGAAGTCACAAGCACTGCAGTCCTTAGCTGGAAAACACTGTCCATTAATGTAAAACATACAGAGAACTGCCTCTGAGATTTAGTGAATAGAACTAACTGTGCACCCAAGTTCCACGGTTACAGTACTTCAACAACTGTGTATCTCTCTCTCACTAGTCACCTGTGCCTGAGTCAGAGGGCAAGTATTGAAATAATCCAGAGCATGCATGTGATCTCATAAACCATACCTCCAGGATTTAAAAGTCCACATTCAGAGGAAAGGGACAAGGAGACTAGCAGGGGATGAAATTTCCATCAAAAAGTTATGGCAATGTCCTTTCATATTCCAAGCTACTCTTTAACCTGCTCCCTGCCTTCTCTGGCTTACCTATCATACTGCATTCCTGTGGTGGAACACTCCAGCCCTGAAATGGCCTGTTCTGCCACTCTCAGGAAAGCTACGTTCTATTTTAACCTTTCCATTTATGAGAATTACAATAACTTTTTCATTCATCTGGTTGGTAAAATTATTAATAATAAAAATTAAAAATAAATCCTCTTAGGCACTATATACTTTTTTTTTTTTCAGAAGAGTAAAACTTCCAGAACTTTTGTAGAAACCAATAAGACATTCATCCTGACATAGGCTTTTACTCATTTTGATTGATTTAATAGCTTCCCTTGACTTCTAAGGAGTAGATAAGTTTCCCCTGGGCTTTGTCTGATATGTTGTTGATAGATAAATCTTTCAGATAATTATCAGTTCGGTCTAATGCTCTGCTAGTCTAAAGCATGAAAACATTAGTAGAAGTCCATAAAGGTTTCAGAAAAGTCCTTGGAGAAGTGCAATTTTGCCCCAGTGGCACTTTTAATTTTGTGAATGCAATTTTAGAGACAATAGCCCTAAGTTTAAAGGATAAAAGCCTAAAAACTTTGTTATCCTTATCATAGAAAAAAACAGTTTTGTTTTCTCGGACTAAAGGGCTCTTTTACTAAAGTATGGTAAAGATTTGCAGTTACTACATATCACAGTTGCAAAAACTACTGCATGATAACTGCAAACCCTCCAGCATCTATACAGTTACCCCCTAATTCTCTAAAGAGAACTGAAAACTGTGCGTGCAGATTTGGGTGTGTATCTGATTTGCATATGCAATTCAATTGAATAACAAGCTAATTAGCACCAATAATCAGACTCTTATCAAGCAAATATTGGCATTATTTAGAATCAACTAGCTGATGCCCCGGCGTTGCACGGGTATTTAATTATAGCAATAACACTGTAAATGGATTCAAATGAAGATACTTTATAGTGGTGAATGAATGCAAGTCTCACTGGAATTAGCAATCTCTTAAACTGAAAAGGAAGATCTGTTGGAATAAGTGGCATCCAAAAGTTTCAGTATTGATTTAAACAAATCAATATGTGGAAACTCAGGTTGAAAAGAAACTCCATGCAGTTTTTTCTCGGTTCAGAATGGAACCTGTGTGCCTAGTTCAGCATATGTGAGTACTCATGTAATGTAATAACATTATGAACTGGGGTGCATGAAGGAAACAGTTACAAACACAGTTAGAACATACAAACTCTATATGTATGGTGTCCGTGGTAGAATAGAAAAGATGTCCCTAGTGGTTATAGTGTCATATAAAGTGTTTTATAGTTGGAATTACTGTGAGAATGGCAGCTTTTTACATTTTTTCCATTGACATGAATGGGTGAAATCTGATGTTCTGTTTGTAGCTCCGCCCACATGTACAGGTGGGCCGCGAGACCCCCAGAACATATCACCCCAGGTAGTTGGAATTACTGTGAGAATGGCAGCTTTTTACATTTTTTCCATTGACATGAATGGGTGAAATCTGATTTTCTGTTTGTAGCTCCGCCCACGTGTGCAGATGGGCCGCGAGACCCCCAGAACATATCACCCCCAGGTAGTGAGGGATCAGCATACAAAGTTTCGTTCAAATCGGTCAAGCAGTTTTTTAATTACTGTGAGAATGGCAGCTTTTTACATTTTTTCCATTGACATGAATGGGTGAAATCAGATGTTCTGTTTGTAGCTCCGCCCACGTGTGCAGGTGGGCCGCGAGACCCCCAGAACATATCACCCCAGGTAGTTGGAATTACTGTGAGAATGGCAGCTTTTTACATTTTTTCCATTGACATGAATGGGTGAAATCTGATTTTCTGTTTGTAGCTCCGCCCACGTGTGCAGGTGGGCCGCGAGACCCCCAGAACATATCACACCAGGTAGTGAGGGATCTGCATATCAAGTATCGTTCAAATCGGTCAAGCCGTTTTTGAATTACTGTGAGAATGGCAGCTTTTTACATTTTTTCCATTGACATGAATGGGTGAAATCTGATGTTCTGTTTGTAGCTCCGCCCACGTGTGCAGGTGGGCCGCGAGACCCCCAGAACATATCACCCCAGGAAGTGAGGGATCTGCATACCAAGTTTCGTTCAAATCGGTCAAGCCGTTTTTGCGTGATCGCGGCACATACACACACACACATACATACATACACACATACATACCTCCGATTTTATATATATAGATTACAAACTACACAGGTAAATTTAGGTGCTGGATCCATGCCTAAATTTTTCATGTTAGTCAAATAAAGAGGGTGCATGAATGGGCGGGTCATGAATGAATCTGTTTGTGAAGATGTTTTAAAGATTTTTCTTTTTTACAATGCTTTGGATGGCTTATTTACTTTTTCACATTGGTATTTAGAGTTTTTATTTTATTTCACATGTTATTTTGTACTTTCATTTGGTTTTTAAGGGCAGCACCACTTTTTATTTTAGTTCTTTTATATCATTATTATTCATGACATCCGGCTTCCTCCATATAAGCTTGGTTGTGTGCACAAGCTTGCCTGTTTGTAGAAGTTTTTTGAATTTACTTAGCACACTTTTTTAAAATTTGGTTTTATATGCTTGTTTTTAGTGGTGCATCTTTTCACTTTAATTTTAATGGTTTTCCAATATTGTATTAAGCTGTTTTTATCACACCAGATGGTAACAATTGTTACAATAATTTTCTACCAATAAAATATATTCCAGTGCAATAGGTGAGACATTCTAGACAAGTGGGTTGTATCCCAATGGTCATGTGCCATATGCAGAAAGAGTCCACTCCGGGTTTTTTTTCTCTGACTCCTGTACTTCACTGAGAGCTATAACACCACCTACAGTTCCTTTCTGCAAGCGTGCCTGAAGGAGTGTTTCAGTTCTGCTCTTCCCTTTTTCTTATTTTATTTGGTGTTTTCATCCCCTTTTCGGGCTTTCTTTGTGCTCAGAGCGATTTTTAAGCTCTGCTTGCATTGAGAACACACAGACTGACAGGCCGATCCCAGTGGGTACTTGTTAGCCAACCTGCATGGGTTTCTTAGGAGCTAGGGCCATTTCCACATTTTCCTCCTACTGCCAAACAGAGGTTTGAGTGCAGGCTGTTAGGCATACCTAGGAAACTCAGGGGTATCTTGCAAGGTGCCGGCTGTATTTTTTTGTCTCTACCCTTTCCTGAGCATGTCTGTCGGTCTGCGAGGGTGGTGGTACAGTCAGACACCTTGTCTTTCTGGCAGCTAGAAGATCAGCATCAAATAGGCATTCCCAGCATGAGGCTGTGATTTTCTGATTCTAGCTACTGTAAGTAAGCTAAGGCAGGCTGCAAAACATTTCTAGCACAGGTCACAGCAAGTATTTGAGGTTTCTGCATGTTCCCCCACATGAAAAATCCTAAAATTACCATTTTGGGGTTTTCTTTTATGTGAAAAAATATCACGATTATGGTTGATGGCATCTATGTTGGATTTTTAGTGATTTTTTTCCCAAAAGCTTCCTGTACTTCCAAAACTAGAAATATTGCCTCAAACTTTGTCAGGATGGAGTCCTTGGTTTGCCAGGATTGAGCAAATTTAGCACCTTAGGCTGTGTTTCCCATGCCTGGGGATCTGGGGATGTATGTCGGATCTGCATTTATTTAAGTCTGTGGCTTTGCCAGACCTCATTTTGCAATCTGTGTAGGAGTTGAATTTAGTCACTCAGTCGGCTCTGTTCGCTTCCTCTTCACGGCTATGTGGGGTATGCTCCCAGTCTTCCTCCTTTTCCTGGCATCCTGATATAAGCATTCTGATCTCAATACAGTGGGACTCTCCAGAGGGTGCTCTTAGAGTTGCGAGAGCCATGAATCATCTCTGCTATGGTGCATGACTGCCAGCAGCTTTTTGGTCAGCCTAATATGGACACCACAAATTTCGGCGCTTTCATGTCTTAGAAAGTCATTACCAATTCTCGGCTCTGCCATTTGGCCTAGTGATGGATCCTTGGACCTTAACTAAGGTGATGGTGGTTGTGGCAGCTCACTTGAGGAAAATGGGTTTGAAGGGGCACTACTCGAACTGCAGGAGGGTCACAAATGATGTTCCGCAGGGGTCGGTGCTTGGACCACTGCTATTCAATGTATTTATAAATGATCTAGAAACAGGGATGAAGTGCGAAGTAATAAAATTTGCAGACGACACCAAACTATTTAGTGGGGCTAGGACTATAGAGGAATGTAAAGATTTACAAAGGGACCTGAACAAACTAGGGGAATGGGCGACGAGATGGCAGATGAAGTTCAATGTAGAGAAATGCAAAGTCTTGCACATAGAAAACAGAAACCCAAAATACAGCTACACGATGGGAGGGCTGTTACTGAGTGAGAGTACCCAAGAAAGGGACTTGGGGGTAATAATCGACAAACCAATGAAGCAGTCGGCACAGTGCGCAGCGGTCACTAGGAAAGCAAATAGAATGCTAGGTATAATCAAGAAGGGTATTACAACCAGAACAAGAGAGGTTATCCTGCCGTTGCGCCCGCATCTGGAATACTGCGTCCAATATTGGTCGCCGTACCTAAAGAAGGATATGGCGATACTCGAGAGGGTCCAGATGAGAGCGACATGTTTGATAAAAGGTATGGAAAACCTTTCATATGCTGAAAGACTGGAGAAACTGGGGCTCTTTTCCCTGGAGAAGCGGAGACTTAGAGGGGATATGATAGAGACTTACAAGATCATGAAGGGCATAGAGAAAGTGGAGAGGGACAGATTCTTCAAACTTTCAAAATGTGAAAGAACGAGAGGGCATTTGGCAAAATTAAAAGGGAACAGATTCAGAACTAACCCTAGGAAGTTATTCTTCACCCAATGGGTGATGGACACCTAGAATGCACTTCCAGAGGGCATGATAGGACAAGGCATGGCATTGGAGTTCAAGAAGGGATTGGACAATTTTCTGAAGGAAAAAGGGATAGGAGGGTATAGATAGAGGTTACTATACAGGTCTTGGACCTGGTAGGCCGCCGCGTGAGCAGGCTGCTGGGCATGATGGACCTCTGGTCTGACCTAGCAGAGGCACTTCTTATGTTCTTATGTTCATACGTAAAAGACTGGCTGATCAGAGATCCTTCATATGCCAAGAGTCAAGCATACTGTGGATCAGGTGATCTGGATTTTGGAGAACCTCGGGTGGATTGTGAACTACAGAAAAAGCAGTTTGTTACCCATGCAATCTCTAGAGTACCTGGATGTTCTGTTTGACATGGCAGCAAGCCACATCTATCTTCTAGAAGCATGCAGACAGAAGCTGTGTGCTCAGATTTCTTCTCTTCTGGATGAGGCAGCTCTATCAGCGTGGGACTATCTTCAGGTCCTGGGGTCCATGGCAGCCACACTGGATATAGTACCATGGATGAGGGCACACATTCATCCTCTCCAGCAGGAGTTGTTCTCCCACTGGGATTTGCACAAGGATATATTACAGACCTCTCATCCTTGGACTCTGGAGGCCAGAGCCAGCATGAATTGGTGGCTAATTCCACAGTCTCTTTCCATAGGCCTGCCATTGCAGATTGCTTCTTGGAAGAAATGGTCAATCAACTGGTTGGAGCTGAGGGCCATTCGTCTGGCTCTAGTGTGATTGCAGAAGACACTAGAGGGCCAAGTAGCCAGGGTCTTCTCTGACAACACAACACGGTAGCCTATGTCAATCGCCATGGAGGTACAAAGAGTGCATCCCTGACTCTGGAAGCCTGCCTTCTCTTTCATTGAGTGGAGCATCACCTTCAGGCACTCTTAGCAGTGCATGTAGCAGGAGTCAACAATGTTCAGACAAACTCTCAGTAGACAGACTCTGGATCTGGGCAAGTGGGTGTTGTCCTCAGTGGTGTTCCAAGTTACTGTATAGTTCTGGGGTTGGCCTCACTTTCGACCTCATGGCCACAACACAAAATAGGAAGGCAGGAAGTGTGAATCTCAATGCTCCAGTTCAGCTGTGGTCACGGAATCCTTCTGTATGTTTTTCCTCCCTGGCCCATGGATTGGTCAAGTCATTCGGCAGATCACAGCTCATCAGGGCTCTAGACTGACGTCACAGACCATGGTACACAGATCTGATGCATATGCATTGGGGTCGCAGCCTGCAATTCTGCGCTCATCTGGATATTCTTAAGCAGGGTCCGGTCTGCATGGAGGATCTAAATCACTTTGCTCTTATGGCATGGCTATTGAGTGCGTAGCCAGCCTTAGTACACAAAGATTATTCTGATGTAGTCATTGCTACTCTGCTCAAGTCTGAGAAGTCAACTACTATGTCTGCCTATGCTAAGGCTTAGAAGACTTTCCAACATTAGTGTGACCAGGAGAAGGTAGAGCTGTATACCACCGATTTCAGTGGTTCTCGCCTTCCTCCAAGTGGGTCTTGATAAAGGCCTTACTGTAGAATCCCTTTAGGTCTGAGTGGTTGGGCTCTCTAGTTTCAGGGCTTGGGATCGTTCTTCCTCGCTTGTTTCTCATCCTGACATTGCCAGATTTCTGAAGGGAGCTCTTCATATTAGACCTCCTGTCAAGCCACCATTCCCTTCTTGGGATCTGAACTTGGTTCTGTCTGGCCTTACCAGGGCTCCTTTTGAGCATCTAGAACAGGGGTAGGGAACTCCGGTCCTCGAGAGCCGTATTCCAGTCGGGTTTTCAGGATTTCCCCAATGAATATGCATGAGATCTATTTGCATGCACTGCTTTCAATGCATATTCATTGGGGAAATCCTGAAAACCCGACTGGAATACGGCTCTCGAGGACCGGAGTTCCCTACCCCTGCTCTAGAAGATGCTACCCTCTTGGACTTGACACAAGACTGTTTTTCTGGTCTCTGGTCACTGTTACTTCCACAAGACATGTCTCGGAGCTCTAGGCTCTTTGTCGAGAGCCCTTCCTACAGATCTCAGAAACTAAGATTTCCTTGCACATGGTCCCCTCCTTTTTGCCGAAAGTAGTGTCAGCTTTCTATGTTACCCTCAAGTCCAAAGTATCAGGTACCTTAGATTAGTTTTATAATCTTAATCCTTCTTTAACTCAGACCTCAGTAACATCACTCACTGCTCAAAAATCTGTCATAGTGATTAGCTCAACGTATTCATTCTTCACTGGTCCGATTATAACATCACTTAGTGCACTATAAATCTTCTGTATATCAAAGTGCTATCATCAAATTTATTTTTATCTGGTTTTATATATATATTGAAACTCTGTTATTTATCTTTATGTCTTTCTATATTAAGCAGGAGGTACCTGTTTTTCAGCTTTCTGGCTCAAAGTCGCAGGATCACATCTTGCAGAAATTGGATATGTGTAGGGTTCTTCTATATACTCTGGAGGTTACTAACGATTTTTGTCTCTCTGACCATCTGTTTGTGCTGACTCATTTTTATAAGTAGGCGCTCCCTCTTCCAAGGCTACAATTTCCAGATGGATCCGAAAGGCCATTTTGTCAGCCTATATTCTTTCCAAGAAACAGTCTCCCGTTTCTGGAAAGGTACATTCTACCAGAAGTGTGGCTTCTTCATGGGCTGAATCTAGAGTGATATCTCCAGAGATTTGCATGGCAGCGGCATGGTCCACTTTGCATACATTCACTAATTTTTACAGAGAGGATGTGGTGGTGAGACAAGACTCTGCCTTTGGGTCATCGGTATTGAGGACAGGCACAGCTCTTTAGGACTGCTTTTGTATGTCCCACTTTTCTAGAATGTCTCGCCTATTGCACTGGAAAAAGAGATTATGTTCTTATCTTGATAATATCTTTTCCAGTAGATAGGTGAGGTGAGACATTCTAGACTCCGCCCTGTCCTTCTTGCGCCTGCCTACTGTCTCATTCTGTTTATGTTGTAAAATTAGTCAGAGACCACTGTTCAGGCAGTGGGCCTGATGGGCCGCCACGAGAGCGGACCGCTGGGCGAGATGGACCTCTGGTCTGCCTCAGCGGAGGCAACTTCTTATGTTCTTATGCTTTTCCAAGTTGTTCTTGGATGCCAGTCAACCCTTCAGGGTTTCAAATAATTCTGTATATATGTTCATATGCATGCAGGGGCTTTTCCTGAGCTCCTTTGATTCCTTTGTTGTCTTTTTCAAGTTGAATTTACCTGTTGAGCAGAACAGTTGTTTGGGGGAATTTTCCCTTTACTGTCTCTACTTCACATTGCCTGTGGGGGCTCTTAGTGCTTGGGTACTAACTGTAGGTGGTGCTATAGCTCCCAGTGAAATATAGGAGAGTCATAGAAAAAAATCTGGAGTAGATTCCTTTTGCACAAGACACGGCCATTGGGATACAACCCACTTGTGTAGAAAGTTTCAAGTTTTATTTAAAATTTGATAAATCACTTAATCATACTTCTAAATGATGAACACAGCTACAAATTTTACAACATTCAAGGGTTATAATCAGTGTTCCCTCTAAGCGGGCGGGTGTTGTGAGCAAACTTTTTTCACTGTGAGCTAAAAATATCGGGCGCCAGCAAGTTATGAGCCAAATAAATATGTTGCTTTCTACCACAGAACTTCCTTACGTTTGTATGGAATCTATCCCCTTTCAACTTTAGAGAGTGCCCTCTCGTTCTCCCTGCCTTAGCTACTAAGTCTATTCCCTTCAGTACCTTGAATGTTTCTATCATGTCCCCTCTCAATCTCCTCTGCTCAAGGGAGAAGAGGCCCAGTTTCTCTAATCTTTCGCTGTACGGCAACTCCTCCAGCCCCTTAACCATTTTAGTTGCTCTTCTCTGGATCCTTTCGAGTAGTACCGTGTCCTTCTTAAAGTACCAGTGCTGGACGCAGTACTCCAGGTGAGGGCGTACCATGGCCCGGTACAGCAGCATGATAACCTTCTCTGTCTCTTCAGTCCAGCATCTGCCCCTTCCATTCACTGTCTGTCTTTCCCTGCCATCTCTCCTCCTGCCCCCCCCCACCCCCCAATTTGGTCTAGCATCCATCATCTTCCTTCTGTTCCCCTCATGGTCTGGCATCTCTATCCTTCCCTCCCCCCTGTGGTTTTTAGCATATCTCTCTTCTCATTTCCTCCACTCAGATCTGATCATTCTCTGCTCTCTCTTCCCTTTTCTTCTCTGGTCTTCCTTCTCTATTTTCTGCCTCCATCTAAATTAAATTCTTTCTTACTATTTAGTCCCGTTTCCCTCTTTTCACTGTGTCTACACACAGCTTGTCACCCCTTTCCCTCACCCCTCCATTATCTTACTATTTTCTTCCCCCTTTATTTATCTCCTCCTTCCATCCAGTATGTGTTCTTTCCCCACTTCCATTCAGCATCTGCTCTCCCTTCTCAACTGACATCCATCTGCCTTCTGCTCTCTCTCCCTTCTTCTCACTTCCATCATCTGTCCCCTTCTCTCTCTCTCTCATCTCCTCCATTCCATCATCTGCCCCTTCTCTCTCTCTCTCTCTCTCTCCCCCCCCCCAACTTCCATCATCTGCCCCCCTTCCCCTCACCTTTGTGGGTCACTTTCTTTCCCCTGAGGGTGGCTCATGTCACAGGGGAAGCTTTGGCCGAGCAGAACCGCTTGATTGACAGTGGAACTTACTTGATTGATGTCGATGCTGGGGCCCGTTGCCGTTTGAAGGAAAAAAAAAAAAGGTGGAAAAAAGGAACCTGTAAAGGCGAGAGGAAGGGAAACCTCCAGGACAGCTGCTTTTTGCCCTCCTTCAGCGGCCCAAGAGTTCAGACCAGCAGCGGCAGCTCTGTATGCTTTTAACTTCGGCACAGAGCTGCCCCTAATCAATAGTTTAGCGCGGTTTCATGAGGCAGCCTCGGGGCCTTTGATAGCCGGCCCGCTTCGATGATGCGATGTGGGCCGGCCTAGCAAAGGCCCCGAGGCTGCCTTATGAAACCGCGCTAAACTATTGATTAGGGGCAGCTCTGTGCCGAAGTTAAAAGCATACACAGCTGCCGCTGCTGGTCTGGAGGTGCGGAGACAAGGCAGGAGGCAAACGCGGTGGAAGGCAGGAGTCCCGGCGAAGGCAGGAGTCCCGGCACAGCGACTGCAACAGGAAGTTGCAAGTCAGCTGACGCCGGCCTTTCGTTGCGGCGGGGACCGAATCCTTCGTGGACCGGCAAGATTTTGTTTGCGGACCGGCGGTTGAAGAACTGTGCTCTACACTGTGTGCGCTGTGACGAGAAACTTGTGCGCTGCGAGGTAATATTTTGTGCGCCAGCGCACCCCAGCGCAGCTTAGCGGGAACACTGTAAAAGAGACGTACAGGACTTACTGTGCCAAAGGGAAAGGACGGTAAGAAATACAGTGTTGGATAGGACAAAAGACAAGTATGGGAAGGACAACAGGGTGGGTGAGTAGGAACCATAAAAGTGAAAAGGAAAGCAACTAGAAAAGGAAAGCAACTAGAATATCTACTGGAAAATATATTATCAAGGTAAGAACATAATCTCTTTTTACACTTAGAGGAATATATATAGGCAGCAATCTAGGCACCTCAATTATCTAAAAGGCTTAATTGGTGCAGATAATTTAAAATTAGCACCTCATAATTGATATATATTATGCTTAATTGGATAGTAGACATCTAACTTGGAAGGCGCCTAGTCCAAGGCACCTACCAGAAAAGAGGCAGATCATGGGAATGTTTTTCATCTACCGTAAGTGCCTGTTTTGGACTTAGGCACTGGTAGGCTCCTTAGTTAGGTAAACTCAGGCAAAGAAAACCCTGGTATAAATATAGTGCACCTAATGTTAGGATGCCTATCGATGACTAAGTTCACTTTAGGTGCTGCTAGACATAATTCTATAAAGTGTGCCTTTTATAGAATCATGCATAAGAGCCATACTATTCAGTGCCTAAATTTTAAGTGCCATTTATAGTGTGTGTGTGTGTGTGTGTGTGTGTGGGGTGCTGAAAAGCTCTCACCCAATCAACCAACTTCCTAGATTCTGAGGGGCTCATAATTGAAACAAACACATCTAAAAACCTGCCCAAGTCGGCACTTGTGTGACCTGAAAGACAGGTCACCTAACTACCGATAATCAAACCAGGGACTTTTAAAGCCTCTGAATGCTACTGTGCACCCAGAGCTAAAAGAGGCATATCTGGAGAAGTGGTTAGGGGAGGATATGGGCAGGATGGGAGCAGACCTAGACTTAGTCATCCTGCAAGGATAATCAAAGGTTTTACGAGACTTCCTGGACAGAACTTATATGTTGTGATTTAGACAATGTAAAAACAGGTATAATTTCCAAAAAGGTATGCAAAGTGACCAGATAACCACTGCAGAGACAAAGTAAAGACCCCCCCACACACACATTCCCCCAGTGTTAACTGACCCCCTCAACACCCCCGCCCCCCACCCACAAAGATCAGAATAAAAATGTACATACCTGTCTCCAGAACATCAGCACCTGGTATAGGAAAGCCTGGAAGAGCTGCACACAGGGCTCTTAAATAGCTGGGGGTGGGGTGAGCTAGTGAACCATAGAGAGAAGGACCCAGGCCCATAAGCCACTCTAACCACTACATTCATGGAGAAAAATGTGAACCCGCAAAAACCCTACTCTACTGCCATATACTGTAGGTGCCACCTGCAGCCATAAGGACTATTGGGGTTATAGACAGATGGGTATAGTGGGTTTTGGGGGTATTTTAGGGGGCTCACCATATCCTATAAGGAAGTTCTGGTGAAATGTTTATGTGGCACTCTTTTTGTTAAGTTCACAGCAGTGCCCTGTATGGTGCCCCACTGCTCTGTTGCCGTGCCTGGGTGGCCAATCCATCACAATGCTGGCCCCTCCCATGTCCAAATGGTCTTGTTCTGGGCATTTGGAACTTAGACAAATTTCTGGTTGAAAATGTGTTATAAAGATAGACATACTGACAGTCTGGACGGTCAATGGCCTAGACGTATAGATAGACGATTTTTTTTTTAATTATTTATTTATAAATTTTCAAATATGAACAATCAAGTTTAACTTGTACAGAAAGCAAGATTCAAGAAATAAAGAAACAACATCAAACATAATATATAAAACAAAAAAATCAAGAGATAAATTCTATCTTAAGTCTCGCTCAAATCCTCATATGGGATCCAAGATTGAATTAAATGGAATTTAAGTAATCAATTAAAGAAGAAAAAAAAAACAGTTATAGGTTAAACTGTGCTAAGGCAGTCATCTATCCGTCATGAGCTTTCTCCAGCCTTGACAGAGATAGGAATGTTGTCAATTGTGAGGGTTCAAAGAAAACAAATTTATGTAACTTATAGTAAACGATACATTTGCAGGGATACCGAAGAAAAAAGGTAGCACCCAGGGCAGTAATTGCTGGTCTTAACAACAGAAATTCTTTTATACGCCTCTGTGTGTCCCTGGCCAAATCAGGAAACATTTGAACTTTTAGTCTCAAAAATTCTTTATGTTTATTTTTAAAGTATAATTTCAATAGCCATGTTTTATCCAATGTAAGAGCAACTGAAAGAAGCAAAGTAGCCGGAGTGGCTACTTCCCTATCTGAGGACTCTAATAAGGCTGATATATCCAATGGTTCTTGAATCACTTCTTTTGGATTCTTTTGATCTTTAGTGTTTTTAACAGGAAGATAATAAACCTGAGTGAAAAGTGGAATAGAAGATTCAGGAATTTCCAGTATTTCCGTTAGATAACGATTGACCATTTCTCTAGGAGTTGTTGTAGTAATCTTAGGAAAATTAATTAGTCTAAGATTATTACTTCTTGAGAAGTTTTCAAGTGATTCAAGCTTTCTTCTTAAATTTGTATTATCCTTAATTAGTGCCTCCTGTACTACTTTAGAGGATTTAATATTTTGTTGTTGATTTTCTATTTGTAATTTAATATCATTAGTAATTTTCTGTAGTCCAGAAATGTCCTTATCGTGCTCTTTAAGCCGTTCTTCTACTTGGTAAAGTTGAGAAGCTATAGTTTTAGGAATGGTAGCTACCAAGTACCACAGAGCGTCCAACGTTACTTCCTGGAGTTTATTAAGTTGAGGAAATTGTAAATGTATAGTTTTATACTCATCCACTGGCAAGTCTTCCGATTGCTGTTCAGGCTGGACCAGACCAGCTCCCACAGCTGTTGAAGCATCCAACTCCATGTTCAGGCTCCCCAAAGAAAGCTGGGAGCCCAAATCTTCATCCTCCGAACTGATCTCTATTGCCTCTGGAGGGGGAAGCACTCCAGCTCCCGGAAGCTCCCCCTCCCTCGGGGAACTGGTTGTTTGAGGATGTGGGGGTGGTGCTCGCGTGTCAGGGCTAAAGGTTGTCTCAAGCCCCAAGGAGGACTGCTGCATGCCGTTTCCCTGCAGCGTCTCCAGCAGGGGTAGCCCTGACTCTGTTGACGTGCCCTGCATGCGCCGGATAAGCTCCTCTATACCGCCGACCACGGGAGTCCCGGAGTGCCGCGAGGCCCCAGCAACGATTCTCCCTCTTCATTTCGGCATCCTTGAGGTAGGAAATTATGTTTAAATTCAAAAACAGTAACTACTCCGAGAAGGTTGTCGGGAGCAAATGTACAGCCAACCTATGCTGTCGCCATCATGGATCCGATCTAGATAGACGATTTTTGAAAAATTCTAGGCGTATTTTTTGAAAATGGACATTTTACCACTGCTGACTTTGGGCATCTAGCGACAAACGTCTGAACTGGACATAGAAGTTTCCTTTGATTATGCCTCTCTGAGTGTTATTTTGCCACCGTAGCTGAACAGAGTGTTATCTTATTTCATTAAAAGCCAATTTACAGAAACAAAATTCCATGTTTTGACATTGTTTCAGATCATTGACTGAGCCATATCCACGTCATTCTCTTCTTGGTTGGGCCGAGAACCTTTCAGCACCCCCTCATATTTCTATTAACAGTTCATCACCAATATGTTGTCTAACAGAATAGCAAAACACTAAAGAGGTCATTGCTGTTATAGTATGCACTCAAGAAAACTATTGAAACAGGAACCCAAGAGAAGAACTGGCACATTCATTAAATAGATTAATAGAAAACAAAAGCAAACAATGAGTAAACTTGTGGCTTCTTCCATAGGAACTGAGGGGACGATGGAGAAGAGAGCAATTTATAACCTTTCTTATTTGTTTTATTGCTGTTGAACATGGTGTCTTTCATTTATCTTCTTTCTTGCTCCTGTTGTGGTTCTCACTGTCACAGCAATAGCTGGTTGCCTAGAGACTGCAAAACATCAGAAAACAACGCTTATGAAGGTAAGTCATACATGTTATTCATGCATACACTATAGACTGACAGTATTTATGCCGACAGTCAGACAGAGACATACATCTTCATTTATGCATATAAGCCACATTTTTACTACAAGTCCAAGATAATGATCAAGAGATCATTGTAGAAGGTGATACCGGAAAGTGATAATTGAGAGAGCAAAAGGACGGTGTTACTGCCAAGCAATATTTGTAAAGTGGTAATTTACATAGAGCTTGCAACAGAATGTATCACGGCCTAAATCAAATATTTAGTTTGTACAATATTCATTATACAAGACAAAATGAAACATACACAAGAATGACAGCTACTATGTGAGCTAACATGTATTTCAAGTGCCTTCTATAATTTCATGGTTTTCATTTTATTTCCTCACTGTTTTCCTTATTTCTTTTTGACAACATATTTGTTTTTCTGTTTCTATTTCCTTGACATTTCTATACCTATATCTTTATGAATCAACAGGCTTTGAAATGCATTTATAATTGAATTAGATGTAACTTCATTTTAAAAAATGTCTATGTCATAAAAGGAGTAGCTGAGGAAAGCATAGCAAGGTCCACTATCTGGTGATAATGTATACATCTCAAAATGAAATTATTTCTGCATAGTCATTCTGTTTGGTGTCCCAGAAAGGACACAATTTTGGAAGGGAGTATGACAAGAGGATCAATTTTTTTTTTTTTTTTTACTGCATCAAGATTTACAAAGACTAGGGGGACACTCGATGAAGTTACAGAGAAATACTTTTAAAAACAATAGGAGGAATGCCTAAGGTCGAAGTAGGAGTGGTTAATCCAGAAATGACCTTAGGCATTCTAAGGCTCCTCTTTACACATGATTCTCAAAGATAGCACTGTAAATATAGGTCTTTAAAACTCTGGCCTACATTTCCGGTAACTACCTTTTGATAAAGTTCCTCACGAGAGACCCCTGAGAAAATTAAAGTGTCATGGGATAGGTGGCAAAGTTCAGTTGTGGATTAGGAATTGGTTATCGGATAGAAAACAGAGGATAGGGTTAAATGGTAATTTTTCTCAATGGAGGCGAGTAAACAGTGGAGTGCCACAGGGGTCTGTACTGGGACCAGTACTATTTAATTATTTACAAATGAGTGAGGTGATTAAATTTGCAGATGACACTAAACTGTTCAAAGGTGTTAAAACGCATGTGGATTGTGAAAAATTGCAGGCAGACCTTAGGAAATTGGAACACTGGGCGTCAAATGGCAGATGAAATTTAATGTGGAGAAATGCAAAGTGATGCACATCGGGAAGAATAATCTGAATCACAGTTATCAGATGCTAGGGTCCACCTTGGAGGTTAGTACCCAAGAAAAGGATCTGGGTATCATCGTAGACAATACGATAAAACCTTCTACCCAATGTGTGCAGGCGGCTAAAAAAGCAAATAGGATGCCAGGAATTATTTAAAAAGAAATGGTTAACAAGACTAAGAATGTTATAATGTCCCTGTATCGCTTATCTGGAGTATTGTGTTCAATTCTTGTCTCCTTATCTCAAAAAAGATATAGTGGCCCTAGAAAAGGCTCAAAGAAGAGTAACCAAGATGATAATAGGGATGGAACTCCTCTCGTATGAGGAAAAACTAAAAAGGTTAGGGCTCTTCAGCTTGGAAAAGAAATGGCTGAGGGGAAATATGATTAAAGTCTACAAAATCCTGAGTGGGGTAGAATGGGTACAAGTGGATCGATTTTTCACTCCATCAAAAATTAAAAAGAATAGGGGACACTCGATGAAGTTACAAGGAAATACTTTTAAAACCAATAGGAGGAAAATTTTTTTCACTCAGAGAATAGTTAAGCTCTGGAACATGTTGCCAGAAGTTGTGGTAAGAGCAGATAGCGTAGCTGGTTTTAAGAAAGGTTTGGACAAGTTTCTGGAGGAAAAGTCCATGGTCTGTTATTGAGAAAGACATGGGGGAAGCCACTACTTGTAATGAATCAGTAGCATGGAATATTTCTACTCTTTGGGTTTTGGCCAGGTATTAGTGACCTGGATTGGCCACAGTGAAAATGGGTTCCTGGGCGTGATGGACCAATGGTCTGACCCAATAAGGCTATCTTATGTTACCTTTGATGAAAGCCGCATGATTGACACCTGATCGGCAGCTGTTTTTTAGGTAGCTGCCAATACAGTACCTTTTACAGAATCTGGTCCTAAAAGTTACTAGATATCATAAACCAGGGTCACAGGGACCAAGAGCAATGGTTCTCAAACCATACCCATGAGCCAAAATAGCACTGTCTATGCTGGGATATAGCCAGTTGCTTCTTGAGCTCTATTGTTGATTTTTTGTTCCTTGTTATTTATTTCTTCAATATTAATATTTTGGACATTTTCCATCTTTTTTCCCTCTTCTTAAAGCACAAAACATGTATTTTAGAGTTTATTCAATCATTTAACTATAGTAACTTGATATTTGCAGTACTTTTCAGTGAATATTTGCGAGTTGTTTCACATTTTTTTTATATATATGTATAGTTTTTTTGACATTTCTCAAAAACTTTTAATAAATAAGGTTCTGTTAAATATTTCACAAGGGATCATTTAATAAAAGCTGACATAATTTATTGACTTTGTAGCATGACTCATTTAAAAAAATCTATAAACTTAAACATTCATATTAAATAAATTTGATTTTATGCTGCTGTATCTTCAGAAAGGGATAAAAACTAGGAAAAGTTATAACTAGAAGTACTACTAAAGAAAAAGGATATATTAAAAATAATTTTATAAGAGAATGCCAAAGTAAAAAAAAAGTCCAAAATGTTAATCTATATATATAAAATCGGAGGTATGTATGTGTGTATGTATGTATGTGTGTGTGTGTGTATGTGCCGCGATCACGCAAAAACGGCTTGACCGATTTGAACGAAACTTGGTATGCAGATCCATCACTACCTGGGGTGATATGTTCTGGGGGTCTCGTGGCCCACCTGCACACGTGGGCGGAGCTACAAACAGAACATCAGATTTCACCCATTCATGTCAATGGAAAAAATGTAAACAGCTGCCATTCTCACAGTAATTCAAAAACGGCTTGACCGATTTGAACGATACTTGGTATGCAGATCCCTCACTACCTGGGGTGATATGTTCTGGGGGTCTCGCGGCCCACCTGCACACGTGGGCGGAGCTACAAACAGAAAATCAGATTTCACCCATTCATGTCAATGGAAAAAATGTAAACAGCTGCCATTTTCACAGTAAATCAAAAACGGCTTGACCGATTTGAACGAAACTTGGTATGCAGATCCCTCACTACCTGGGGTGATATGTTCTGGGGGTCTCGCGGCCCACCTGCACACGTGGGCGGAGCTACAAACATAAAATCAGATTTCACCCATTCATGTCAATGGAAAAAATGTAAAAAGCTGCCATTCTCACAGTAATTCCAACTACCTGGGGTGATATGTTCTGGGGGTCTCGCGGCCAACCTGTACACGTGGGCGGAGCTACAAACAGAACATCAGATTTCACCCATTCATGTCAATGGAAAAAATGTAAAAAGCTGCCATTCTCACAGTAATTCAAAAACGGCTTGACCGATTTGAACGAAACTTGGTATATAGATCCCTCACTACCTGGGGTGATATGTTCTGGGGGTCTCGCGGCCCACCTGCACATGTGGGCGAAGCTACAAACAGAAATTCATATTTCAACCATTCATGTCAATGGAAAGGATGTAAACAGCTGCCATTTTCACAGTAAATCAAAAACGGCTTGACCGATTTGAACGAAACTTGGTATGCAGATCCCTCACTACCTGGGGTGATATGTTCTGGGGGTCTCGCGGCCCACCTGCACACGTGGGCGGAGCTACAAACATAAAATCAGATTTCACCCATTCATGTCAATGGAAAAAATGTAAAAAGCTGCCATTCTCACAGTAATTCCAACTACCTGGGGTGATATGTTCTGGGGGTCTCGCGGCCCACCTGTACACGTGGGCGAAGCTACAAACAGAACATCAGATTTCACCCATTCATGTCAATGGAAAAAAATGTAAAAAGCTGCCATTCTCACAGTAATTCAAAAACGGCTTGACCGATTTGAACGAAACTTGGTATACAGATCCCTCACTACCTGGGGTGATATGTTCTGGGGGTCTCGCGGCCCACCTGCACATGTGGGCGAAGCTACAAACAGAAATTCATATTTCACCCATTCATGTCAATGGAAAGGATGTAAAAAGCTGCCATTCTCACAGTAATTCCAACTATAAAACACTTTATATGACACTATAACCACTAGGGACATCTTTTCTATTCTACCTCGGACACCATACATATAGAGTTTGTATGTTCTAACTGTGTTTGTAACTGTTTCCTTCATGCACCCCAGTTCATAATGTTATTACATTACATGAGTACTCACATATGCTGAACTAGGCACACAGGTTCCATTCTGAACCGGGAAAAACTGCATGGAGTTTCTTTTCAACCTGAGTTTCCACATATTGATTTGTTTAAATCAATACTGAAACTTTTGGATGCCACTTATTCCAACAGATCTTCCTTTTCAGTTTAAGAGATTGCTAATTCCAGCGAGGCTTGCATTCATTCACCACTATAAAGTATCTTTATTTGAATCCATTTACAGTGTTATTGCTATAATTAAATACCCGTGCAACGCCGGGGCATCAGCTATGTTTTATAAAGGTAACTTGGGTACATCTGTGCCTTTATTAAATAGACTTCCAGATCTAGAAATGCCAATACAAAATTACACCTGCTCCAAAGAAAGTAGATGGTATCCAGAGGCTGCAAACATCCAGCAGATATATTTTGCTATGCATTTGTATGTGACCAATTTATCAAGACAAGAGGGAAAAGTACTCCATAGAGGCATCTGCTAAGATGTGCGAAGCCTTCAAAGCATATTTTGGTATGCGTTTTGGGGATCAAGCCAAACCGTGGGCACTTCATTTCACATATGAGCACTGCCCAAAAAAAACTCTGGAAAGTAATACAATTTTGTTTCTCACTAGCATGAGAAAATTTTCTGCTATAAAATTTCTTACAATATTTAATTTTAAGAAATATTTTTAATTTTAAAAATTTTCAAAGTTATTTGAAAATATATCATATATGAAATATGTTGCGAGAATTTCATACACATGGAGAGGCATAATCAATAGTGCACTTAAGGCTGACTTTGGATACGGAGCGCTTGACAACCAATGTCGTGAAGGGAAAAAAAGCCATTTTCTAAAGGTGATCCGCTAGATGTCAAGCCATTATTTTGTTTTTGAAAATCATCTATCGGGGGAGGGGGAAAGTCCGTCATTTATGACTGGCGGGCCTGAAACAGGAGCCTCAGAGCGGACTTCCCGATTCCAACTTTTTATAAAGGTATGGGGGAGGTTAGGGGGGTAGAGGGGTGAGGGCATCTGGTGGCAGTAGGGAGTGGGCATCCCTCCTGACATTTTTGAGGGGTTCGGGGGGATGATGGTTTGGAGATTCCTTGCACAGTGTGGCCATGGTGCAGGGGTGTTCCGCATGGCAAAAGGGAGTGGGCATCCTTCCTGCTATTTTTCTGCTAACCCTGATCATGCCATCAAATACACTTGCTTTGCTGCAAGTCCTTATACATATTTTCAAAAATCTCCACATTTCACAGTCTTTGAGACTTTAATTACCATTTTGATATTCTATTTAAAACGAGGCAAATATAAAATTGGCCCAAAATAGGTGTTCACTTGACCTCCTACCTGTTATAAATTACTCTCAGATAATGAATTATCAAGTAGTTCACATAATTGCAAAATATGTAGGTACTTTTACTATAGTGTTCATTTTCAAAGCATATGAGCATCTCAAAAAGCCACAATGGCCATCCATAAGCTTGAAATGTCTATAAAAGGCTGGTGTTAAGGAAGAGCAAACAGAGCAACTACCCTGGGCCCCACAGCTCCAAGGGGTCCCATGGTCCATGCAGCTTTACCCCTTGTCGGGTCATCTTCCTCCCTTCCCCTCACCTTGGCGGGTGCTTTTCAGAATCAAAGTTTCCTCTCTCAGAAGTGCAGGAAGTGGCAGCTGTTCTCACAAGTTGCATGCAGCTGCCCTGAAGCTTCTCCTCTGCCACAATCCACCCAGGCAAAAACAGGAAGTTGCATCAGAGAAGAAGCTTCAAGGCAACCACATGCAACTTGTAAGAATGGCTGCCACAACATGGCTCCTCTGAGAGAGAAAACTTTGATTTTGAAAAGAGCCCACAAAGGTGAGGGAGATGACCCGACAAGGGGAAGAGGTTCGCATGCTGTCAGGAGCATATGGGCAGTTGGCCATGTGGAATGTTGGATCAGACACTAGGATCTGGAGAGGGGGGATGCCAGAGAACTTGAGGGTTCAGGTGGGGGAGAGGGAGGTTTCGGCAGGAGTCAGTTGCATACCTGGGGGCAGTCCACCACGGGTACAGGTCCTAAGGCAGGGGTAGGGAATTCCGGCCCTTGAGAGCCGTATTCCAGTCGGGTTTTCAGCATTTCCCCAATGAATATGCATGAGATCTATTTGCATGCACTGCTTTCAATGCATATTCATTGGGGAAATTCTGAAACCCGACTGGAATACGGCTCTCGAGGACCGGAGTTCCCTACCCCTGCCCTAAGGGGATGCACAGCTGGCACATAGACCTGCCACCTGAGTCCGCCGTTGCTGCTACTGTAAATTTGAAATGCAGCCATCATGGGACCTTCCTACAATTCTCCCCCCCGCCCCCCCCCCACTGCCAGGCCACCCACTCCAATGTCACTCCCTTGTTTGGAGCAGATCCAACAAATACAGGGAGGTGCAAAAAGGTCACACAATGGTTGCATTTAAGTTTACAGTTGCTGCTGATATGGGAAAGCAGCAACAATGGTGGGGAGGTGAGGAGCGCAGGATACTCTATAGAATCAGGGTGGAAGGAGATAAGGGGCAGATGATGGAAGTGGGGTGAATAGAGAGAAGAGGGCAGACAATGAATGTGTGCGGAAAGAAGAGAAGGAAATCAGATGCTGGATGGAAGTAGGGAGGTGAGAGAGAGGGAAGCAGATAACGGATGGAAGGGGCGAGAGAGGGGGCAGATGTTGGATGGAAGTGGGAAGGAGAGAGGGGAGCAGACACTGGGGGAGGAGAGAGAGGGGAGCAGATGCTGGATGAAAGTGAAGAAGAGAAATAGGAAAGCATATGCTGGAAGGATGTGGGGAGGAGAGAGAGGGCACATACTAGATGGGAGTAGGGGATAAGAAAGATACATGCTGGATTGAGGGAAGAGGATAGAGCTAGTGAGATACTGGAAGGTGTGAGGGAAAGAGGAGGCAAGCTATAGGTAGATACAATGAAAAGAGGGAAATTGAGGACTGGATAGCATAAGCCTAAAATAATTTAATCTAGACAGAGGCTGAAAATAAATTGAGAAGGAAGACCAGGGAGAAAAAAAAGGAAGGGGAAGGGAGAAGAGAGAAGGGGGAGAGAGGTGCCAGAGCATGCGTCAAGGAGGAGGAATCAAGAGTAAAGGAAGACCTGTAGCGGGTATCAGACCACCAAACAAACACACTATGTTTGTCAGAAAAATTCCTCATTTACCCAACGGTGCCTCCACCTCCTGTTTTGTTCATTTTTTTAGACTTTTTGTCAAACAATTTTTTCATTACTTATTTTACTGTTGGAATTCTTAAGTATTATGCATATCTAATGTGAAAGAACTTTTACTTAGCTTTTTGCATAACGTAGCAATACAGTCCCCAAACGCCAACGCGTTTCGATAATCTTTATCAAGACGAAATGGGGAAACTGAAATATCAAACACACACATACACCATATTAGGGACAGAGCTAGAAAACAATTCCCTTATCTATGCAATATCGCTTTACTTACATTTATGCAGAACAAACGTCACATACCAACCATCGGCAAAAAAAGCACGCCGAGGTTCGCCGACTCTGAGAATTAAATACCCCACCCAAACGACGTCACTTCCGGGGAAATACTCAGCTGACCCATACAGAATTCTAAACGGGGCCATAGACTGAAAACCAAACACCCCTTATCCATAACCCAAAGCACCTAAAAATCCGCTTGGGCTAGCCAGTCAGAAGTTTGATTTAACCCATTAGGGGCCATAGAATCTAATAGGAACATCCACCGGAGTTCACATCGATTAAGCCTCCGGGCAGTGTTCCCTCCCTCCCACCCTACAGAAATGTAGTCCAAAACCCGCCATTGTAGATCTTCTAGCATATGCCCACAGTTGATCCAATGATGGACCAACGGAGACGATTCCGAGTGAGTGCGGACTCTGGACTTGATGATGATGATGTCCTTTGCATATGGACTTCAACTGAGGATGAATTGGAATTATTTCTAGCAGAATTAAATAGGCTCGACAATAATATTAAATTTACTGCTACTATAAATCATAGGGAAATCCCGTTTCTAGATATTTTGTTTACAAAAGGGATTACTCATTTACAAACTTCCCTGTATAGAAAGAAAACAGACCGTAATAGTTTGTTACGGTTCCACAGTTTTCACCCGGAGAGCTTGAAAAGAAGTTTGCCCATAAGTCAGTTCTTGAGGCTACGTAGGATTTGCCACTCTTTAGATGACTTTCGTTGTCAAGCCAAAAAGATGAAAATGAGATTCTATCATCGGGGCTATCCTTATGATGTAGTCAAAAGGGCGTATAAAAGAGCTAAAAATGCCCACAGAGATTGGCTTTTGTATGAGGGGGAGAGAGGTGTACAGTCCCAGGATACGGTGGCCTTTGTGCAGGAGTTTTCCTCCCTTGCCCACAGTGTATCAAAAATAGTAAAAAAACATTGGCATATCCCTAAGATGTTAATCCCTGATTTGGATGCAGCGCCGTTGTGCTCGTATCGCAGGAGAAGAAACCTGGGGGAGATGTTAAATCACTACAAATTACAGGAGAGAGCCCCCTTTATCAGCGGGAATCATCTCCCTTGTGGCTCTTGCCAATGGTGTGCTTACACCATTCCGGGTGAGTGTTGGACTCATCCGATTACCGGGGTTATGTATAGGCTAAACATAACACCACCTGCAGGTCTGAGAATGTGGTGTATGTGCTGCAATGCCCCTGCCCCAAATTGTATGTTGGCAGAACCACTCGCTCTATACGGGTCCGGCTAACAGAGCATAAGTCCAGAGTCCGCACTCACTCGGAAACTGGCTAATTGGGAGACTAGTCTTAAGTCTATGGGGGTGGAAGCTTCCAAAATGTAATAAAGTGTTCCTCGCCACTGGTTTTCTGTAGAGGGTGGTCTCAAAAGTATGACCCACCCTGTGTATAGTGATATCTAGAAATTCAATTTGTGAAAGATTGGCTGTCTAAACAACATTAGGTAGAGCAGATTAGGTGGAGAATCATTGACATTCTAAATATACAGGAGATGGAGGTGGATTTGGAGGCTAAGTTGAATTACTTGGAGCAAAGATGGATATATCGTCTAAACTCTGTTATTCCTCATGGTTTAAACCTTGAATTGGAATGGTCATCCCTTTTGTGATTTTTCGTTGGGAGTACGGACTCTTCCTCTATACATTATGATGGGAGGATAGTAAACATTGATTTATATTTAGTAGACAGTCCCCCCGGACTGGGGTGACGTAGAGGTTGGGTGTTTTTACCCTCCCCCTTCCCACCTCATTTCCGGGTCCCGGGAAATTTAAAGACATTTTCTACCACGCCGCGGCCATCTTGAGAACTTAGATCGGGTGGCCAAGTCGTGTATAATTAGCACAAAAAGGTATGAATATAAATATATTTATGGTGTGAATGTTATTTTATATAACACTTAGCGTTTCCCTTACTAAAGCGATGTTTCTTGTTACAGGGTTAGTAGCCCTGAGGAAACCCCCTCTACGGGTGAAACATGTTGGCTTGTTTATCCCTTGTCAACTGCCATTTACCATCCCGGTTAAGCTAAGTATTCATTTCAAAACTCTTTAGTAATATTTATTGTTTTAAATCATTATAAGAGTTAATCACATATATAAAAAAGTAAAAAAGAATAAAACGATATACCAGATTCACACTTTGCACCGACCCGATGACGATCAGGTGCGTAAAGCCGGGGGATATGATTGTTTGATCCCCAGGTGGCATCTCTGAGGGCCGAGAAAAACTATTGTTACTTCTTTGATACAAGGCATTGAGGGTGACTTACAACATCACCTTGGGATAAAGTTGATACTGTACCTTGTATAAGCTCATTGTTTAAGCCTATTATCCAATTCATTGTTTCTATGTTGTTGCAGAGTCTGACTTCTTTCTTTCTTTCTTTAGATTTCTATCCCGTTCTCCCAGAAGCTCAGAACGGGTTACAAGTAGACATTCACAATCATTTTAAAACAGACTAGTCATGACAACAAATAGGTTACAGTAAACAATAACAGAGCTTATTCTAGAGACCAGACTGGTCATAGCGAAGAGTACTAGGAGAAGTATATTGAAGAGGCAGTTTTTAATAGCCCGATTGGCAGAAGAAGAAGGTCTTTACTACTCTGCGAAAGGTCATTAATGAGTCTAGTGACCTGATTTTTGTGGGTAGTCGGTTCCATTGCTGAGGTAGGAAATGGCTGGTTCAGTTTAACTTTTGTCTACCTATTTCTATTTTTAGTTTGTGATTACTTATTCCATACTGGGCGAGGGTATTTCTGTGTTCTATGTATATGAAAGACATGGTTTTCTGTTAACATTGATTATGCATGTTTGATCTGTACTAATCTGGCTTATTTAGTTTTACATTGGGTGTATTGATGTTCTAGTGTTTACTGCAGTGTGTAAGAAGCTGCCTTTTTCTAGATACACTTTTATTGTACAACTTGTGGATTATTACTAAAAATAATGTTTTTCATATAGAGGAGGGGGTGTTAAAAATTGATTGGCGGCAGAGTGGCCGAAGAGCCAGTGGGCCGTAAGATTGGCACCCTGTCTGACAGGGAAAGCTCTGTCAGCATACCAGACTCTAAGCCCGAGTTAAGAACCACATATTAGAAACTCTAGGTCTCACAAAAGAATATTACTGCCAACACTTCAGGGGAGCTCATATGGTAGAAGGGGAGTGTCCCAAGGCATTACTGCAACACCTGCAATGAATGGCAGAACAGTGGTTGCAGTCCTGCCCAACTGACTTACAGGCATTGTTTACTGAAATCCTTAGGGAACAGTTTATAGAAGCCTTGCCCAAGAATGTTCAAGAGTAGGTCAGGAGGCAGGGAGGAAGAGATCTTGCCCAAGGGGTTGAAGTAACAGAGAATTTCCTGGATGCTAGTGCACCATATCCTGGGGCCAGTGGTGTACCAAGGGGGGGGGCAGTCTGCCTCGGGTGCACGCTTCTGTTGACTGTGAGATGGAGGAACTTTCTAAAAGCCACACAGTCTCAGAAGCCCAGCCAGAGATTATGCCATGGAGAGTCAAGAGGACTATGCTTTGGCTGACTTTAGTGAACAACAGATGGACTGTGAGTAGGCTGTTGAGCCAAGCAGTTATTTTTTTCCTTTTTCACTGGAGTTTGCATTTTGTTTTTTCAAACCTGCCTGAGTGTTTGTGCTGGGGACATTGTGGGGTGTGTCCAACCACCCTAAGGAACTGTAAAGCAGTAGCTGCATTTTTGGTTTATTTTTGGAGCCGCTTGTGCACTGCTCTGAGTTGTGCCTTGGGGGTGAGGAATTAAAACCAGAGCCTGTCTTTTGGGAGGGCGGTAACACCTGAGGCATGCGGGCCTATCTCCTCCCAGTCTGTTGGGGAATTTGGCTCTACACAACAAAGCTTCAGCAGAGTCCGAGTGTGTGCTTTTCAAAAGGAAAATGTTTGTTTGAATGGACTAATTTTGATAGGCCAGTTAGTGAGGCCAGAAGAAAAGTTTCTGGATTTTTGTTTTTGAAGGTTGGACTTTATCCATTGCACTGGTTGTGCTGAGTTTGGACTTCAGTGACATACTTGAAGCTAAAGGAGAACAGTGTGCTTAGAGCTCAAGTGTGGGAAGCGGTGAAACTTTACTTTACCTTTGAAAATTATTGGAGGATGTGAGCGTCCTTGGGAGCTCGTGCCATACCTACCATCCTGTTTAAGTTTTGTTTTTGCCATTAAAGTGTTTTCTGCATTATACAACAGGGGAGTCTCAGTGTGCAGTCTGTGGGAGGCACTGAAAGCTATGTCTACTGCCTTCATTCAAACTCTAGGACAGGGATTCAGAGGGGCAACTAGGCCCAGCCAGGATCCTGTCCCACAATGGATGTTAAATAGTGTTGGTAAAAGTGGCAAACCTTGTGGGACACCACACGGGTTACTCCACTAAGATGAATATTTTCCAGCACTAAATACTTGATAAGATTTATTTTTCAAAAAGCCTTGGAACCATTTTCACATATTTCCTGAGATTCCAATTGAAACCAGGCAATTTAATAAAATCTCATGGTCTACGAAGTCAAAAGCACTACTTAAATCCATCTGAAGAATCAATGCACTGGTCCCCAAACTAAATAGGCCATTGCTAGTACGCCTTAGTAAAAGGACCCCCAGATGGGCCATTTGGCCTTTATCTGCCATCATGTTTCTATGTAGGTAGATTTTTTAAGGACGCTAATGCTTATAGAACTGATATTCCAGTCTGCACGTTAGCTTCTGATTTTATCCATGCCGTATCACTAGGAATTCTTTTGTTAAATGTGGCTAGAATTCTGTTTGATATGGGGAATTTGCAAACTTTTAGCTGTATAAGAGGAGAATATTTTCATAAAGACAATTTACACATGCTAATTTTTTTGTCTACACATGTAAATGGTTTTAGAACTTGTCCATTAAAGGAACCATTGGAAATGTAGTTCATCAACTATAACTTTCATAGTGAACATCATTTTATATTACCATACTTCCCAAAATGGCTGCAATTTATTAATGTCAAATGATTGAGCCCAAATCATTAGTTCCTTTTCAGTACAGAGATGTTAATGATAAATGAAGGAGCCTAGACAAGTTTCTAATTAAAGCTTTTATTTATGTTGAACATTCTGTGCTTTGATACTGAGGAGAAACCAGCTTATATTGACTTTCTTTCTCTTTTTCTTTTCAGAATATGCCTATTAATTTAACTTATGGTTAATGAGATGCTAATTGAATCTGCCATATTGAGATAAAATACTGTTTTGTTTATTACTTTTATTGCTGAATTTTCCAGTTGTTCAATGTAATAAGTTCTGTTGATCTTTACCTTTCACTGGGGTAATTTTAACTTTATTGATCCTGAGACGTTTCCTCAAGCACAGGAGCAAAAGGGCTGTTAACAAGAAAATTTTCTTTGGAGTGTTTGTTATTTTAGCCATTAGTTAAAAATTAGATCAACTGTACCGGCATATAAATCAGATAACAGTCACTGCTTTGATGAGAAAGAAGAAAAAGACATTGGGAAAAAAAGAAAATGTACCATGTTGAAGGGCTAGTGAACCCTAAATAAATTTGTAAATGAAATGTGGAACTATTACAAAAGGCTTCTCTTAGTACAATGACACATGTTCAGGAGGCTTTCAAATTAAACAGTGTTGTAATATGGCCTATATTAATTATAGCAGCTAGTATGCTAGCACACATTAACATTCTTATGGGGGTATCCCCCAAATTCTATTTATGGCGCCTTATGCTATATGTACAAATCAGCACTGTCTACCACATTGTTTAATTTGTATCTTCTGCTACTACTTTGCGGTATTACATTCTTTGGAAGTGTTGTACTTACTTTATGAGGATGATGTTCATTTTTTTTCCACTTAGTGCACCGATCCTTGAACAGATGGCCCATTTACAGATGATTTTGATACCAACTCAAAATGGTTGACATGTAATGGTTTAGTATTGGTCAGTGAAAGTGGGTCTAAAGAGATGCTTTCACTGGGGATATCACCACTCAAAGGGCTCCTTTTACAAAGGCGCACTAGGGCCTTAATGCGCGGAATAGCGCGTGCTAAAATGCCATGTGCGCTAGCCGCTACCACCTCCTTTTGAGCAGGTGGTAGATTATTGGCTAGCGCGTGCTATAATGCGTGCTAATCTGGTGCATACAGTAAAACCCGTAGTTCACTTTCGTAAACATATATCGTCAACATATCTGTACGCAAATAAAGACTGAGTGGAAATGTCCCTAGTGGTAGCATCTCTTTATCCCCACTTTTACTGACTGATTTTTTTTGAATTGTATATACCTTTCCTTTTTTTGAGGGTGGTATGGTTTGGTATTGAACATCAAAAAGACAAATTTAATGTTATTGTGCCTGGATTCATCTGTGATCTTTCCTGAAACAGTATCGTTGCTTGGGACACCTATGACAATCTCACATCAAGTAAAAAACTTAAGAATTTTGTTAGATTTGAACTTGACATTTTATTCACAGATACAATGTGTGATCCATAATTAATTTTTTAAACTTCGTTTATTGAGTAAACTGAAACCATTGATACTGACGAATGGCTTTTTACAGGTTTTGCAGGCCATGATTCTGGGTGGACTGGACTACTGCAATATTGTACATCTTGGTTTACCATCTTCCAGTCTTCAATCATTGCAAGTAGTCCAGAACCCAGCACTACATTTATTGTATAGATTGATAAAAACAGAGCATGTGTCTCCTTATTATGTAAAGCTAAAACAGTTGCCTATTGCTTTTCATAAACATTTTAAACTGCTATTACCAAAAATTTCCGGATCCATATTCTGTTGGTTTTTTTTTAGCATAGGTTTCACAGTTGCAATCTTGCAACAATCAGGTACAGTTTCACTTTGTAATGATTTATTAACAATCTTTGTTAAGACTGTAACTGCTTTATCTATCACCAATCTCACTAATGCTGATGAGCAAGGGTCAAACAAAGATCTCATTGGCGTTAATCTTTTTACAACGGTCTTCACTTCTTCCTCAGTAACATCCTTAAAACTTAAATCATCCTCCCAGCTCATTCATATTACCCTCCTCAAACTTAAATGTCAATCAATCTTTCAATTGTATCATTCAGTATCTGGCATATTCATTAGGATTAACATTTTCACTTTCTACTCCCTCATGACTTTTACTAAAAAATGTACTGTGTGAAAAAGTTATTTTGGATTATGCTGTACCGCTTGAATTTGCTTTCTATAGAATTCCTTTCCTCATCACATATCCATATATATTATTTCAATTTAATTTTACAACTCTCAGAATCATGCTTAGTGGTGCCTAACTTAAAATCTAGATGCCTGCAATATAGGCCAGGTTTTTAAAGTCTTTCTTCACCCCTAATAAAAACAAAAGCAAAAGCTGTGGATACAGATGTTCTGGAGATAATTTATTAAACACTGACATATAAAACCATGAAAATTCAATTAAAAAAGTACAATGATAAAAAAATACTGTGATAAAAATCCAACCGTACCTTACACGGTCCTGTTTCGGCGAACACACCTTCCTCAGGGGTCCTAAAAGGAAGAGGAAATGATGAATAATGATAAAGAGAAAGATAGAAAGATAAGAAGTGACTGTGATGCCAATCTGGAGCATGCATATTAGTGTCTATACTCGAATGCAAGATAAAACAAGTGAGCCAAGTATGATCATGTTATATACAGAGGCTTGAAACATCGACAAGAGAAAAGTGCCATGGTGTGTATTAGAGTATAAGCTTAAGCACAGAAATCTATAAAGTGCCTAAGAGAAGCTTTCTTCACACCTAAACATGCCTACTTTAGTGACAGGCACCTATCTTTTGTAGAATCATTTTTTTTTTTTTCAATTATGAGCTTGTTAAAGTTCATTATTGAAACCAAATTACTAATTATGGCCCTCTTTTACTAAGCCACGGTAGAGGTTTCTACCCAGCCAGGAGTTTGAGCAGATGATATATTTTTAGCACATATTAGAATGTTGTATGCTGAAATTTAGCTCACCGTTTGCATTAATGGCATATGATATCAGCCCTTAAAATGGAAAAAATAAAACATTTTTACATAGACACCTAAATTTATAGAGGGCTAATTTCAAACCAATCTAGTTGTATTGAAATGGATTAACAGACCTTACTACCTAATGAGTCCTGTGTAAAAATTGTCATCCTCAGCTTGGCTAAGTATATAGTACAGGGGTGGGCAACTCCGGTCCTCGAGAGCCAGAATCCAGTCGGGTTTTCATGATTTTCCCAAAGAAATTGCATTGAAAGCAGTGCATGCAAATAGATCTCATGCATATTCATTGGGGAAATCCTTAAAACCCGATTGGATTCAGTTCCCAACCCCTGATATAGAAGGAGGGCCATTTTTGATAGTTTGTCTTAGTCCAATTTGGATGTCTTGAAAAATACATCCAAAAATCAGAAGGTGAAAACGTCCATTTTCAAAACCGCTTGACAAATATCTTTTTTTTTCAAAAATTGCCTGTAGACATTTTGGCCCTTAGAATGTCCAACTTTTTTTACAATTTTCAAAAAGAAAAACGTCCAAGTTCAAAACATCCAAAAACAAGCTGTTTGGATATAGGTGGGGCCACTATTTATACGACAGTGGCCACACAGACATGGCAGCAGAGCAGTGGGACACCTTAGAGGGCACCACTGTGAATTTCACATAAAGGGTTCCCGATACACATTTCACCATAACCTCCTTATAGTTTATGGTGAGCCCTCCAAAACTGTACCTGCCTACCACCCCAATTGCCTTTATGGCTGCAGGTGGTTTTTGGTGATCTAACACTTTCCAACATAAATGTAGTGTGTAGGGTGGGATATGGGCCTGGAAACTCCTCTCTATGGTTCAGTACACCACTCACTAGATTACTCCAGACACCTGCTTGCTGCTCTACTAGGATTTCTCATACCAGGTGCTGCTGTTATAAGCACAGGCATGCAGGGCCGCCATCAGAAATTTCTGGGCCCCTTACTGAGCAATCCTATTGGGCCCCCCACGTACCCCTTCCCCCCCCTAACGCCCTCCCTTCTTCCATGGGCCGAATACACATACTTTTCTGCTAATGCTCCACCTAAGCTAGTCCCGTAAAATCTTCTCACGTCCATTGGGTGATTTGGCATAGAGGAGATATTCATAAAAAGAACGTCCGTCAAGATCTTTACTCATAGACTGTGCCATTTGCTTTAAATCATCTTCCATCATTAATCCAAATTGCACAATTCTTTCTCTGTCTTTGTCCTGAATGGCATCTGGCCACATTGCTGGATCCTTCCAGTCAATAAATTTATGAGCAGGCGCGGAGAACGCATTTTTAAACAAATGTAGTTTATCCTTGTACTCCTTATATAATTTTAATCATCTATGGATATGTTTGTATGTTTATTGTTCAAATGGTTTTATTTATTTCCCCAAATTTATTTTTGTTATACGCATTGAAAATATTTGATATTGCGTTTAAATCAAAATCTCAATAAACTTGAAACTTGAAACGAGTGCCCGTGAGATTGTGGGAGTGTTAAATACTCAAAACTTAGAAGAATAACAATTTACTTAAAGTTTTTGCTACGCCAGCTTTCTGGTATCTTTACATACAGTGGCGTACGTAGCATATGTAACACCCGGGGCCCATCATTTTTTGGCAACCCCCCCCCCCCCCATCTGTAAGAAAAACATGATTTTTAGTAACAAACCACACGTCACACATGAGTACCTAGGAAAAGGCAGCATCTTACATATTGCAGTGAGCAATACATCAATACACCCATTGTAAAACTAAACAAGCCAGACCAATCAATCTTACACCATCAATCCTAATAGAAAACCATGTCTTTCGAACACACAGAACACAGAAAACACCTTCGCCTAGTATGGAATATGTCATCACAAACTAACCCCTCACTCTTTTACAAAACTGTAGTGTGGATTTTAGCCACAGTGGTAACAGCCCTGACACTCATAGAATTCTGAGCATCAGAGCTGCTACTACCACGGCTGGCGCTAAAAAACGCTCCACAGTTTTGTAAAAGGGGGGATAAAATAGAAATACACAGTTTCAATGCTCTAGCTCAGTGGTGCCCAAACTTTTTGAGCTTGTGAGCTACTTTAAAATGACCAAGTCAAAATGATCTACCAACAATAAAATTAAAAAACACAAAGCATACTATACGCTGAGAAAATGTTAATTATCATTCCTATTCTGGGTTTTTTTCAAAGAGGTCAAGGCAGATGACTCAATGCATTGTCACCTCAGTAACAACCATACAAAAATAGACAAATATACCCTCCATCCTTTTTATTAAACCACAATAGCAGTTTTTAGCGCAGGGAGCTGCGCTGAATGCCCAGCGCTGCTCTTGACGCTCATAGGCTCCCTGCGCTAAAAACCACTATTGCGGTTTAGTAAAAGGGGACCATATTGTAAAATATAGACAGCAGATATAAATTCAGAACTGTACATAGTAAGTGAAGGGAAGATTTCATCTCTGGGAATTTACCCAGTTAACTATTAAGTTATTTGGGCAAATTCCTTTGAAAACTGTGGTAATACTGCCTCCACTTTGCTAAATTTAAAATAAAATCATTTTTCCTACCTTGTCTGGTGATTTCATGAGTCTCTGGTTGCACTTTCTTCTTCTGACTGTGCATCCAATCTTTCTTCCCTTCTATCAGCCTGAATGCTTTCTCTCCTCCACACCTCATTCTCTCTCCCAACTTTTTCTTCTTCTCTCCCTGACCTTTCTTTCTTTTTTTTCTGTTTCTCTTCTTTCCTTCTGTTTCCCTGCTTGCCCCCTTTCTTTCTTTCTCCCTGCCGTTCCCCAAGCCACAGCCACTGCCATCGGGGAACAGAACCCACCAATGGATAACAGGCCCCAAAGCCGACGCCGATGCATGCTCTCCCTGCTTCGGGCCGATCAGTCTTTCTCTCCCCGACGTCAATTCTGCCGTCGGAGAGGAAGTTCCGCCCAGCCAGGCAGCGATTGGCTGGCCCGAACTTCCTCTCCGACTGCAGAATTGACGTCGGGGAGAGGAAGACTGATAGGTCCGATAGATTAGATCGCCAAGACAAAGTGAGTCCTGGGTGATCGACTCACTTTGCCTTGGCAAGCTACTGGCGCCCCTGCCTTAGAACACTACCTAGGACCCTGGGGGAGCCCGGGCCCTCTGTCAGCTCCAGGCCCCTGAATGCAGGACTGGTAGTACTGCCCTGATGGCGGCCCTGCAGGCATGTATTGATTATTTTACATCTTTGGGGGTTGGAGGGAGTCAGTGACCACTGTGAGAGTGTGTGTATGGGGGTCATCTGGTCGGTTTGGGTAACTTTTTAGCCCTTAGATTCTTTTAAAACAGGTTTAGCTCTGGATGTCTATATGGCATCTTGGATGTCTTGGTAAATGTTTGATTATCACAGTATGATGTCCAAGTACTAAGCATACCCAAAGACTGCCAATAACATGCCTTCAACATGCCCCATTTAATTTTGGATGCACTGCAGATGAAAAGGCTAGCAAGGCATCTAGAAAGGCGGTTTCCAAAACTTGCACTTGGACGTTTGGGTGATTAAAACATCTAAGTGTTGGTTCAGGCCGTCTTTAAGACGTCTTTCTTTTTTGAAAAAGAGCCTCATAAATTCTACTTTTTATTATTCAAAAAGAACTACCCAGGAAGTTTCTCTTTCAAAATTAGCATAATATTTGCAAGTTAAAAACAAAGGAAAACTTTAAAGCTATGCAGATGATTTGCATTTTTTTCATATTATGTGTGACTATACTGATGATCCTATGAATGCAATATAAAGTTTACATTAGTTTCAGGTCTAGATCTCTAGTATAACTCTTCATATTTCCTGCAATAATATCAGTTTGTTGCTTTGTAAATTCCATTACAGTAATCAAATTTCTCAATGAGTTGGAAGAATCTCTGTTAGGATTTGATCACAGTTCTATAACCCAACAAATTCTTTGCCTCTAAGCAATTTCAAGCTACAGTTATTTCTCATTTACTCTGTACAGCGCAATTCACTTGTGTAGCTTATTTTCCAGTGTGCTATCTGCCATTAATAGCTCTGGCAACACTTTAGACAAAGTGGCTAATCAGAAATCCATTTCTTATTTACTTTAATAGAAAAGCTCTAGACAAAAGTATCCAGTAATTCCTTATAAGTGGGTGCTGTATGTATTTGCACAGTTATTCCATTATGTTTTATTTAATGATTGATAGACCGGTGTGTCGGTATTGTTTCATATATGCTGATTAAACAAGATTTTAGCATACTGAAATGCCTTGGAAATAGTCCAAAAAGCCCTTCTTTATATTTTACATTCAGTCCTCTATTTCTTGTGACAACTCAGAGGTAGATTCTGTGGCAAGTATCAGATAATCCTTTGCCGGCTCTGCTGTACATTTGGGTAGGCTTAGTTCAGTTTAGTTTATTTGTAGTTGATGTACTGCCTTTGCTGGCACATAGATCAATGTGATTTATAGTGAAACAGAAATCAGAACATAGAGGAAAAGAATTACAGTTGATGATAGGAAGAAAACATCCTTAAATTGAAAGATGAAAAGTACCACATATAGAAGAGCAGGTATACTGCATATGCAAAAAAAACAACAACAAAAAAAACCCAACAACAACAGTAAATTGAGAACATAAAAGTAAGAGTTGACTTTTCCACAGAAAGAGTCAGTTTTGTGCCTAACTTCCAATTAAGTGCAATTAACATCCATCTTCTCTGTCACGGCACCCATGATCTGGAACTCCCTCCCATCATATATCAGAGCAGAAGAAAACATAGCTAAATTCAAGGATAGTTTAAAATGCTTCCTTTTTAAAGATGCCTACGAATAATTTATCCTTCCTGCCATCTTATCATCTCTTTCCCTTTACCCCGTCCTCCTCCCCCTTGTTTCCCCCCTTTTTTGTATTCTTTTTTTTTTTTACAAAATTGTAGTTCTTCCTCCTCTCCTCTTGTTTTGCTAACCTTCCCTACATCTAGTTTGTTTGGTCTTCTTTAGGTCTTGTCTATTATTTGGTGTTAGTATCCCCCTTTTTATGTGTTATTTTAATGTACAACGCTTCAAATTTTATGATTAGCGTTTAATCAAATTTTAATAAACTATGAATTATTAGAGATGATTAAGCTTATTAATTACGTCCCCTCCCCCCCCCCCCCCCCACACACACACTTTTATTAAGCTATGGTAGAAGTTTCTACCTCGACCTGGAGTGTTAAATGCTCACAGAATTCCTATGAGTCCTGGAGCAGCGTCAGAACATTTAGCATTCTGGGCAGCAGTAGAAACCTCTAACACAACTTAGTAAAAGAGGACTTAAGTTAGGTGTCTACATCAGATAGGAACACCAGTGTAAGTGCCTAACTTTAGGCAGACTGCATAGAATCTGGGGGATAGTGCATAACCAAATGCCCAGGAGTGCCCTCCTATTAGGAGGTACTAAGTCCTCCCATGTTAACTCTGTATTATGCAGTTGGCAGACACTATGAGGGGCTGCTAAAAAATTCTCAACTCAACAAACAAAGTTTGTTGGGCAGTATCCTTTGAGGAGAAAATTCTATATAGGACACCAGTTTCTGCGGCCACCTAAGAAGCAGCTGAGAATCACACAGCGGCGACCTATAAAGAATCATGTCTTTCCTAAGGGAGAGACACCCAACCCCGCCTAACTAGCCCGATTCTCTAATTGGTGCCCATGTCACAGACACTGGTTAGAGAATCGCACCTGATCTCTTTCCATCAGCTGATCATGGTAAGGGTATACCCCTGTCACAATCAGATGAGCGGCTGTGGCAGAGAAACCCCAAACCCCCTGCAAACTTGGCCAGTAGGAGGGATGCTTAGTTCCTCCCACCACCACCTCAAAACCCCCAGACACTGTCCGTGGCAGGAGGGATGCCCACTCCCTCATGCCACCAACTCCATCGATCCCCTGACACTCCTGACCCCCTCCCCCCACATCCAATTGGTAGGAGGGATGCCTACTCCCTCCTGCCAACAGCCCCATCAATCCCCTGTGTACCCAACACTCCTCAACACCCACCCGACATTACCCAACACCTACAACACTCCCAACACCAACTCAACATCCTGCAACATCATCCGACACCCATCCAACACTCTCTGAAATTCCCCAACACTCCCCAACATACTTTGACACTTTCTCACACCCTAACATCCCTCTGATACCTCCCAAACCCCTCCCCACATACCTTTAGGAGATGGTTGGCAAGAGGAATGCCCACTTCCTCCTGCTGGCAGGCCCGACTCTTCCAAAATGGTGGGCCTTTCCCTTCCTGGTACATTCTGGGATGTACCAGGGAGGGACCTAAGACACGAACTAGCCCAGAGTGCAACTAGGCAAACCAGAGCCTTAGATATTCCCAGTGTATTCTGGGATGCACTGAGAGTGGCCCAAGACTCTGATTGACCCGATACCAAAGGCCACTCCCATGGGAAGGGTGAGTGTCGGGGAGTGTCAGGTGAGTGTTGTGGGAGTTTCAGGTGGGTGTTAGGAAATGTCAAGTGAGTGTTGGGGAGTGTCGGGTGAGTATTGGGGAGTGTAAAAAAATGTCAGATGGGTGTTGGGGGTTCAGGGGTTCGATGGGGCTAGCTGCAGGAGGGAGTGGGCCACTTTGCAGGTGGTGGGTTCCCTGCTGCAGTTGCTCAGCTGATTGCAGCAGGGAGATTTCATTGAGCAATCAGTTCACTGGCCGCGTCTATTTGAAATGTAGACTAGAGAATGACACGGGGAAAAAATCTGTCCCCGTCACCGCCCCGTTCCCGGCCCACCATCCTCTGCACCGCCCCGTCACCACCATTCCATTCACCGCCCCGTCACCGTCACTGCCATCCCTTTCACCGCCCCGTCACCGCCACTGCCATCCCATTCACCGCCCCGTCACCGTCCCCGCAGCATCCATATAAGCCTTAGTACTCTAATATTTAGCGTATTCCATTCTTATAAATCAAAGTTCCTGCTGCTGAACTAGAGAAAGAGATGTTCAGCTAGCAGGGCTTTGTTTATAAATTTTTATTAACACAACTAATATACCACCATAATATTTCCGACAGAGGACAAGTATGCAATAAATGCATTTTGCTGTTTCAATGCCAGTGCTCAGCAGAACAACAGACAGCAATATGGACATTCACCTTATGTAGTACTTTTTTAATATATAAAAATAGGCAAAATTAGTTGCTGTTTTATCATTATATTTTCTTGCCATTATAGTATTCTTCATTGATCATTTTTCTTTTTAAATTCAAAACAAATTCAACCTATCTTCTGTCCCAGCATGAATTCATGTTTCACTCAATTGGCTATTTCAAGGGAATTAACCCTCCAACTTCCATTTGCAAAAATACCCAATGTTGTTCCTTCTATGAGCAATATTTAAATTATGAGGAACAACATTGGGTATTTTTGCTGAATTGTGTGACACCATTTGGGCTGAACATGAAGATTGAAAATGCCTGGTTAGCCCTGGACAGATGATTTGAACAGCCAGGAGCCTGTCCTGGCCATTTAAATCATTTTGAATATCTAGTCCAATGATAACAGAATTAGGGTGATTATAGAAACATAGAACTTTGTTGATCACTAAAAACAGTGGAGACTAAGGGTCTATCAAGCCCAGCATCCTGTCTTTGACACTGGCCAGTCTTGGTCTTTGGAACTGCCCATTGTGTCAGAAGCAATAGGGATTAAGTGACTTGCCCAGGGTCACAAGGAGTGTAGTGTAGCTCTAACCACTGGATTTAGAAGTTGGCTTCTTTTGGGATCTTTAACTCATTATCACTAGGACTCGAATCTGAGTCCGTGGCACCTAACATAGAATGGAATTAGTATGGCAAATTAATGAAGAATGGTCCAGCAGCCCCCACCCTCCCTCCACCTCACCTTATATTCGTTCCGAGTTTGCCGGCTTCCTTTTTCCCTAGCTGCACGCATTCAAAAAGCCGTGCATTTAGCCAGCTCCCTCCCTCCACCTCACCTTAAATTTTGAGTTTTCCGGCTTCCTTTTTTCCGAGCCGCACGTGTTCAAAAATCCGTGCACGCGCGGCTGCGCGAGTCAATCAAACTTCTCCTCTCCTGCAACTTCCTGTTTCCGGTTGCGTCAGAGGAGAAGATTGATTGACTCGCGCAGCCGCGCGTGCACGGATTTTTGAACACGTGCGGCTCGGAAAAAAGGAAGCCGGAAAACTCGAAATTTAAGGTGAGGTGGAGGGAGGGAGCTGGCTAAATGCTACGGGCGGGCGGGCGGGCGGTGGCTGCGGGGACCGCGCGATCCTTGATACCTCACTGCGGAGACAAGACCATTCACCACCCCGCGGGCGGTGAATGGCCTTGTCCCCGTCGCCGCAGCGACTGCTAGTTTTCTTCCCCGTTTTCGGCGGGTGACCCGCGGCTAAAATGCGGTGGCCGCGGGTAAACCGCCACCGTGTCACTCTCTAATGTAGACCAGATTTTTATTGGCCTACATTTCAGGCACCTATCATGGCCCTAGGGAGATGCCTAGGGCCACTTAAGTTTGCTCAAAGCAACTTCCTGGTGAAATCACACCCACGCCCAGCCTTGGGTGTGCTTAAGCAGCCCTAGGTGCCTCCCTGCACCTGCAACAGACATCTATAGTGTAGGCAGCCTGCCTTGGGGGTTTTTGTAGAAAATATGCATCTCAATTGACTGGTTAGACAGTGGTAGGACGCCTACCGCTGCCTACAATTGGGACACCATTTATAGAATTTGCACCTTAGTACAGTAATTTTTCACTTTTTTCATTCTGCCAGATAAATATGGAACAGAAAAATTGGAAAATTGCTCAACTAAGGCCTCCTTTTATGAAATTGCGATAGCAGTTTCTAGCGCAGGGAGCTGCGCTGAATGGCCCGTGCTGCTCCCAATACTCATAGAGTTCCTATAAGCGTTGGGAGCAGCACATGCCTTTCAGCGCAGATCTCTGCGCTAGAAACTGCTATCGCAGTTTCAGAAAAGAGGGGGGGAAGTGTATAGCTCTAAATGGAGACTGCCCCAACTTTGTTGGTTGGGCTGAGACCTTTTCAGTGGCCCCTCATAATCCTGACATACTGGCTAGATAACACGAGAATGTTCACTCTCCACCTGTGACATACCCTCTCCTATTTTAAAAAAAGTAAGGATATCATACTTTTCAAGATTATTCCTTATTTTAATTAAAGGAATCAAGGATCAATTTTACTATGGGACAATGTAAAAAGAAATATATTGAAATGCATACTTATTTTTCACAGCCTACTTCAGAAAAGCAAGCCTACATATAGACCACTTTTTATTAATTAAGAGGCCCTTTTACTAAAGGACGTTGAACCCTTGACATGTGGTTAGCGTGCTTTTAAAACAATTTGCAGCAATTTGCCTGCTGTCCCATAATAATCAGAGCATTACCTATTATAGGAAAAATACACTGAACACTGAAAAATATTTTTTTATGTGCAGCAGGTGAGTCCTTGATATGCTTGAGTTTGTGATGTATTTGGAGTTATTGAAGAATTAGCACACTCACGCTTCCTACCAAGCCACAGACAAATTTTGAGCCAGCAACAAATTTCCTTATCATAAAGATGCAGCTTTCTTAGTAAAAGAGATGGTATTAGATGGTGGTGCTATAGAAATAACAAATAGTAGCATTTTAGCACATAATGTTATTATCTCTCCCCCACCCCCATTTTATGAAAACATAGCGTGGTTTTAAGCGCCGGCCACGACAGTTAACAGCTCCTATACTTATAGGAATTCTATGAGCGTTGGAGCTGTTACTGCTGTGGCCAGTGCTAAAAACTGTGCTATGCTTTTGTAAAAGGGGTGGGTGGGTATACTGTGTTGAGAATTAAAGGACATGAGCATCAATTTTTAGCTGCGAGGGGCACCAATAGAACTGAAAGTACGTGTTTATCTTGCAAATGGGCACGATCTGAAGGAAAGTCAAATCATTTAAACCATGCTTGTTATCAACTTGGATTTGTTTTACATTTTAAAATTATAGAATAAATTAATGAAATGGTCTACAATGAATTACTAAGTACTGTATATAGAATTACAGACATAATGGTATTGACAATTTAGGCAGAAATTCATCCATGTGTGCTACTGTTAAGATAGGTTATTTTAGCACAAGGTCTCATTGGATAAAATGGGACCCTGTGCTAAAAAAAAAAAAAAAAAAAAAATCACAACTTGTGGTAAAATAACCTGTACTGGCAGTAGTATACTGTACATTGATGAATTCCCCCCCTTAGAGAGAGCCCTGATAGCAGAAGAAAACTATGAGAATAGTTACTTTCTTGTACATTAATCTTTGCACAAATGGTAAAATGTGGCAGCTGGGGGCATTTATGGTTAGTTTGGTCATTTCTGAACCGAATGGGTGGGATGACAGTTTTGGATGAATCACCATTTGCTCTTTGTATATTTATCAAAGGCAGAAGTACAGGCATAGTGGAATAACTGGTTGAAGTGCTTTATCCTTCATCCTTTCCCATTCTCCTCTTCTGCTCCTCACCTCCCAATCATGTTGAAATTCTTTAAAAAGTAACCAAATATGCCTGTCTCTGCTCAATTTATCCAAATCCTATGTACAATATAATGATGTCAGAAGCTAAGAGAGAGGGTAGAGCACAATTTTCTCTGAGGCTTTCAGAGGTTTATTAGGTGCTTAATATGCCACTTTTAATACAGTATACAACAAAGCAGTGTATAGCCTATAAAATTATTAGATATAGAAAGGAATGCAATTATTCTGATAGGACAGAAAGATCCTCACCAAATCGGAAGAAAAGATATTTAAGAACCAAAATTATAGTGATGCATAAAACCAAAACTTCAAGAGTAAAAGACAAGGCATCCTCCCTGGGCCAGTTCGCTGCAGTGAAGAAGTTAACACCGTTACAGAGTAAATGACAGCAGATAAAGAACAATATGGTCCATCTAGTCTGACTAGTAAAGTGGTTCACATTATTAAGGGCATTTAAAAAAAATTAAGACATCAAAAAACCAGAATAAATTGGCATTTGGACGCCCTAATCTCCAGAATGTCCAAGTGTCGTTTTTCAAAATTGTCTTTCTGGATGTCTTGTAAGTCATTCTTCCCACTGAGTGCAACCAGAACTACATGGAAATGTGTTGGAGGCATGTTATGGATGGGCTTAGACTTGGATGGCTTGTGATAATAATCAAACCTTTCCTAAGACGTCCTGACGGAACTTAGATGTTCTGAGCTAGACTTGTTTTAAAAGCATCTAAGTGCCAAAAAAAGTACCCAAACTGAACAGATGCCCTTAGGATGGATTAAGTAATAACCCCCCCCACACCAACTAGGGGCAGATAATTACATGTATAACTGCTCTTTACTTCCAGTTAGCACCAGAGAACATCCCTGAGCTGCCCATGCCTTTCCCAAGGCCATGCCTCCTTTTGAGTTTCCCGCTGATTGTTACAGAATAGCACTTAGCAAAATGCACATAAAAAATGATACTCATTAACACCAATAATTGATTGTTAGCACCAAGTTATTAGCACTAATTGGCTCATTAGCCAAATTAGGTGCATGTGCATCTTAGGATAACGTGCAATTTTGTATGTGGAAATTTGCATGCCATTTATAGAATCCAAGGTATAATGTACTCTTTAAGAAGGCACTACTGCCAGCTTGGAACATGAAAGGATGAACTCATGAATAATACAAAGAAAGATGAATATATATCATATATAGAAACTATAATATTGTATATGTACATAAATGATATAAATAGGTAAGATATACATATATTTAACTCATGTTTTGTAACACTAATGTGATTAACGCACACTAACATGATAGTGCCCCTTGATGAATTCCTTTCTTCCTGTCAGGTGCTGCACAAATAATTTTCTCCTTTCACATTTTCCATCAGTAAATAACACTCGGATAAAAACATTTTTTTTTTACTGCTTCTTTTTCGTATTAGGCTAAGTACTGGAATTCCCTTCCACATGAAATAAAGATGAATTTATCTTATCTTTTGATTCAGGAGATTGCTACTAACTTTTTTATTTAAGAATTTTTTGATCTTTTGAGTTCATTCTGTAATTTGAGTTCATTCAGTAATTGTATTTCAGGGGTACTCCTCTCCTTTGATATTTTTGTAATTTTGCAGTAAACCTTCAGGTACTTTGTGGGCTTTAAGTACTAGCATTGTATTATATGGTATCTAATTTTTCCTATTTATCTGTGGAAAAAATTGTTGGTACATTCAGGGTCCAAAATGCGACACTTTATTTCTTATAGTTAAGGATTGCCTTAATTTGTCCATAACTTCTTGCTTCTCATTCACTGATATTCATCCATTCAGTGCACTTCCTTTATCTTCAAGATATTTGAGAAAAGAAAGAAATCAGAAATTAGTATACATTATTCTCATCGTCTTTGATCTAGTTTCAGAGAAGAAACATCTGTGCGTATAAAGAAATAGATCTTCAGAGATGATGGAATAGCATGCATTATGAGTAATCAATGCTTTCTCTTTGTATATAAGCCTTTAAAAAAAATAGAAATTCAGTTAACTTTAAATCTTGCAGCAAATCAATTTTGACTAACAGGCAGATGTGCTAAGTTTTTATCCCACAGACACAAAGAGGCAGATTCATTCAACAGCACGTGCATTAGTGTATGTTCTCATGCATGTCACTATGCTGGTAATATGCAGAGAAGTAATCAAAGGCTTTTTGCAGGTGTTTTAGTACTGGGAGCATAATGAACATGAAAGCTGATGTATTTCTACAGTATGATGATTTGGGAGATTGAGATCATACTTCACATGAACTGGCTTAGGAATGAGGTCCATTCCTGTCATGGTATGCACAAAACTTAACAAGATCCCAAAATAAATTTACAAAACTATTGCTATATTAGTGTTAAATGGAAGGCAGCTCATTAGAGACTCAGCAATATGTAAGAACATAAGAATAGCTTTACTAGGTCAGACCAAAGGCCCATTAAGCCCAGGAGTCCTTTCTCAAGTTGACCAAAAAGAGAGCAACATTCTAGAGAATGACACGGTGGCGGTTTACCCGCAGCCACCGCATTTTAGCCGCGGGTCACCCGCCGAAAACGGGGAAGAAAACTAGCAGTCGCTGCAGCGACGGGGACAAGGCCATTCACCGCCCGCGGGGCGGTGAATGGTCTTGTCCCCGCAGTGAGGCATGAAGGATCGCGCAGTCCCCGCAGCTCACACCCACCTGCCCAATTGATTCTAGTGTTTAGCCAGCTCTCTCCCTTCTCCTCACCTTAATTTGTAGATTTTCTTTTTCGGCGACCCGCACGCTATCAGAGAGCCGCGCACCCGCTGCTGCTCAGTTTCGAACTTCTGCTCTGACGCAACCGGAAACAGGAAGTTGCAGCAGAGCAGAAGATTGAACACTGAGCAGCCGCGCGTGCGCGGCTCTTTGGGAAAGCGTGCAGGTCGCCGAAAAAGAAAACCTATAAACTAAGGTGAGGAGAAGGGAGAGAGCTGGCTAAACACTAGGATAGATTGGGCAGGCAGGTACTGGCTGCGGGGACCGTGCGATCGCTAGTGTTCCCGGCTCAAATTGGAAGGAGGGAGTGAAAGGGAAAAGGATTCTGGGCCAAGGGGATGAAGTCGGAAAGAAAAACCCACAGCAGGAAAGAAAGGGAAGGACTGGCAGGTGAGCCAGATGCTACAAGCAGGGGGGGGGGAAGAAAGAGGGAAAAAAGCTAGATGGGGTTGAAAAGAAGAGACACACTGGTATGGAAGAGGAAGATAGGGGAAATCTGGACACAGGAAGGTAACAGAAAGAGGGGAAATTATGTGCATGGGGCATAGGGACAGAGACATAAAGGGGACATGCCATGGGGATGGTATATGGACACAGGGGGGGCAATGACAGATACATAGGGGAGATATTAGAAATGGAGAAAATAGGAGCACAGAAGCGAGATGGTTTGTGGGGATGGGACAGGGACCGAGCTTGCAGGCTCCAGTGGCTTGCACAAATTACATTGTAACGTGCCATGAAAATAAGAGGAAGGAAGGTAGATAGGCCACGCGAGAGGAGCTGAAGGGTAGTAGAAAGGAACAGATGGTAAAGGAGGGAGGGAAGGGTGGTGGTGGAAAGGAATAGAACAGACATTGAAGGAGGGTGGAGAGGAACAGACCCCAAGGGAAATGTGGAAGACAGAGTGGGAAGAAGACAGATGCCAGACTATGCGGGAGCGGAGGGAAGAAGATGGGTGCTAGACCAATTGGGGGGGGGGGGTTAAGGGAGAGGCACAGTAACAGCAAATGGAAGACGCAGAGAGAAGACACACAGTGGATGGAAGGAATTCAATGAGAAGATGTGGAAAGCAGAAACCAGACAACAAAGGTAGAAAAAAAAATTATATTTATTTATTTATTTTTTGCTTTAGGATAAAATAGTATATTAGTTGTGTTGATAAAAATTTATAAACAAAGCCCTGCCAGCTGAACATCTCTTTCTCTAGTTCAGCAGCAGGAACTTTGATTTATAAGAAAGGAATAAGCTAAATATTACAGTACTAAGGCTTATATGGATGCAGCGGGGACGGTGACGGGGCGGTGAATGGGATGGCAGTGGCGGTGACGGGGCGGTGAAAGGGATGGCGGTGACGGTGACGGGGTGGTGAAGGGAACGGCGGTGACGGGGCGGTGCAGAGGATGGTGGGCCGGTGACGGGGCGGTGACGGGGACAGATTTTTTCCCCGTGTCATTCTCTACAACATTCCATGCTACCAATCCAGGGCAAGCAGTGGCTTGCCCCATGTCTTTCAATAACAAGACTATAGACTTTTCCTCCAGGAAATTGTACAAATCCTTCTTAAAACCAGCAATGCTATCCATTCTTACCACAACCTCTGGCAATGCGTTCCAGAGCTCAACTATTCTCCGAGTGAAAAAATATTGCCTCCTATTAAACAAGAATTAGATACGATCCTGACCGAGGAGAATCTACAGGATCCCCAGCAGCATGGATTCACAAAGGGAAGGTCCTGTCAATCCAATCTGATCAGCTTCTTTGACTGGGTTACAAGGAAACTGGATATGGGGAAGTCTCTAGACGTCGTGTACTTGGACTTCAGCAAAGCTTTTGATAGCGTCCCGCACCGCAGATTGTTGAGCAAGATGACTTCGATGGGATTAGGAGTGATATTGACGACATGGGTCAATGACTGGTTAAGCGGTAGAATCCAGAGGGTGGTGGTTAACGGTACCCCCTCCAATACATCGGAGGTGACCAGTGGAGTGCCACAGGGATCGGTCTTGGGACCGATCCTTTTCAACATATACATAAGAGACCTGACTCAAGGGCTTCAAGGTAAAATAACACTATTCGCCGACAACGCCAAACTATGCAACATAGTAGATAACAGCACCTTACCCGACAGTATGGAGCAAGACCTGCTCTTATTGGAACATTGGTCCTCGACTTGGCAGCTGGGCTTTAATGCCAAAAAATGTAAGGTCATGCACCTTGGCAGCAAAAACCCATGCAGAACTTACACTCTGAATGGCGAGACCTTAGCTAGGACTAGGGCAGAACGTGATTTGGGAGTAATCATCAGTGAAGACATGAAAACTGCCGAGCAGGTGGAGAAAGCTGCATCCAAGGCTAGACAAATGGTGGGATGCATCCGTAGAGGTTTCGTCAGCCGGAGGCCCGAAGTCATAATGCCCCTGTACAGATCCATGGTGAGACCTCATCTTGAATATTGTGTTCAATTCTGGAGACCACATTATCAAAAAGATGTGCGGAGAATCGAGTCGGTTCAGCGAATTACCACCAGGATGGTCTCGGGACTCAAGAACCTCCCATATGAGGAAAGACTGAATAAACTGCAACTATACTCGCTCGAGGAACGTAGAGAGAGGGGGGACATGATTGAGACTTTTAAATATATCACGGGCCGCATCGAGGTGGAAGACGATATCTTCTTTTTTAAAGGACCTTCAACCACAAGAGGTCATCCGCTGAAAATCAAAGGTGGGCAATTTCATGGCGACACCAGGAAGTATTTCTTCACCGAAAGGGTAGTCGATCATTGGAATGAACTTCCATTGCAGGTGATTAACGCCAGCAGCGTGCTCGATTTTAAAAAGAAATGGGATATATATGTGGGATCTCTAGCCGGGTGAAGTCTGGGGGTGGGTCATTAGCGTGGGCAGACTTGATGGGCTACAGCCCTTTTCTGCCGTCATATTCTATGTTTCTATGTTTGTTCTTATAGGACCCACGGCAACAAGAGGGCATCCGTTGAAAATCAGGGGTGGGAAATTTCATGGCGACACCAGAAAATATTTCTTCACCGAAAGGGTGGTTGACCGCTGGAATAATCTTCCACAACAGGTAATTGAGGCCAGCAGCGTGCCAGATTTTAAGAAAAGATGAGATTGGCATGTGGGATCTCTTCATGGAGGTAGTTAGGGGGTGGGCCATTAGTGTGGGCAGACTAGATGGGCCGTGGCCCTTTTCTGCCATCATCTTCTATGTTTCTATTTGGCATGTGGGATCTCTTCATGGAGGTAGTTAGGGGGTGGGCCATTAGGGTGGGCAGACTAGATGGGCCGTGGCCCTTTTCTGCCGTCATCTTCTATGTTTCTATTTGGCATGTGGGATCTCTTCATGGAGGCAGTTAGGGGGTGGGCCATTAGGGTGGGCAGACTAGAAGGGCCGTGGCCCTTTTCTGCCGTCATCTTCTATGTTTCTATTTGGCATGTGGGATCTCTTCATGGAGGTAGTTAGGGGGTGGGCCATTAGGGTGGGCAGACTAGAAGGGCCGTGGCCCTTTTCTGCCGTCATCTTCTATGTTTCTATTTGGCATGTGGGATCTCTTCATGGAGGTAGTTAGGGGGTGGGCCATTAGGGTGGGCAGACTAGAAGGGCCGTGGCCCTTTTCTGCCGTCATCTTCTATGTTTCTATTTGGCATGTGGGATCTCTTCATGGAGGTAGTTAGGGGGTGGGCCATTAGGGTGGGCAGACTAGATGGGCCGTGGCCCTTTTCTGCCGTCATCTTCTATGTTTCTATGTTATTGGTTTTAAAAGTATTTCCCTGTAACTTCATTGAGTGTCCCCTAGTCTTTGTAGTTTTTGACAGAGTGAAAAATCAATCCACTTGTACCAACTTTTCACTCAGTACACTTTAAAACAAAAGTGTAGAAAAAAACCTCATAAACCCTCATGACAGCTTCATACACACAGTATCACAAGGCTATCTTGTATTCTCATTGGCATAAAAAACCTCCACGTCTTTCTAAACTGAGTCTCAAAATGAAACAAAGCCGTCCATGTGCACCAAAAAGGTCTTAACTTGATAACGGGAATCAGGTTCCAAACAGTATTCACTCTGTACTCATAATCCACCACTTCTTGTTATCTTCATCTCAACCACCACAAAGTCCTGTATTCAACATGACAAGGGTCCTTGTTTCACCAAAACCTCGGCAGTTTCAGGGGTGCACTTAGCCCAAAACTCTGTGCTTCACTTCTCTTTCATAGTGGCTTGGAACAACAGGGGCACTAATAGCGCATTCTATTAAACTTACCCATTTGGAGAATCTGCCTGAGAGATGCTGTAGTTGTATTATTTAAATAAGAGAAGGAGCTTGCAAAAAAAAAAAAAAAAATAAGTATAGTATGTTTCCTCCTAATCTTTAAAGCATGTTGCAAAGCTAGGCTGTTAAAGAGTGGAAGTGTATTGCCTTAAATTACTGCCTTAAAAATGACTACATCTTATAGATTGTATTAATTGACAAACTGACATGGTTATAAAACGGTAGACTGGGAGGTTTCTTTCTTTTTTTTTTTCTTTCAAACAATGGAAGATACATATTTTCTTATAGGTAAGCAGAGAATCTGAGATACTGAGGAGGGAGCAGAGATAAGAATATAAGAGTTGCCATATTGGGACATACCAAAGGTCCATCAAGCCCAGTAACCTATTTCCATCAGTGGTCAATCCAGATTACACGTAGAAAGATCCCAAAATGAAAAACAGATTTTATGTTGCTCATTCTAGAAATAAGCAGTGGATTTTCCAAAACTGATCAGATGACCACTGGAGGGATGAACACATGACCTCCCCACCCCCACCCCAATACTGCCCTAGTAGCTTCAGATGATATGGCCAGTCCTAGTAGAGCAAAGCAAGCAGGCTCCTGAAGTAGTCTGGTGGGTGGTGCAGTAGACTATAGAGATGGTCACATATCCCATTCTAACTGCTACACTTATAGTGGGTTATGTGAGTCTTCCATAACCCACTCAAATCCCATTGAACCTACATATAGGTGATACCAACAAGCATAAGGGCTATTGCTATGGTGTACAGGATTATGTTGGACTTGTCTCATTAATCCATGTTTATGTATTTGTTCTGTAATTTTGTTTTGTTTTGTCTCTACCATTCTGCCCAGCACTACTGTCAGGCTCACTGGTTTAGAATTTCCCAGAACACTTTTGGAACCCTTTTTTTTTTAAATTGGTGTTACATTGGCCACCCTCCAATGGTCCAGTACCTTGCTAGATTTTTAAAGATAAATTGCAAATTACTAACAGTACTCAGAGATGCAACACCATCTATTCCAGGCAATTTGCTACTCTTCAATTTGTCAAATTGTCCCATTACACAGATTTGTTTGTTTCGCTGGCACATCAGCATTGAAAACCATATCTGGCACTGGTATCTCCCCCATAATCTTCCTTAGTGAAGACAGAAGTAAAGAATTCATTTAATCTGTCTGCTATGGCCTTGTCTTCCCTGAGTATTTTTTTAAAAATCCCTCAGTCATCAAGTAGTCCAGCTTATTCTTTTACTGGCTTCTTGCTTCTAATATACTGAAAACATGTTTTTACTATATGTTATTGCCTCTAATGCAATCTTCTTTTCAAGGTCTCTCTTTGTCTTCCTTATCAGCACTTTGCATTTGAATTGACATTCTTTATGCTGGTTCCTATCCTTTTCAGTTGGATCCTTCTTTCATTTTCTAAAGGATCTTTTAGTTCTAATAGCTTTCTTCAACTCACTTCCATGCTGGCTATTGTTTGACCTTCCGTCCTCCTTTTTTTTAATACATGGAATATATCTGGTCTGGGCTTCCAAGATGGTATTTTTGAATAAATGCATGTCTGATATAAATTGCTGACCTTTCTAAGGTTTTTGTTTGTTTGGGGATATTTTTTAATGCCATTTTCCTTATTCTATCATATTCTCCTTTTTGAAAGTTAAATGCTAAAGTATTGAATTTTCTGTGTGTAGTTACTACAGAGATTACACTAAATCTAATCATTTTATGATAACTATTATGAAGTCGTCCCAGCAGCTTTACCTCCTGCACCAAATCATGCACGCGACTAATGACTTGGTCTAGAATTGTTTTCCCTCTTGTTGGCTTCTGAGCTATCTGCTCCTTAAAGCAGTCCTTGATTTCATCAAGAAATTGTACCTCCCTAGCATGCCCTACTGTTACATGTACCCAGTCAATATCATGGTAATTGAAATCACTAATTATTATTTTAATACCCAGTTTGTTAGCCTCCCTAATTTCTGATAACATTTCTGCACCTGTCTGCATTCTGGCCAGGTGACAGTAATACATTCTTATCACTATTCTTTTTCCCTTTACACATGGAATTTCTATCCATAGGGATTCCAAGGTATGTTCGGGCTATTGTATAATTTTTATTCTGTTTGATTCATGATCCTCCTTAATGTGTAATGCTATACCTCCACCAAGTCGATCCACTCTATCACTGCAATATAATGTGTGCCCTAGTATGGACAATGTCCCATTGGTTATAATAATAATAATAACAACTTCCACCAGGTTTCAGAGATGTCTGGCAGCATTACTAAAAGAATGTCCATACAGACCTCCCTGCAGAGCAGAGAAGCAGCCTAGTAGTTAGTGCAGTGGACTTTAAACCAAGAAACCAAAATTTATTCCTGCTTCAACTCTTTTATCTTGTAATTGTGAGTTTTCTGGGAACAGAAATATACCTAATGTACTTGAATATACACTACTTCAATATCCTTTAGGTTTGCAGGTGGCTTAAAAAAATGAAAGTGAGATCTGAACCTGGGTCCTTTAGCTTAAAGTCCAATGCATTAACCACTAGGCTATACTTTAGACTTGTTTTGTGTTTTTCTCAGAATGCCTATAATGCATGAAGTTGTCATTGAGCCTGGTATTCCCTTTCAGTTTCAATTTCAGGGGAGAGGGAGGGGGATTGCAATCATTGGAAGATTGAGGAGGTGTACTGCTTAAATCCCTCTAGTGGTCAACTGCTTAATCAGATCACCCTATTGTACACTGGATGCGACTAAAACAGGTCTAACTTAGGGCATCCTTCCATTTAGGCTTGGACGTTTCCTCCCATTCAGTTAGCACTGTTGGACATCCTGATTTTGGATCCTCATTAGTCCCATCCAAAACATGCCCCTTTGCTATTTGGACATATTGCAGTCCTGGATGTCTTTTCTGCCTTTACAATATTAGGTTTTAGTGTTTCAAGCACATAGATATCCATTTGGACATTTTGAGATATCCATATTCTTTGAAAATAAGCACCACAGTTATATAATATGTGGTGACGTATAAGGGACATTCAATAATTTATCTATCTCAGTAGGAAAGAAAAGAGTTTTCAAGCAATTTTGTTTTATTTTTCAATATAGTCCCCTTGTTAGCTCCATACACTTCATTCACTTTTCCGGTAATGACTTTAACCCTTTTGAAAATACCATAATTATTCTGTTTGACCTTCAAATCAGGACATCACAGCTTCCTTGATATCTTCATCGCTTGAAAACCGCTGTCCACAGAGAAATTTATTCAAAACTCGGAACAGGAAATAAACTGAGGGAGCTAAATAAGAACTGTAGGGTTGATGGTTCAGCTGCTGAAATCCACATTCTCAGATGGCAGCCTGTGATTGGCGTGACATGTGCACAAGCATATTGTCATGAAAATACAGCATGCCTGCTGTGAGTTTTCCTCAACATTGTATTAACATAATTTTCCCAGTTATGGTTGTATGGCATGAACTCCAGAAGCAAAAGTCCTTCACCATCTCAGAAGACAGTTGCCATGACTTTGCCTTGAACTTTTTTGGGGTGGGAGATGACTTGTGCTTCTACTGCATTGACTCCATTTTGGACTCAGGATCTCTGTGATAGACCCAAGTCTCATCTCCAGTCACCATGATGAAAAAAAATGTGGTCTTCACGGAGCATTTCCAAGTTATCCTGACAGCACTGGAGCCTTGTGGCCTTCCAACATGTCATCAGCATTCTTGGAACCCATCTTGCACTAACCTTGGATGTTCCCAAGTTTTCATGAATTATTTTCCAAACTGTACCTGCTGAGATGCCCATTTCTTCTGTTATTCGGGAAACCTTAATTTATCTGTCTGATAAAATTAAATCCTCAACTTTCTTAAACATTTCTGTGGAAGTTGATTCCTTAGGCCATCCAGTGTGAGGGTCATCTTCAATGGAATCTGTACCCCACTTAAACTGCTTGCTCAAAATTTTACTTTGTGGATGATGGGGGAGGCTCACCATAAACTGTGGTCATGTGTTCATGGATCTCCTTTGGCTTTTCCCATCATTTGTGAGAAATTTTATCACTGAGCAGTGCTCCAAATCTAGCAGTTTCTTACTTGATTTGCATGAGGATTCTCCTGACATCCTGTCTCTTGGAATGTTAGACGCTCAATGAGCCGTGACTGTGCATGAGTAACCTTGAGACATGTCACAACATGCACAGACTTATTTCAATATGCTTGCTACTTTCTTTCATACTCAGGTAGATAAATTATTAAACACCCATCAAATAAAGACTCACATGGTCCATCTAGACTGACAATAAGTTTTAAAGTTTTTATTTAATTTTAACTATACTCTGATAATTGTAAACCGTTTAGGTATTTTTTTGATAAACGGTATATCAAAGAACAAATAAACTTGGAAACTTGCACTTTGTTGTGATCAAATACTAACACCACAACAGAGCAGTCACATAGTCATCGAAGAATGGTTTTATAATTTTGGTTGCAGCATATCATATTCATTTCAAATACTTGATTAAACCAACAATCCAACAATTTGGCATGCTGACAACATTCTACCTGCTATCAAACTTAAGGTTTCAAGTTTTATTTAAAATTTTATGCAAGCGCTTATCTATATTTCTAAGCGAAGTACAATGCTAAAATGGGGGGACAATAATATACATGGACATGTTCGAACAGATGTACAATACTTGACTAGCACAAGCTTGGGAAAGGGGAAGAACTACAATGGTTTTAGAACAGGAGAACATGTAGGGTTAGAACAATAGGGAGGGGTAAGAATAAAACTAGGAGTATGGCTATAAGTATAAGATTATCAAGATTTAAAAGATAGAAAAAGAAAAAAGATTTGATTAAGTCTAGATCAGTGGTTCTTAACCTGGGTTCGACCAAACCCCAGGGGTTCGGTAAATCAGTCTCGCGGGTTCGGCGGAGGTCAAAACACCCCTCCGACTCATATAGCGCTTCGGTCGCGTTCAATCATCTATCAGTTATTCAGTGATTTTGATCAAGACTGATCGTGTACTCGGTTTCTTGATCTATCAATCTGTAACTAACGCCTTATATACATCAATCAATTCCTGATCAAAATTTGTGATTTAACTGATAGATGATTGAACGTGACCGAAGCGCTTATGGTTTGTGATGATACGCCCCGCTTGTCCATAATTGGCTGCAGATGATCACGCAACATCGCTTGGCCTATCTGTGCTGCAGGGGATTTGATGCGCACAGTAGTCGAATTGTAACTGCTGTGATGGTACGTCATGTGATACCTATCTTAATATTTTAATCCCTCTGAGAGGCAACAGCAGAAGTCAAACTGATTTGCAGTAAATTTCATTATTATGTTGTTATTATTCAAAATATAGGAGAACTTTTTTGTTTTCAAAATTGATATTTTTTCCCTCACTGTATACCTATGTTTTGAATTTGTAAAAATCATATTTTATTTTTCCAATAAAGAAGAGTTCGGTGAACACGCATATGAAACTGGTGGGGTTCAGTACCTCCAACGAGGTTAAGAACCACTGGTCTAGATCCTTAATCCTAAATTTCGAAGTTGTCCCTATAAAGAAAACATTTTAGGGAACCTTTGAATCTGTCTAATACTGTTTCCTCTCTCAGGTAGACTGATAGGGAGTTCCAAAGTTGAAGGGGGGGGGGGATTGTGACCGAGAAGATGTCAGTGCGCCTTGCACTAATAACTTTCAAGGAAGGGATGGTGTCTCCCCCCTCCCCCTCTGATATGCCCTCATAGCGTGTGATATGAATGCAACACAAAAAAATGCAGTTATTTTTGATCTGTCCCTAAATTTCTTGAGTCACAGAGAATAGCAGGAACAGATCAAAAACAAATGTGTGTGTCACTATAGAAGTCTGGTTCTATTTTCAATTGCTGGATTTGCTGTAAATCCTACTCCAGCCGATCCAAATCCAGCTTTCCATAATCAGGAAAGAGGCCATAACATATTTGGAACATAGACCTTAGAAATCTGCCTAGTACTGGTCTTACTTCCCTACTACTGGAATTGCCATCTAAGAACCACATTTTGTTTTCATTTCATCCTTTTGCATTTAAGGATCCTTTGTGTTTATTCTATGTGATTTTGAATTCAGTTACCATTTTTTACTCTACCACCTCTCTCAGGAGGGCATTCCAGGCATTCACCACCTAGAGAATGATACAGGGACAAATATTTCCCTGTCCCGGTAGGAACTCATTTTCCTGTCCTGGATAGTTCTTTTTCTGTCTCTGCCCCATTCCTGCAAGCTCCATCCTCATCTGCACAAGCCTCAAACACTATAAAATGTTCAAAATTTGTGCAGTTCAGAGTTTACAGGAATGTGACAGGGACAGCGACAAAACTCGTGGGGACGGGATGCGGAAATTGAGTTCCTGTGGGAATGGGGAAAAAATTTGAGTGTGTCATTCTCTATCACCACCCTCTCTGTAAACACACATACTCTAACATTACATTACATTAGTGATTTCTATTCCGCTTGTACCTTGCGGTTCAAAGCGGATTACATAAGAAGAAGCTGGACATTTCCAGGAGGGTACGTGACATTTAGGGTAAGACATAGTAACAGAATGAGTATAGACTTGGTAACATTGGATGAAAGCAGTTATATTACATTACATATCAAATCTTTTTCCAGGCGTTGGTAGGTAATATGAATCGGTAGGATGAATTAGGTTTTTTTTTTTTGTTTGTTTGTTTTTTTGGTTGAGGATATGGTGTCAGGGAGTGGGTAAACCTGGTCGGTGTACGTGGAAGAGGAGATTAGGTGTTTTGAATATGCTTTTTGAAAAGTAGCGTTTTGATTTCTTTGCGGAATGCTTTGAAGTCAGATGTTGAGGTTAACAATCTGGTTATGGAGGGTTCGAGTTTTGCTGCATGCGTTGCTATGAGGTTATCGTAAAGCTTTTTACGATGAGTGCCGTTGAGTGGTGGGTATGAGAATGGTGTCAGTGTTCTTCTTATTCTGGGTGGAAGGTTACGGTGTAGGCGATCGATTAAATAGGCAGGTGCTGTACCGTTGAGTACTTTGAAGATTACAGTACATCAACCTTCTTTGCCAGGATAATCTTGTACTTTATTATAAAAAGAAATAAGTTGGTTTTCTACAGACTGGATTCTGAACTTTTGAGGCTTTTCGGAACTTGATACTTTGCTAAAGCAATAGATTCAACTGAAGACATTTCTTCCAAGGTTTTGACTGATACATTACTAGCTCAAATCTGATATGAAATCATGGTTTTCTATTCAAGAATGGTCAGCCAGCTTTGAAAAAACTATTTTTAAATTTAAGATAGAAGATCTGTCAGATCAGATCACAGCTTCAAGAAAAGTTTGGTTGATTTTTTTCAAATGTTTCCAAAGCTCAACTTCAATACTTTTTATCTGGACATTTTAGTTTTGTAAAGTGCCAATTGGCAGACACTAAGAACATTTTTTTCAGTGGCAGTGGTAAAATTTCAGATTTAGGAAGTTGGATGGGCTGAGTACTTTTCAGCGTCCCCTCGTACACTAATGAACCATATTTTTAAGCCAGAGTATGTGGAGATTTCTATCTGTAACAATTTATGTGAGTATTTAAAAGATATAAATGTTTGTGTTCACTGAAAACTGTATGTGTGCATTTAATATAAGAACATAAGAATTGCCTATGCTGGGTAAGTCCATCGTGCCCTGCAGTCCGCTCACACGACGGCCCCCAGGTCAAAGACCAGTGCTCTAAATGAGTCCAGCATCACCTGTTTAGCAGGAACTTGTCCAACTTTGTCTTGAATCCCTGGAGGGTGTTTTCCCCTATAAGAGACTCCGGAAGAGCGTTCCAGTTTTCTACCACTCTCTGGGTGAAGAAGAATTTCCTTACGTTTGTACAGAATCTATCCCCTTTCAACTTTAGAGAGTGCCTTCTCATTCTCCCTTACCTTGGAGAGGGTGAACAAACTGTCTTTATCTGCTCAGTCCATTCCCTTCAGTATTTTGAATGTTTCAATCATATCCCCTAAAATCTCCTCTTTTCAAGGGAGAAGAGGCCCAGTTTCTCCAATCTCTCACTGTACGGCAACTCCTCCAGCCCCTTAACCATTTTAGTCGCTCTTCTCTGGACCTTTTCAAGTAGTACTGTGTTCTTCTTCATGTATGGTGACCAGTGCTAGATGCAGTACTCCCGGTTAGGGCGCACCATGGTCCGATACAGCGGCATGATAACCTTCTCCGATCTGTTTGTGATCCCCTTCTTCATTATTATTCCTAGCATTCTGTTTGCCATTTTCACCACCGCTGCGCATTGCGCAGATGGCTTCATTGACTTGTTGATCAGAACTCCCGTCTCTTTCCTGGGAGGTCTCTCCAAGTACCGCCCCAGACATCCTATATTCATACATGAGATTTTTGTTACCGATATGCATCACTTTACACTTATCCATGTTGAACCTCATTTGCCATGTTGATGCCCATTTCTTGAACTTGATTATGGCATGTTGCAGATCTTCGCAATCCCCCTGTGTCTTCACTACTCTGAATAACTTTGTATCATACGTAAATTTAATCACCTCACTCGTCGTACGAACGTCCAGATCGTTTATAAAGATGTTGAAGAGCACGGGTCCAAGCACTGAGCCCTGCGGCACCCCACTGGTGACGCTCTTCTAGTCCGAGTTTTGTCCATTTACCCCCACTCTCTGTTACCTATGCTCCAGCCAGTTTTTAATCTACGTGAGTATTTCACCCTCGATTCCTTGTCTCGCAATTTTCCGAAGTAGTCGTTCATGTGGAAACTAGTCGAATGCCTTCTGAAAATCCAGATATACAATGTCGACTTTAAAAATTCAGGTCCTTTTCAGAAGCTACCATGTTCTTTTATTATAGAGATATCTAATTATTGCATAATGAAAACAAAATGTTTAGAAAGAAAGCTTGTTATCAGTATTTTTCTATTCTGCAGCTAAAATGTTGCTTTAGAAGTAATTCAACAGCTTTAATTGTGATTAAAACTGTCACATAAATTTAAAGCCCCAGCTGTTTAGAGTCATGCCCAAGGCTATGCTTTTCACACGAAAGCAACGGATTCATTGGCAATCTTCCTTCGCCAATCTCACGGGTATAGTTTGCTATGAAATAGATGACAAGTTTATTGAACACCATGTTTAGTAGAATGTCTTATGTTTGTTTCATCTACTAAATCTATATATTCAAGTGTTGTGCAAACATTATTTCAGTAATTCTTATAGAGGCCTATTAAAGAAAACACAGTAAAGCTAATGTGAGTGAGTTAATCTCAACATAGGTACATTAAGCTTGCCATAGATGCTAACATGTCTGCTTCGACTAGTGCATCCAAAATGGGTGCTATATTGATGGTTACATTAAGTATATCAGTTGTACTACCTGGGTAAATAAGAAAATAATATATAGACAGTGACAAAAAGGTGACTGAAAGACAAGGATGCACATTTCTGTTTCATTTCCTGTTAGTATATAAAGTTGGGTTTGAGTGATCACCTAGGCAACTGCTTAGAGTGTGCTTTGTGGAGTAGGAACCAGATATACAAAAATAAATTTATCAGGACCAGATAGCTCTGGGGAGCTAATTAAGCATTTCAGACTTTGCAACACCTTTACTAGACTCAGGGCCTGTCTTACAAAGCCGCGTGGCAACAGCCCTGAAGCCTTTTAAATCTCTATGGGCTTCGGGGCCATTACCGCGCGGCTTTGTTAAACAGGCCCGCAGTTGACTCTAATAGTGTTCTGAACCAGCACTGGTCGCCGTACATGAAGAAAGACACAGTACTACTCGAAAGGGTCCAGAGAAGAGCGACTAAGATGGTTAAGGGGTTGGAGGAGCTGCCATACAGCGAAAGATTAGAGAAACTGGGCCTTTTCTCCCTCGAACAGAGGAGATTGAGAGGGGACATGATCGAAACATTCAAGGTACTGAAGGGAATAGACTTAGTAGATAAGGACAGGTTGTTCACCCTTTCCAAGATAGGGAGAACGAGAGGGCACTCTTTAAAATTGAAAGGGGATAGATTCCGTACAAATGTAAGGAAGTTCTTCACCCAGAGAGTGGTGGAAAACTGGAACTCTCTCCCAGAGGCTGTCATAGAGGAAAACACCCTCCAGGGATTCAAGACAAGTTCCTACTGAACAAGGACGTACACTGGTAGAGCGCTGGTCTTTGACCAAAAGAGCCGCCGCGTGAGCGGACTGCTGGGCATGATGGACCACTGGTCTGACCCAGCAGCGGCAAATCTTATGTTCTTATGTTCTAACCAAGGATTTTACTTAATTCAAAAGTCAACATGGCTACCAGTATAACACAGTCTCCTTGAGCTGTACTAAGGTTGCTGAAGTAATATGTAATTATGGAAAGAGGAAGATCAAAACTTCCCTGTGGGCCTACCCTAAAAGTTAGCCTGATGAATTCATTTGTCCAGTTTGGGAGACTGCCTGGAGAAGGATCCACGTGTGGGAGAAGTTTTAGCATGCTAGATGCTGTTGGATCTCTCTTTGAGCTTCAGGGAAAGTTCAATACCACTTCTACTGGTTCCAGTGTTGGCAGCTGTTAGTCCTTCAACTTTTCTGAGGCCAGGTAGTGATATCATCAATAACACAGAGGGAATATTGGTATTCAACATCGAAGGGAGCCCTGCAGCTTAAACAAATACCCTCTATTGCCCCAGAAACAAAATAAGTACATGTATATAATAAGAACAGAAGAATACCCAAAGGTCCATCAAACCCAATATCCTCTTTACAACAGTGGCCAACCCAGGTCACAAGTACCTGGCAAGATCCCAAGTAGAAAAACAAATTTTATACTGCTTATCCTAGGATCCCAATAATGACTTATAGACTTTTGTTTTAGGAAATTATCCAAACCTTTTTTAAACTCTGCTAAGGTAACTTCTTTTACTACATGAATTACAGAGTTTAATTATGCATTGAGTGAAGAAATATTTTCTCTGGTTTGTTTTAAATCTACTACTTAGTAGCTTCATTGCAAGCCCTCTTAAGTCCTAGTATTTTTGGAAAGAGTAAATAAGCAATTCATATCAACCTCTTTGATTATAACCACAGAAAGACTATAGATCAAATCACTTTTCTTTTCTTTAATTTGATTGGTGCTGGTATATATTTTTCCTTCTTTATATGGTTATTATTTTTCTTTGTTGATTACATAGTAAGATTTTCTCTCCCTACATCAATTTGTGATCAATGGTATATCTTGGTACATATTGTTTGATTGGTATTTGATTGGCTGTTGCTTTTTTGTTTTTCCATAACAGAAGAGATTATTTTCTGATGAAATATTATATTCTGTATATTATATATTTAAATATTTACATAGATCAAAAACCCATGTCTGCCCAAGCTGAATACTATGAAAATTACAATTGCCCAGTGGCGTAGCAAGGGTGAGAGGCGCCCAGGGTGGTGGCATCCCTCTTCCACCCTCTTCTCTGCACCCCCATCCCTACATGCTCCTTTCACATCCCCCCACTGCTATGCATGTGTGCCGCTTCCCTTCCCCCGTACCTCTGTAATGTTCATGTCACATCTGTGAGGGCTCTCTCTCTGATGTCACTTCCTATGCACGGGCCAGGAAGTGATATCAGAAGAAGAGCTGATGCAGGCATGACAGCAGGTTGGGGGTTTCTGCTCATGCCACGTACGTTACAGAGGTATGGGGGAAGGGAAGCAGCGTGTGCGCACAGCAGTGGGGGTGAGAAAGGAGCAGGGGTATGGATTGGAGGACAGGTACTATGCCCCTACCAAGACAGTGCCCGGGGAGGACTGCCCCCTGCCCCCCTTTACTACACTACTGCAACTGCCAGATAGACTATAAATTGTAGACAGTTATTTTTTTATATTCTATGTGATTAAGCTGTATAATCTATTGCTAGGGGGTATGGTCAAGCTAACCAACAGAGCAACAAAGCAGAATTTAAGAGGTTTGGTCAAGTTCCTGGAAGAAAATTCCATTAAGTTTTATTAGAAAAACAACAAAATTGTGGAACAGGATCAGATGTACCAGTTGTAGATTAGTAAGCATCCAAGAAACATAAAAATGCCTTCCTCAGACAGCCAAGGACCCATTAAGACCTCTTAGGAAGGCATTTTTATGTTTCTTGGATGCTTATTCATATAAGAGTCACAAAAATCCAAGTGGTTAAAAGGCTGCAATCAGGCAGCACACAAATGTCCACTGTTGGCTGGCGTAATGCCGAAACACACCGTGTCGGGTCACTTGTAATTTTATATATTATTTGTTTTTTACTGTGGGTCGCTTGTGACTGTATATATCCTTTGTGGATTGCTTTTATGTTTTTGGATGCTTATTAAACTACAGCTGGTACATCTGATCCTGTTCCACAATTTTTGTTGTTTTTCTGTTTCATTTCTCTTGTGCAATCCTTTGGTGCTAGGTGCTATTTGCATTTCATTGTTTTATCATATTTTATTAGCCAGAACCACTAGGGAGAAATATTGTTTATCTCTGGAAATGAACTATGTGAAATAAGATCTTTTTTTTGGCCATTGTCAAAGACAGGATGCTGGGCTCAATGGAGCTTCATCTAACTAAATATGACTATGTTTTTATTTTAATTACTCTCTATTGTCTTCACGAATGGTGCCTGTTTGCCCTTCCTATACTTTTAAGCTTGCAGTTAGCCATTTTCCATTTATATCAAGGACACAAGAGAGATACAGAACTCAACTATCCCATTTAAGAATTATTATTAAATAGGGAAGAAATGAATCTGATAAGAGATTGTGATGGCATAGAAATTCACAAAGAACCAATAGTAATAACTTCTAAATATTTTATTAAAAGCTAGACCTATTAATGCTCCAGTAACTATTATTACTCTATGAACTGAATTTCAAGTAAGTCATATTGTGGCAAAATAGTAGATTAATATTTTATTATTGTTCTTTGTTTACCCTGGGCTCAATTTTTTTATATACAAAATCTTTTTTTTTTAATGACATGAAATTGAACGGCAGGGTGCAGCATGACAATGGAATGCTCTGTAATCGCCTGTAAATGAGATTGTCAGGGTTATTCCTCCCATATCCAGAAAGAGGTTGCTGATGTCAGGCAGAGTGACAACTTCAGATACAACTGACAGGTGGAGCTATAAGCTGAAGGAAAATATGAACTGAGAGAAATGGTTTTACAGTACATAGCTCTGACACACACATGGTGAGAAATTTCTTGTGGTATGCAAATGAGGCCTCTTGATGAAGAGAAAAGACTTGAGATTTACAGTGAGAACTGGGCTAATTTTGGAAGGCAGAGGAATGGTCTAGTGCACTGTTCTTCAACCGCTGGTCCAGACTGCTGCCGGTCCGCAGGAAATTTCTGCCTGTCCACGGAGGGCCGACAAGATTGCTTCTGCTGCTGCTAAACCCGACAGGAAATCTTCTTTCCGACGTGAATTCTGACGTCGGAGAGGACGTTCTGGGCCAGCCAATCGCTGCCTGGCTGGCCCAGAACATCCTCTCCGACGTCAGAATTGACATCGGAAAGAAGATTTCCTGTCGGGTTTAGCAGCAGCAGAAGGGCGGTAAGAGCAGGGGAAAGGAAGGAGAGAGGCTTTTTTTTTTTTGCCGGCAAGGAGGGAAGGAGGTAGTCAGGCAAGCAGGCTGGCTTTGGCCAGGGAGGGAGGGAGAGAGGTAGACAGGCAGACAGGCTGGCTTCAGGGGTGGGGGTGGGACAAAGTGAGGAAGGCAGTGAGAGGGACATAGGAAGGAGGTACTGGGGGCACTAAAGACAGGAAGGGGCACTAAGGACATGGGAAGGAGGCACCGGGGGAACTAAAGACATAGGAAGGGGCACTAAGGACATGGGAAGGAGGCACGGGGGCACTAAAGGCATGGGAATGAGGCACTGGGGGCACTAAAGACATAGGAAGGGGCACTAAGGACTTGGGAAGGAGAAACTGGGGGCACTAAAGACATAGGAAGGAGGCACTAAGGACATGGGAAGGAGGCACTGGGGGCACTAAAGACATAGGAAGGGGCACTAAGGACTTGGGAAGGAGGCACTGGGGGCACTAAAGACATGGGAAGGAAAGAGGGAGGGAATAGAAAGGGACAATTGTTGGGCCTGAGTGCAGAAAGCACAGTTACTTACCGTAACAGGTGTTATCCAGGGACAGCAGGCATATATTCTCACATGTGGGTGACGTCATCTACGGAGCCCCGGTGCGGACAGCTTTTCAAGCAAACTTGATAGAAGTTTCAAGTTTGCACACTGCACCGCGCATGTGCGTGCCTTCTCGCCCACTAGAGGGCGCATCCCACCTCGTGGTCCTCAGTTCCATAACTAGCAAGGAAGCCATCCCCGGGGAGGTGGGCGGGTTGTGAGAATATATGCCTGCTGTCCCTGGATAACACCTGTTACGGTAAGTAACTGTGCTTTATCCCAGGACAAGCAGGCATGATATTCTCACATGTGGGTGACCTCCAAGCCAACCAAAAAAGGGTAGGTGGGAGGATGGCAATTTATGAAAACAGGTTACGTAACACCGACTGGCCAAACCGGCCATCGTTTCTGGACAAGGTGTCCAGACAGTAATGAGAGGTGAATGTATGAACCGAAGACCAAGTGGCAGCCTTGCATATGTCCTCCATCGGGGTGGATCGGAGGAAAGCTATTGAAGCTGCCATCGCTCGGACCTTGTGCCCCGTGACTCGACCCGGGGGAGGAAGGCCAGCCTGAGCGTAGCAAAAGGAAATGCAAGCGGCCAACCAGTTAGACAGAGTGCGCTTGGAAACTGGGTGCCCTAATCGATTGGGATCGAAGGACAAAAACAATTGAGGAACCTTTCGATGAGGCCTGGTGCGTTGAAGATAAAATGCCAACGCCCTCTTACAGTCAAGCGTGTGAAGCGCCGTCTCGCCTGGATGGGAGTGGGGCTTCGGGAAGAACACAGGAAGGACAATGGACTGATTGAGGTGGAAGTCAGAAACAACTTTAGGTAGAAATTTAGGATGGGTGCGGAGGACCACCTTGTCGTGATGAAAGACAGTGAAAGGAGGGTCCGCAACCAAGGCTTGCAACTCCCCAATCCGTCTGGCGGAGGTGAGGGCAATTAGAAACACCGCCTTCCAAGTCAGAAATTTCAAGAGGGACTTGTTGAGTGGCTCAAACGGGGGTTTCATCAGTTGAGCCAGAACCACATTCAAATTCCACACGACGGGCGGAGGCTTAAGAGGGGGGCAAACCCTGAGTAACCCTTTCATGAAGCGTGTCACCAAGGGATGGAGTGACAGAGGGCGTCCCTCCAGAGGTTGGTGGAAAGCAGAAATCGCACTGAGATGAACTCGCACCGAAGTGGTTTTCAAGCCGGAGCGCGACAAATGAAACAAATATTCTAAAACCGAGGATACCGGAACTGATACCGGGTCCAGGTGAAAAGACGAGCACCAGGTGGAAAACCTGGTCCATTTCTGCGCATAGCACAGCCTCGTCGAGATCTTGCGGGAGGCTTCCAACACCTCCTTCACCGATTGAGACAGGTCCGGAGGAGTCAGGGAACAAGAAACCAGGCTGTCAGGTGCAATGACTGCAGATTGGGATGTAACATGGATCCTTGACTCTGAGATAGCAGAGAAGGAGAGACAGGCAGGGGAAGAGGCTCCCTGGCACTGAGTTGGAGCAGCAGGGAGAACCAGTGCTGACGCGGCCACCGAGGTGCTATGAGAATCATCGTGGCCGTGGACGATTTTAGGTGTACCAACGTTCGCATGATCAGAGGGAACGGAGGGAATGCATACAGGAACCTCCCTTCCCAGTCGAGTAGGAAGGCATCCGCTTCCAGACGGTCCTGCGAGTACATCCGAGAACAATATAGTGGTAGTTTGTGTGTCTCCGGAGAGGCAAACAGATCCACCTGTGGCGTTCCCCAGCGAGCGAAAACCTCGCGTAGAACTGCTGAGTGTAGAGTCCACTCGTGCGGTTGCAGAAGTCGACTCAGTTTGTCCGCCAGGCAATTCCGTTCTCCTTGGATGTAGACCGCCCGGAGGAAGATGTTCCGGGAGGCCGCCCACTCCCAGAGGCGAAGAGCCTCGGAGCAGAGGGGCCATGACCCCGTTCCTCCCTGCTTGTTCACATAATACATTGCCACCTGATTGTCCGTGCGGACGAGGACCACCTGGTCCTGCAATATGTGAACGAAGGCTCGAAGTGCTAGGAAGATGGCCCGCAGCTCTAGCACGTTGATGTGACACTGACGGTCTTCTGCCGACCACAGGCCCTGTGTGCGAAGACCGTCGAGGTGGGCTCCCCACGCGTACTCCGAGGAGTCCGTGGTCAGGACCTTGTGAAAAGGCGGAGTGCGGAACAATAGCCCCCTGGACAGATTTGAAGAGTCTGTCCACCAGCGTAGCGATTTCCGCAAAAGCGGAGTCACCGAAATGAGGCGAGACACCGGGTCGCACTCCTGACGCCACTGGGATGCGAGGGTCCACTGGGGGATCCTCAGGTGTAGCCTCGCAAACGGCGTGACATGTACCGTCGAGGCCATATGGCCCAGCAGCATCATCATGTGCTTGGCCGACACCTTCGACAGTTGAGAGAACTGGCGACTCATCCGTACCAAGGCTTCCAACCGCTGGGTCGGCAGGTAGGAGCGTAGGCGCACCGTGTCCAGCACCGCACCTATGAATTGAAGAGACTGCGACGGCCTCAACTGAGACTTTGGGAAGTTTATCTCGAACCCGAGAGTTTGCAGGAAGGTAATAGACTGTCGGGTCGCTGAGATAACCCCCTCCCTGGTCGGGGCTTTGATGAGCCAATCGTCCAGGTAAGGGAACACGTGGAGTCCCCGTGACCTGAGGGCTGCTGCAACCACCACCATGCACTTCGTGAATACTCGTGGGGACGCGGCCAGGCCGAAGGGCAGTACCCTGTACTGGAGGTGGAGGTCCCCCACCTGGAATCGTAAGAATCTTCGACAGGCGGGGTGCACCGGAACATGGGTGTATGCTTCCTTCAGGTCGAGGGAGCACATCCAGTCCCCTTCCTCCAAGAGGGGATACAGAACCGGGAGAGATAGCATTCGAAACTTCTCCCGGGCCAGGAATTTGTTGAGCTTCCTGAGGTCCAATATGGGGCGCAGGTCCCCGGTCTTTTTTGGGACCAAAAAGTAGCGGGAGTAAAACCCCGTACCCCACTGGTCCTTGGGGACCGGCTCGACCGCCCGAAGCTTCAAGAGGGCTTTGGCTTCGGTTATAAGGGTCGGTAGCTGCGAACGGTTGCAGGGGACTAAACTCGGGGGACTGTCCGGCGGCGAGGACACAAAGTTGAGCGAGTAGCCCTCGGAGACGATCCGGAGCACCCAAGCGTCTGAGGTAATCCCGGTCCATGCCTCCCGGAAGGACCGGAGACGGCCCCCGATGGGAAGGGATTCCTGTGAAAGTGCGGAGGGGAACCCGCCCCGTCCGCTCAGCCCGTCAAAAGGAAGGCGCTGGCTTAGAAGGGCCCTGCGCCGGGGTTTGGGTTTGTCCCCCTCTGCCTCGCTGAGACGGACGTCTCGGAGGCGGTCTCGAGAAAGCCGGGGTCGACTTCTGAGGGTATCGGCGCGGCGGAGGCCGAAAGGGTTTCTGGGGCGGGGGCCTAGGTTTGGGGCGGACCAGGGATGCTAGAGAGCGCTCCTGTTCCGACAAGCGTTTGGTCGCCGCATCCAATGACTCGTCGAATAACTCGGACCCCACACAAGGCAAGTCTGCCAGGCGTTCCTGCAGGTTTGGGTCCATGTCGAGGGTGCGAAGCCAGGCCAAGCGGCGCATGGCCACCGCGAGGGCCGACACCCTCGAAACCAGCTCAAAGGCGTCGTACACTGCATGGAATAGGTACAATCGCAATTGAGACAGGTTGGACATAAACTTGTCGAATCCTGCTCTTTGGGAGTCCGGTAACGAGTTTCGATATTGAGGAAGATCCTTCACCATACCCCGCAAATAGGAGGAAAAGGTGAAGGCGTAATTTAGAACCCTGGTGGCCATCAGGGAATTTGAATAGAGGCGACGGCCAAACTTGTCCAGGGTCCGCCCTTCCCTGCCTGGTGGAACCGTCGCAGAAACCCGTGAGGGCTGTGATTTTTTAAGAGCTGACTCCACCAGAAGGGACTGGTGTGAGAGCTGCGCCTTATCGAACCCTTTAGGAGGAATCGTTCTATACTTCGATTCCATTTTTGAAGGTACAGACGTGACTGTAAGAGGGTTTGACAAGTTCTTCAGCCAGGTCTGCAGAAGGACGCTGTTGAGAGGGAGTCTAGGCACCTCTCTAGGAGGAGTGGGGAGGTCCTGTTCCTCCAAAAATTCTTTGGAATACCGAGAACATACCATCTGGTCAATCCCCAGGGCTTGGGCCATGTCCTGAACGAAGGATGAAAAAGAGGACGGCCTAGCCTGGGGAGACGGGGTTCTCGACCGCCCCACCGAGGAGAGGGGGGAGGCCTCATGGGAATAATGAGGATCCCTAACCGATCCCGAATCCCAGGATCCCCTCTCGAGGGGCCTCGAGGGGGAAGGGGAAGTTGTCCTCCTCGCAGAACCCTTGGGTGAGGACCCCGGGGTTCGTGGGACACTTTCCCGTTTCCTCGGCGAGGCGGCCCGGGAAAACTTCCCACGAGGTGAGCGGAGGAGCCTCGGATTGTCGAGGCGCAACTCCGACACCTGCAGCGCCTCGCCCCCGAACGACGAGGAACGGTCGCGCCGAGGCGAGCCTCGAGGTCGCTTAGACTTCCTCGATCGACGCCCCGTCCGAGGTCGCGTCGAGGGCGAGGCGTGTCTGGAAGACCCGGAGGAAGAGGAGGAAAGACGGCGCACTCTGCGCAACTTTTCTTTGGGCCTTACACTCCGCTCAGGGGGTTCCCCCGAGGTCGAGGTCCGGGGCGGGGCCGAGACCGAGGTGAACGGGGTCACTGTACCCGAGACCGAGGTCGCCGAGGCCGGGGCTCCCGCGGTCGAGGGGGCCGAGGCCGGGGCCTCCGAGACCGAAGGCGCTCCGGCCGAGGTCGAGGCCGCCGGGACCGCAGCACGCTGTAACACTTCCAGGGCTCCCGATAGCTCCGATGAGATCAGAGCTCGGAGGAGATCCTGGAAGGCCGGAATCCCCACGAAGGTGGGGAGTTCCGAGTCCGGGGCACACTCCCTGGAGGGCGACCTCGGTCTCGAGTATTCCCTCGGGGTGTGCGGAGTCGAGGTCCGATGCGGGGCCGGGGTCGACCCACCCGCTTTGGCCTGACTCGAGGATGGCTTCTTTGCTGAAGGGGATGGAACAGAGGACTTACCCGAAGCTTGCTTCACTGACGACGCCTTCGAGGATGAGGGTCGGGGCGAGGCCGAGGCCCCTGAGGACGCCGAGGCCGAGGTCAAGGCCGGGGCCGAAGCCGGGGCCGACGTCGAGGCCTTAGGCGGCGCGTCGACGGCGAACAAATCCGCCATTCTGGCCTTGCGGCGACGTAGGGCCCTGTTTTGGAAGGTAGAGCAGCGATCACACGACTCTGTCGGATGTTCGGGCCCCAGACAGACAATGCACCACCGGTGAGGGTCAGTGATGGAAAGCAGCCTCTCGCACCGGCTGCACTTTTTGAATCCCGTAACAGGACGGGACATCCACGAAGAAAAAGAAGAAGGCCGGGAACGTACCGACGTCCCCGGCCACGGCTTCCGGGAGCCCCCGGAGCCAGACGAAAACGAAATACTTTTTTTTTTTTTTTTTTTGAAAAGAACCGAAAAGAAAAAAAGCAGTACCGCGAACTAATTCGATGGAAAAACAAACTAAACGCGGCAGCTAGAAGGCAAAAACACTGGAGCTCAGATCCACAGGGCTTTCTTGCTCCGCGGAAAAATTTGAACTGAGGACCACGAGGTGGGATGCGCCCTCTAGTGGGCGAGAAGGCACGCACATGCGCGGTGCAGTGTGCAAACTTGAAACTTCTATCAAGTTTGCTTGAAAAGCTGTCCGCACCGGGGCTCCGTAGATGACGTCACCCACATGTGAGAATATCATGCCTGCTTGTCCTGGGATAAAGAAAGAAATGAAAGGATACACAGACAGAAGGAAACGCAACCAGAGACTCACAAAATCACCAGACAGAAAAGGTAGGAAAAATGATTTTATTTTCAATTTAGTGATCAAAACGTGTCAGTTTTGAGAATTTATATCTGCTGTCTATATTTTGCACTATATTTGTCTATTTTTCTATAGTTAGTGAGGTGACTGAGCTCGCGGAGATGGGACGGAAACGGAGTTTTTAAATTTTAGTCCTAGTAGTGTACCGGTCCACAAAATAATTCTTTTATTTCTGCCGGTCCATGGGTGTAAAAAGGTTGAAAAACACTGGTCTAGTGTTTCGTGCAGCTGCCTCAGCACCCTGAGATTGTGAGTTTGGTTCCCACTGCAGCTCTTTGTGACTCTGGGCAAGTCACTTAACATTTAAATATAGAAACATGATGGCAGATGAAGGCCAAATGGCCCATCTAGTCTGCCCATCCGCAGTAATCGTTATCTCTTTCTCTCTCTGAGAGATCACACCTGCCTATTCCAGGCCCTCTTGAATTCAGACACAATCTCTGTCTCTACCATCTCTTCTGGGAGACTGTTCTACGCATCTACCACCCTTTCTGTAAAAAATTATTTTCTTAGATTACTCCTGAGCACTTCATTCTATGTCCTCTCATTCCAAAGCTTCCTTTTAAATGAAAGAGACTCAACTCATCCGCATTTAAGCCACGTAGGTAATTAAAAGTCTCTATCATATCTCCCCTCTCCCGCCTTTCCTCCACAGATTGAGATCTTTAAGTCTGTCCCCATACATCTTAAGATGAAGACCACACACCATTTTAGTCGCCTTCCCATCCTCTTTCGCTTAAAGAGCCAGTGGAACCAGTCATTAAAAAATGGTAAGGATGTTTTACAGCAGCTACCTGGTATTAGGCAAAATTCTCCTAGCTTTTTGTTTTGCTGGAAGGTTCTCTTACTCAGACTAGAATCAGACAGTCTAGTTTGGGGGGAAACCCGTAAACCCTAAAAGAAAGCAGCATTGGGACCTTTGTACCTTGCCTGGTTACTCTGGTTAGCCCCACCTCCATCTATAATATCATCAGTGGGAAGCTTGAGGAAACTCTAACCTGTTGACCCATACAGACCCAACCTAACTACTGATCATGTTGATTATACTTTATTCAATGGGCAGATCAACCAGGCCAGATACTAATAGTAGTTCTGGGGTGTTATGAAGTTGATTGCTTTCTATGGCTTGCCCCACCTCCATGTATGCTATCATAAACCGGGCTCTTGAAAAAATTCTGACCCGCTGAGGTGTCATTCCCCGGGGATCACACTGAATGGCATGTCAAAAGGGCACACCCCTTAGTGTGCATCTTTGTGGGACTCCTACAGGCCTTAAACATTGTAAAATGTGTACATGTTTGAATTGGTATGTGTGATTTTTTATTTTTTTTAATTTATTTTGGGGAAAAGAAGGTTATTGACTATGCATCCTTAATATACTGAGTTAGGTTTGGAATATGGTCACTTTGCTTCTTTTTTAGGCGAGGTTCTAATGGAATGGGGCTATAGGAGAAGGGGAAGGGGTTAAAGATTATTAATGTTAAGGGGGGGAAGTTATTTTACCACAGGATATCATTGCATAAAATAGAACCCTGGGCTAAAATAATATGACTTGTGGTGAAATAACCCACATTGCTATCTTCCTCCTAAATATTTAATTTAGATTTATATCTCCTATAAAAGTATTTCCCAGCTTCTTCTTTTTTTACGTTCAATTTTTTTTTTTTGTTTATCAAACAACATAGAAATATGGAAACATGAATGCAGATAAAAGCCAAATGGCCCATCCAGTAAGAAAAGAAAGTAAAATATAAAAACATCAGTACAAAAACTTTTTTTCAGGGCTACATACACTCCGAGAGAGAAAGGGATAAGAAGAGACACAACAATGTGACACTAAAAAGTAAATATTACATCCAGGCAGCAAGACAAACAAATCGCAATACCCTTTTAAGTATTTGTTAAGTATAATTTAACTACGAGGTTGCCAAATAGAACAAAAAGTAGTTAGTTAGCTGTTGGTTTTTCAAGGCTACTATCTCTGCAAAACAGTATTCCACAAAAAAAAAAAAAAAAAAAACCCACAACATTGTTATCCTGGGCTGTCATCCAGTTTCTAAGAATTTGCTCAATCGCCAAGGATATCAAAATGTCTAGTAATCGACCCTGTGGTGCAGTTAAATTCAGGGACTTCAGAGATGATCCAAATACAATGATAGCTTATGAGGGGGAGGTAGAAATTGGAAACATTACTTTATTATATTTCCAGATATCCTTCCAAAAGGAAGAAAGTTGAGGGCACACAAAAATCATGTTTAAATGTTCCAAGCTCTGTATTGCAGTGCCAACACTGAAGGGAAGAGAGTAGGCCTGTCTTGTATAATTTATTTGGAGTACAAGTGTTCTCATGCATAAAGTAAAATGAGGACTGCATAAGAGCAGCCAAATGGGTTGGTCAATTGACTTTACCCCAAAGGTTTGGTCAGTCAAAATCAGAAGAAAATACTTTTTGCCTCCTCACACTATATAATACATAGAAGACACCTCTGAATATGGAAGACAAGACTATCACACAGGTTCTTATAACATAATGAGGCAAATGGCCATATAGATTGCTGAAATGAAATAATTCTGCTAATCTAGCAGTTTAGAACATGCAGGCAAAATCTTGATGTAGGTTAAGTAAACTGTGATCAAGCTAAACCATTGATAAAATTTAGTACTAGGTAATGAAAATGTAGATTGTAATGTGGCAAAAATCACATAATTTTGTATCAACTAGCAGCTGCTTGACATACCAAATACCAGACTGAGTCCAATCCTTCCAATATATATGTGCATTGGTTATCTTGATAAGAGGGTGATACCAAATAAAAGTAGATAAGCTTTGGAGCCTTGCAGCTGACTGATATTTATTAGCATATTGTACAGTACTGTACCTGCAATTAGCATATTGGCAAGTACTGTACCTGCAATTGCATAATGAGCACACAAAATATATCTCTTTGTCATTTATCCAAAAATAGTCCAATGGTAAACCGTCTACTGCGAGTCTTTCCAACTAACATAGTAACATAGCAAATGATGGCAGATAAAGACCTGAATGGTCCATCCAATCTGCCCATTAGTTATACCCATTAAAAATACATGATTAAGATCCAAGATGGTTGCAGACCCTTCTGGCTGAGTAACACATCGCAGAGTCTTACCTCCAACAACTTCTGAATTGCTGCCCAAGATACTTGTTTTCTCTTCATGCCGAAACAAAGAGGTCACAGCATCACTGGAGCCTCGCGGCAGTCCGGAGCAACGGTCTTCGGCAACATAGAGGAGCTTCTTCGGCATATGCAGGAGACACTCCGGGCATCGGGAGACCCTCTGGAGACCTTACAAAACCTCTAAGATCCTAAGAGTTATACTCAACTCTACCCTATCTTATGAACCCCAAATTTCCAACTTATAGAAAAAGCTTCTATAGCATGAGACAACTAAGACTAATCAGATCCTTTTTGCATGATCATCACTTTGCCATACTGACACAGATGCTTGTGCTATTCCAACTAGACTACTATAACTCTCTACATGCTGGCATTAACTCTACCCTCATGCACAAACTAGAACTGATACAAAAATACAAAAATATGTTTCTATGTTTAAAATACAAAAATAAGACTAATATTCAAACTGAAAGGTAACACGAAGGGAACTTAGATGTATGTATACGAATGCTAGAAGCCTAGGTAACAAAATGGGGGAACTAGAGACAATAGCGAGACATGACATATTGGATATCATTTGCATAACAGAAACATGGTGGAATGAAGAAAACAAATGGGACACAGTACTTCAGGGATACAAACTGTATAGAAGAGATCGAGTAGGGCAGAAAGGTGGAGGTATTGCTCTATATGTTAAGGAGGGAATAGATTCTGTTGAAATGGTTACAACAGAAATGAAAGAGAAGCTTGAGTCACTCTGGATCAAAATTCCTGGTCAATATGGCGCAGATACGAAAATTGGCCTTTACTATCGTCCTCCAGGACAGGCGGAGGAAACTGACTCAGAAATGATGGAGGAAATCAAACAAGAATGCAAGACGGGCAATGTAATTATATTGGGAGACTTCAATTTCCCAGGGATAGACTGGAAACTAGCAACCTCCAACTGCGGCAAGGAGGCCAAGTTCCTGGAGGTGCTAGGGGATTGCTTCCTGGAACAAATGGTAAAAGAGCCGACAAGAGGCAACGCCACCTTGGACTTGGTCCTTAATGGCCTCACGGGACCGATAACAGAAGTGGAAGTCGTGGTTCCACTGGGAACGAGTGATCACAATGTAATCAACTTTAAACTTGACATCGGGAAAGGGAAACATGCCAAAACCTTAACCACCACCTTAAACTTTAAAAAGGGTAAATACGATCGCATGAGGGCCATGGTAGAAAAACGACTAGAAAAGATGGTGGACAAACTTGAAACGGTAGATCAGGCATGGTCCCTACTGAAAAATACTATCACAGAAGCACAAGATCTCTACATTCCGAGGATTTCCAAAGATCAGAGAACAAAGAGCAAAAGAGAACCGGCATGGCTTACCATACAGGTGAAGGAAGCCATAAAAGAAAAGAAGGACTCTTTCAAAAAATGGAAATGCATAAAGACAACCGAAGCCTGGAACAAACATAAAGATGATCAGAAGAAATGTCACAAGGCGGTGAGGGATGCCAAACAGGATTATGAGGAAAAAATAGCCCAGGAGGCCAAAAACTTCAAGCCCTTCTTTAGATACGTGAAAGGGAAAAAACCTGCAAAAGAGGCAGTGGGACCCCTGGACGACCAGGGAAGAAAAGGGTACATCAAGGAAGATAAACAAATCGCAGACAAACTAAATTCCTTCTTTGCGTCTGTCTTTACGAAGGAAGACACCTCAACAATACCTGAAGCGGAGAAAGTGTTTCCAGGAGAAATAGAAGACAGCCTCACCACAGTTGAAGTGGACTTAGACCAGATATACTATCAGATCGACAAACTTAAAAGTGACAAATCCCCTGGACCGGATGGAATTCACCCGAGAGTCTTAAAGGAATTGAAGGTTGAAATCGGAGAGTTATTGCAAAAACTTGCAAACCTGACAATCAGAACTGGACAGATACCGGACGACTGGAGGATAGCGAACGTCACGCCAATTTTCAAAAAAGGATCGAGAGGGGAACCGGGCAACTATAGGCCTGTGAGTCTTACGTCGGTCCCCGGCAAGATGGTTGAAGCACTGATCAAGGATAGCATAGTCCGGCACTTGGACGCACACGACTTGATGAAACCCAGTCAACATGGATTCAGGAAAGGGAAATCGTGTTTGACGAATTTACTCCAATTTTTTGAGACCGTGAACGAGCAAATTGATAGTGGGAAGCCTGTGGACATAATATACTTGGACTTCCAGAAAGCGTTCGACAAAGTTCCACACGAAAGACTTCTCAGGAAACTACAAAGCCATGGCATAGAGGGAGATATACAAAGATGGATAGGCAAATGGCTGGAAAACCGAAAGCAGAGAGTGGGCATAAATGGGAAGTTCTCCGACTGGGAGAAAGTGACTAGTGGAGTACCCCAGGGCTCGGTACTTGGGCCGATCCTTTTTAATATTTATATCAATGACCTGGAGGAAGGAACATCCAGTGAGATCATCAAGTTTGCAGACGATACAAAACTATGCCGGGCGATCAGATCGCAGGAGGATAGAGAGAAACTCCAGAGCGACTTGTGTCGGTTAGAAACATGGGCGGAGAAATGGCAGATGAAGTTCAATGTGGAGAAATGCAAGGTAATGCATTTAGGAAATAAGAATAAGGAATACGAGTATACAATGTCAGGTGCAACTCTGGGGAAGAGTGAACAAGAAAAGGACCTGGGTGTACTGATAGATAGGACCCTGAAGCCGTCGGCACAATGCGCGGCAGCGGCAAAGAAGGCAAATAGAATGTTGGGCATGATAAAGAAAGGAATCTCGAGTAGATCGGAGAAAGTTATAATGCCGCTTTATAGGGCAATGGTCAGACCACACTTGGAATACTGCGTCCAACATTGGTCTCCCTACCTAAAGAAGGATATAAAACTGCTGGAGAGGGTGCAGAGACGAGCGACAAAACTGGTGAAGGGTATGGAGAGACTGGAATATGAGGATAGACTTATAACACTAGGATTGTTCTCCCTTGAGAAAAGGAGACTGCGTGGGGATATGATCGAGACCTTCAAAATACTGAAAGGAATCGACAAAATAGAGCAGAGAAGATTATTTACACTGTCCAATTTGACACGGACTAGAGGACATGTAATGAAGCTAAGGGGGGGCAAGTTCAGGACTAATATCAGGAAGTTCTGCTTCACTCAGAGGGTGGTTGACGCCTGGAATGCCCTCCCAGAGGAGATTATTGAGGAATCGACCGTCCTAGGCTTCAAGAGCAAACTAGATGCATATCTCCTTAAGAGAGGCATATAAAGATATGGTGGACTATAAATTACGCCAGGTGTACACCTGGCAGGGCCTCCGCGTGTGCGGATCGCCGGACTTGATGGACCGAAGGTCTGATCCGGAGATGGCAGTTCTTATGTTCTTATGTTCTTATGAAAAAATATTATTCCATCTCACTACAGAAGACTGCAATAGCTACCTTTTAACGCTCACATCACCTTCGAACTATCATGTGTAAGCACATATTTAACTCACTACTCATGTACCTTGACACCAAGTCTGGCCAGTAACATCCTCATGTTCCAAGTTAGTGGACTCCTATCGATGCCTTCCCCAGCCCAATCCTACACCAAATAATCACATATGGGACACAGACTGTGCAGGTTTGTCCAGTACCAGCCTTAGCTCTTTAATTTACATTCTTTGTTTTCTAATTAAAGATCCTCTATGTTTATCCCTCGCTTTTTTGAATTCCATCACTGTTTTCCTCTCCACCACTTCCCTTGGAGGGCAATCCAGGCATCTACCACCCTCTTTGTGAAAAATAATTTTCTAACATTGCTCCTGAGTCTTCCTCCTTGCAATCTCAAACTATGCCCTCTAGTTTTACCATTTTCTCTTCTCTGGAAAATATTTGGTTATATATTAATACCTTTCAAGTATTTAAAAGTCTGTATCATATCTCCCTTGTCCTTCCTCTCATCCAGAGTATACATATTTAGGTCTTCCAGTCTCTTCTCATACTTCTTTTGGTTCAAACCCCTTACCATTTTTGTCGCTTTTCTCTGGACCACTTCAAGTCTTTTTATATCCTTCACCAGATATGGCCTCCAAAACTGAACACAAAACTCCAAGTGCAGCCTCACCAATGACCTATACAGGGGCATCAACACCTCCCTTCTTCTGCTGGTTGATCCTCTTTCTATACAGCCTAGCATCCTTCTGGCTACAGCCACAGCCTTATCACACTGTTTAGATGCCTTTAGATCCTCATACAAAATCACCCCAAGGTCCCTCTCTCCATCAGTGCTTATCAGCCTATCACCTCCCAGCACATATAGTTCCCTTGGATTTCTAACCCCTCCCCCCTCCCCCCCCCCCCCCCAATGCATCACTCTGCACTTCTTTGCATTGGATTTTAGTTGCTAGACATTAGACCATTCTTCTAACTTTTGAAGATCCTTTTTTATGTTTTCCACTCCCTCCGGGGTGTCCACTCTGTTACTAATCTTGGTATCATCCGCAAAAACACTGACCTTACCTTCTAACCCTTCAGCAATGTCGCTCACAAATATATTAAACAGAATCAGTCCCAGCAATGATGCCTGAGGTACTCTACTAGTCACCTTTCCCACCTCTGAGCGAATTCCATTAACCACCACCTTCTGATGTCTGTCCGTCAACCTCCTTCTAATCCAGTTCATGATTTTGGGCCCTAACTTCAGCCCATGGAGTTTGTTTAAAAGTCTCCTATGAGGAACTCTGTCAAAGGCTTTGCAGAAATCTAAGTAAATTATATGTCCTTGATCCAATTTTCTGGTCACCCAGTCAAAGAATTCAATCAGATTTGTTTGGCACAATTACCTTTAGTAAATCCATATTGCCTCGGATCTTGTACTCCATTAGATTCTAAGAATTTCACTATCCTTTACTTCAGCAACGTTTCCATTATTTTTCCAATAACCAAAGTGAGGCTTACTGGTCTGTAATTTCCCACTTCATCTTTGCAACCACTTTTGTGAAGAGGGACCACATCTGCTCTTCTCCAGTCTTGTGGAATCTCTCCTGTCTCCAAATATCTATTGAACAAATCTTTAAGGGGACCCGCCAGAACCTCTCGGAGCTCCTTCAATATCTTGGGATGGATCCGGTCCAGTCCCATAGTTTTGTCCACCTTCAATTTTTCAAACTGTTCATAAATGCTTTCTTCCATGAACGGTGCAGTATCCATTCCATTCTCAGGTGTAACTTTGCTGACCAATCGCAGTCCTTCTCCATGTTTTTTCTTCTGTGAACACCGAACAAAAGTATTTGTTTAGCATATTTGCTTTTTCCTCATCACTCTCTACATAGCGGTTCATACCTTCTTTCAGTCTCGTAATTCCATTTTTTGATTTCCTCCTTTCACTAATATACCAGAAAAATTTTTTGTCTCCTTTTTGTTATATTTATAGCCATTTGCTCTTCAGGTTGCGCTTTCGCCAGATGTATCTCTCTCTTGACTTCTTTCAGTTTCTTTCGATATTCCTTTCTGTACTCCTCTTCTTGAGATTTTTTTAAATATTTTACGAATGCCAATTCTTTTGCCTTAATTTTTTCCACCACTAATTTGGAGAATCATATCGGTTTCCTTTTTCTCTTGTTTTTTATTTATTTTCTTCACATAAAGGTCAGTAGCTCTTTTTTTTGCACCTTTCAACTTGGACCACTGTTTTTCCACTTCCCTAATGTTTCCCATCCAATCATCTCTTTCTTCAGGTACTTCCCCATGCTTCTAAAGTCTGCATGTTTGAAATCCAGGACTTTGAGTTTTGTGTGGTCATCCTCCTCTTTGGCTGCTATATCGAATTAAACTGTATGATGATCGCAACTTCCCAGGTGGGCCCCCATTCGGACATTAGTGACACTTTCACCATTTGTGAGCACCAGATCCAGTATAACTTTTTCCCTCGTGGGTTCCATTACCATTTGTCTGAGCAGAGCCCCTTGAAAGGCATCCACAATCTCTCTACTTCTTTCTGATTCCGCAGACAGAACTTTTCAGTCCGCATCCGGCAGGTTGAAATCACCCAGCAACAGCACCTCCACTTTCTTTACCAGGGGAGAGTGTAGCACAATGGTTAAAGCTACAGCCTCAGCATTCTGAGGTTGTGGGGTCAAACCCTTGCTGCTCCTTGTGACCCTGGGCAAGTCACTTAATCTCCCCATTGCCCCAGGTACTTTAGATAGATTGTGAGCCTGCAGGGACAGACGGGGAAAAACTGCTTGAATACCTGAATAAATACATGTAAACCGTTCTGAGCTCCCCTGGGAGAAAGTATAGAAAATTGAATAAACTTTTGTATATCCGTAATCAGATCTTTGTCAATTTTTTTATTATTATTATTTATTTATTTATATATAGATTTTCAAGTTACATACTAAGTAATCACTTGTACAGAAAGTAAGTTAGTGAAGATATGACTTATCTATATATATAAAATCGGAGGTGTGTATGTGTGTGTGTATGTGCCGCGATCACGCAAAAACGGCTTGACCGATTTGAATGAAACTTGGTATGCAGATCCCTCACTACCTGGGATGATATGTTCTGGGAGTCTCGCGGCCCACCTGCACACGTGGGCGGAGCTACAAACAGAACATCAGATTTCACCCATTCATGTCAATGGAAAAAATGTAACAAGCTGCCATTCTCACTGTAATTCAAAAACGGCTTGACCGCTTTGAACGAAACTTGGTATGCAGATCCCTCACTACCTGGGGTGATATGTTCTGGGGGTCTCGCGGCCCACAACTCTATGTTGCTAGCTCAAGGGTGGGTACACCCAAGAATTTATATGTTCTTGCTCCTGGAGGTGAAACTAAAAATGTTGTTTATAATCACGTTTTGCGTTAGTTGTATTGTATTCATTTTGTCAAATATTTCACATAATTTGAATATTGTACTTTTTATTAAGCTGTAAAAAAATAATTTCATTCACCACTATAAAGTATCTTTATTTGAATCCATTTACAGTGTTATTGCTATAATTAAATACCCGTGCAACGCCGGGGCATCAGCTAGTAACCAATATAAATCACAATCAAACCTATTGAAATAAAAGTTAATAAAGAAAATTATTTCCAACTAACAGAACTCAAGTCCTCAAGATATAGATATAGATCCAAGATTACAATATGCGAGCAAAAGAATATTAATGTAAGAAGACAAGTTACAGACAGAACTGAGATATGAGCAGTTTATATAAACTATGGAGCTGTTGTTGGTTTCTCTTTATCCAGTCGTGACATTGCCAGAAAAGCAGTTAACTGTTGAGGTTCAAAAAAGACATATTTAACTGAACAGTAGCAAATAATATACTTGCAAGGATGTCTTAAGTAAAATGTCGTTCCCAGTGAAGTGACTCCAGGTTTCAATAATAGAAATTCTGTACGATGCTTTTGAGTTTCTCTAGAAAGGTCCGGAAACATTTGTATTTTACATCCAAGAAACTCTTTCTGTTTGTTTTTTTTTAAAAAAAGTCTCAATAAACCATATTTTATCTATTGCGAGAGCTACAGTCAAAATCATTGTAGAAGGTACAGCTATCTCTTTATCTGATGTTTCTAAAATTTCAGAAACGTTCAGTGGTGCCTGGTTCAATATTTTAGACTGCAATTGAGCCCCGTCTTTATTTGGCAAGTAATACACTTGAGCAAATGGTGGTAAAGTTTCTTCTGAAACTTGCAGCATTTCAATCAGGTATCTCCTGGGAAAATTAATAAGTCTCAAATTGTTATTCCAAGAGTTATTTTCAAGTGTTTCCAATTTCTTTCTAAGATTAATATTATCTTTAGGGACTCTTGTACTTGTTTGGCCATAAGCATATCTTGATCGAGCTTTTGAATCGAAGCCTTTGAAACAGTCAGATCAGCAGTTAGATTCTTCAGCTCTGTAGAATGTTGAATCAATTTTCCCTCAATATATTGGAAATTGAGACTAATAGTTTTTGCAAAATTTGCAATCAAATCCCATAATGAGTCTAAAGTCACTTGTGCTGGTTTCTCTCATATTGGAAACCTTTGCTGGGTATAAAAATGTTCACCGTCAGAAGAAGAAAAGCTTTCCTGGTTTGGTTCTGGCTGGAGTCCTTCACCTCCAGTTGCTTGTTCTACCCCGGCTTCTTCTGCAGTTACTCCCTGGTCAGAGAGAACTGCTTCCTCAGTCTCTGGTGTTGTTCTTGGTGCCTCAGGGGAAAGTACCTCCGCCATCTCCAGGGTTTCCTCTGCCCATGGAGAACTGGTAGACCGGGGTTGCGGATGTGTAGCGCTCACGTCGGTTTCCAAGGTGGTTTCCAGCCCAGGAGAAATAACCCTTGCCTTGCTTTGTCCAGGTGCTCTCAGCGGGCTACTTTCTGACATGGATAATGCTACCCCCTGCATCCGCCACAACAGTTCATCAATACTGCCGAGGGAGGGCATACACTCCTGCCCCTTCTCTTTGGCATCGTAAAGTAAATCGGGCCACAAAGCCGCCAAATCTGAGAAAAAAGGTAAGCTGAATGGAGCGGTCAGAAGCGTTGCTCTCAGAGCGTCTGTACCGTGGCCATTTTGGATACCATCCTGTTTATATCTGTTTGTCAATTTTTTTGCATAAGGGTGAAGTTTGTAAATTGCTCTCATGATCAAGCTATCACAACCTATACATAACGAGAAAACAATGTGATATTACTACTACTACTTATCACCTATATAGTGCTGAAAGGCAAATGCAGCGCTGTACATTTTTACATTTATTGACGGACCCTTCTCAGAAAAGCTTACAATCTAACTTGGACAGACAGATATGACATATATGGTTGGTGAGAAGAGTTAGGAGTCAAAAGCACTCTCAAAGAGATGGATTTTAACTGGGTCTTGAACACTGCCAGAGAGGGAGAACACCATAGGGATTCAGGTACTTTGTTCCAAGCATATGTTACAGCAAGGCAGAAGGAACAGAGTCTAGAGTTGGCAGCAGAAGAGAAGGGTACAGAAAGGAGGGACCTACCAGCTGAGCGGAGCTCATGGGGGTGATCATAGTGGGAGATAAGTAAAGAGGGATAGTGAGGAGTAGCTGAGTGAGTGCATTTGTAGGTAAGTATGAGGAGTTTGAATTGCATTCAGAAACAGATGGGAAGCCAATGAAGTGACTTTAGGAGAGGGGTAACGTGAGTAAAGCAGCTCTCCCAGAATGTGAGTCATAAAGCTGAATTATAGATGACTTGGAGGGGAGCAAGATGGATAAACAGAAGGCCTGAGAGTAGCAAATTGCAGTAGTCTAAGTGCAAGGTGATTAGGGCATGGATAAGTGTTTTGGTAGTGTGATCAGAGAGGAAAGGTCAGATTTTGGCAATAGAGGAAGAAGCGGCAAGTTTTAGTGATATGTTATACCTGGGCAGTGAAGGAGAGAGAGGAATCAAAGAAGACCCTGAGATTATAAACAGACAAAACAGGAAGGATGCGAGTGTGATCCATAGAGATGGAGAATGAGAGAAGCAGAGAGGTGGGTTTAGGCAGGAAGATGAGCAGCTTTGCTTTAGTCATATTCAATTTTAGATGGTGGTGAGACATCCGGGCAGCAATGTCAGACAGGCAGGCTGAGACTCTGGTATTTGGTAGATCTGGGAGTTGTTAGCATAGAGGTGATACTGGAAGCCATGGGAGGAGAACAACTTTCCAAGTGAGCAAGTATAGATTGAGTAAAGAAGTGGTCCCAGGACAGAGTCTTGAAGTACACCAATCGATAGCTGGGAAGACTGTGGAGGAGGAACCACCATTGCATACACAGAAGGTATAATGGGAGAGATAGGAATAAAACCAGGAGAGGACAGAACCCTGAAATCCCAACAAAGGAGGGATCTTAGGTGCCTGGGCCAATCAGGCCATAGGCTCCTTTGGGATGGACTGGAAAGGGGCAGGCCTGCCTCATTTTGATGGAGGCAGGCCTGCCAGACGGACAGTGGGAAGACCCATCCGTCCAGCCAACTTTAAAGGTTAGCATGGGGAGTCTTCGTTGGGAGGTCCGGCAGGAGGTATTGGGTACCCTCCTGCCGGCGATCTTTGAGAAGGGGTGGGGGTATTCGTGGGGGGGGGTTGGCAGGAGGGATTGGGCAATCTTTGGGGAGGGGTTGGGGATATTTGGGGGTGTTCCGGCAGGAGGGATTGAGTATTCCTTCTGCCGCGTTTGTTCGGGCGGGGTGTGGGGGACTGGCGGCCGCAGCTGCGGCTGCTCTGCTTATCGCAGCAGGGAGATCCCTTGCCACAATAAGTGTAGTGGCCATTTCTACAATAACCCGGTTCTGTAACCGGCATCTGTAACATGGACATCGGTTACAGAATTGGGTTTATTTTAGGCAGCCTTAGGCCCAATTCTGTATAGGATGCCCATTGGCTTATGAGACCGGGCGTCCTAGACAGAATTCGGGCCTTAATGTGTAACATCAACTAAATAGAAAAGAGGGTGGTTTGAAAGTATGGTTAAAAAAAAAAGGAAATTAAACTACATAGTTTACATCGAAGGCTATACTGTACACTTAGTCCAGCGAGTTCCTTTCTTTTTTTGTTTTTCTTATCATAGGAAAAATATAAGAAAAAAAATGGAAACTTGCTGGACTAAATGTATAGCCCTTAATGTAAACTACATTGTTTAACTTGCTTTTTTTTTTTTAACCAAACTTTTAAAACCACCCTTGTAAAACTCTGCTCTAAGTCATAGGGTAAGTTGTGAAAACATTGCTGTGAAAAAATAGAGGAATGTAATACAAGTATGCTCATGTATCTAATAATAACTATAACCAGAACATGAGAATGAGTATACAGCAAACAAACATAACATACTCAATCCATTCATAAAACATGGGAGAAATCTGTCATGCAGGTACATGGAACTTTGCAGATGACTGCTATCTAATATAATAAAACCCTAAGCCGCGCATGCGCACTTCCACCTGCGTGCTCCCATTTTCCGTGCACTGTAGGGCACCGCAGGTAGGAGTGCGCATGCGCGCAAATCTCTCTCTCTCTTTCTCTCTCCCCCCGAGGTGGATGTCGGCCACGGCAGCTGTCGGCGGCTGCAGGCTGCGGCGGATGTCGGCGGCTGCAGGCCGCGGCAGCTGTAGGCCGTGGTGGCTGTTGGCGGCTGTTGGCCGCGTCGGGCGAGCATGGAGCCAGTGAAGATGGCTGGAGGAGGACGAGCAGCATGTGAAGACTGCTGCACATGCTGCTGGAATCGCCAGGTTCGTAGTCGGGAACGCGGGAAGGGAAGGGAGGGGAGGGGGGGGGGGCGGGGTGGTAGGGACTTGGAGCCGGACAGACCACGGGAAGGGAAAGGGGGTAGAGGAAACGCTACTGCTGCTGCACAGGGAAGTAGTATGGGGGGAGGGAAATGGAGGGGGAGGGAATGCTGCTTTGGCTGCTGCACAGGGAAGTGGTGGGAGAGAAATGCTACTGCATAGGAGGCAGGGAGAGAGACAGAAAGTTAGAAATACAGACAGACAGACTGCAGGAGGAAGGGAGACAGAAAGAAAAGAAGAAAGACACAGGGGCAGGGAGATACACAGAAAGACAGACAGACAAAGGTGGCCAGGGACAGAGCCAGACAGAAAGAGAAACAGTGGGAGGGAGAGAGAGACAGAAATAAAGACAGACAGACATATATTCTAGCACCCGTTAATGTAAGGGGCTAAAATACTAGTAACTAATATTCAAAAAGAAGTATCAACATACATACAGTTAACCATACATATTGCTTTTTAAAGAGCCTGGATCAGCTGCCACTCCAACATTCTGCACAGTGTGGGGAAGAGAAGCGCGCCCCCCCCCCCCCCCTCCACTCACCACTAGCTCCTGCCTGCACCTTTGGCTCTTTTAAAGGGCCAAAGGGTTCCACCAAAGGGCCCTCTATGTGTCTCTTTGGGTGGACCAAGAGGAGCATGAGAACAGTGAGTATTACCATAAACTAGTCAGAACTGTAATCTTATATAGAGCCATAAAGCTATCACTGAGATGTGCACCACAGAGATACAAAAAAAAGCTCTATAACCCCCAAACTACCTTAAAACACATTATCAAAACCTAAACCAATTAAATATGGTGTACCACAAGGGACCTTACTATCCCCTCTATTATTTAACATCTATATTAGACCCATCCTTGATATAACCCACAAATACAAAAAACAGATTCACTTCTTCGCTGATGACATCCAACTGTATCTACCACTAGGTGAATTCCACGATGCCTAGACCACTCCACTCCTAGGAAGAATCATGCCTCCAAACACTGTCAAGTCATGCCCTACAATTCCAAACCACCAGAAGTTAATCCTACTCCCATTTTCTACCAAATCGATAGAGCCAACTACCCCCGCAGACCAGATCTATCAATGGGCTTCTGAACTTTAGAAAAACAATAAAAACATACCTATTCGCCTAACCCTAACCAGCCACCATATGTTCAAAAAAGAGAAATGCATATCGGAACCTGACTATCTATACTTGACATTATATTATAAAGATGACACATTGTAACTGAAAGCTGTATATGATGACTGATAACTGTATATTATGTATAAGCATAAGATAACTGATGACTGTATAGAAAGCATATTTAACTGTTTATCTAAAATAAAGGAATTGATGACCATAAACAAACTACAGCTAAATGCACCAAAAACAGAGCTTTTCTGGGTTCACAGCGAAAACTGCACGTACCCTCATCCCTGCCAGAGAATGTGGTGAAATCAGTTAGCTTAGCCCATTTATGATTTTGAAATCTTATGTATCAAAGGAGGAATAGAGTTAAAAAAAAAAAATGCTTGTCATTTTTGTAAAGGGGAATAGTATGGTTTCGAAAATCCTTGTCTGATTCTATTTTCTCCTTTGAAGTACGGGGCACTGATAGCTGAGGAAGTGAGAATTTCCTACAGTTTTGAAGGAAGTGGTAATTTGCCCATTATTGAAAAAGTCTTCTATGTTTGTGATGAATCTCACTACTTACAGGCCAATCTCTAATTTATCAAAGGTAGCCAATATCATCGAGGCTTCTGTAATGAATCAGCTGCAGAACTATTTGGAAGAAACTCGGAGACTGGATTCAGCCCAATCTGAGTTTTTTTCTAGCTACAGTACATTGACTGCACTAATAGCTTTTTGAGGAGATATAAGGAGATAAATCTGTCCAAGAATATCAGTTTTCTCACCCTCTTGATCTTTGAGCTACTTTACAAACTATTAGCCATAATATCTTATTGGATGGACTGGGGGCTATTGGGATGGGATGTGTGGCTATGGAATGGATTAAATCATTCCTAGATAATAGATGGTTTAAGGTAATGCAGTAAGTGGATATCAATGTTTGCAGGTGTACCTTTAAAGGATAGAGTACCTCAAGAATATGCATTACTCTCTGGCAAATCAAATTCAAAATCTAGGTTTTAAACCATTGAGGTAATTTTATAAGTAGATGCCCATATTTAGGTGCCTTGAGTCTATTCTCTAACAGCATCTGGGTGCCCCTGTAACCTAGTATTGGTGTGCCAGGTGTTGGTACACCTATAGTTTTCACTAGCTATAAAATTGGCATTACTGTGGTTTACATAAATGCAGCAAGATTGTGTGTAACACAATTTCATGCTAAGGCATGCAAAGTGAACATGAGAAAGCTCCAGGGGATCACAAAAAAAGATTGTAAGCTTGCACGTAATTTTAAATACTAATTCACTGTTTCTACTCAATCTCCAAGCCCAGAGAAAATGGAATGTTCGCCCACCAAAAATAAAACTTATACACAACATTGTCAAAAAAAAAAAAATGCAATTGAATCCAAGATATCCACAGGTCCTGCAGAAGATATCCTCTCCCTTCCCCCCAGCTCTACCCTGCCCCAAATTCCATTGTCACCATTTAAAATGTTACTTGTATAGGGACACATTTGAGACATAGATAGCATAATTCTTCTATCATTAAAGCATATGCTCTAATAATCTCCTTTACCTCTTTTCCACGTTTTCCATGTTTAGCTATGCTTTCAAGATTAATTTCTATTACCCTCCAGTTGTTTTTTCCCTAAATGTATCTCTATGTTCTTTAAAAATTGTAGTTCACCTTACTTTCCTTTTGTACGGGTAATTATTTGTACGTATACACTGTCATGTTTATTTGCATAAAGTTGTTTTATTGCTTGTTTCCCAATTTTAAATTGTCATACGCATTTAAGTATTTGACATTGCGTGTACAACAAATTTTTAATAAACTTGAAACTATTAAAACCAGAATTTCAGTAAAGCTCCTCCTGCCAACAGCAAGAAAGGTCACATTACCCACAGTGGCAGTGTCCTGGTTGCCCAGATCAATCCAAAATAAATGCCATAGCTGCCACCCCCTGCTACTGTCAGGAGATAAATTGGGTGATAAATGGAGTCCACTCTATTGAAAACATAGTAGTAGAGCCCACCAAGGCTCAGTAAAGGTATATAAGGGAAAAGCCCACAGACAACGGAATGTTGGCAACCTAAAATAAAATTGAATTTGCTCACCTAATGCTTGCAGCACTATCATGTGGTGGCTAGAGAAAAGGCTCTGCAAAGCTTCACTGGGTAGTGTGTGTCTCGTGTTGACATGCATGCATGTGCACACATGCTTGCAAATGTGTGTGTGCATGTATGCTCATGTGCATCAATGTAATCTTACATGGCACCCAGACACAAGTGACTAAGTGGAGCTTTTTCTCTATCCACCTCACTACAGTGTTGCATTCATCAGGCTTCATCTAAGGCAGGGGTGTCCAATGTCGGTCCTCGAGGGCCGCAATCCAGTCAGGTTTTCAGGATTTCCCCAATGAATATGCATCAGATCTATGTGCATGCACTGCTTTCAATGCATATTCATTGGGGAAATCCTGAAAACCCGACTGGATTGCGGCCCTCGAGGACTGACATTGGACACCCCTGATCTAAGGCAAGGCAGATATTGGGTTGTATCAATAGAAGTTTCGTCAGCCGAAAGCCTGAAGTCATAATGCCGTTGTACAGGGCCATGGTGAGACCTCATCTGGAGTACTGTGTTCAATTCTGGAAGCCACATTACAGTAAAGATGTGCGCAGAATTGAATCGGTTCAGCAGACGGCCACCAGGATGATCTCAGGGCTCAAGGGTCTCTCGTACAAAGAGAGACTGAACAAATTGCAGCTCTACACTCTCGAGGAACGTAGGGAGAGGGGAGACATGATCGAAACATTTAAGTACCTCACGGGACGTGTCGAAGTGGAAGATGATATTTTCTTTCTCAAGGGACCCTCAGCCACAAGAGGGCACCCGCTCAAACTCAGGGGCGGAAAATTTCATGGCGACACCAGAAACTATTTCTTCACAGAGAGAGTGGCTGATCATTGGAACAAGCTTCCAGTGCAGGTGATCGAGGCAGACAGCGTGCCAGACTTTAAGAATAAATGGGATACCCATGTGGGATCCCTAAGAGGGTCAAGATAAGGAAATTGGGTCATTAGGGCATAGACAGGGGGTGGGTAAGCAGAGTGGGCAGACTTGATGGGCTGTAGCCCTTTTCTGCCGTCATCTTCTATGTTTCTATGTTTCTATATTTTTCATTATTGTTTATGGCGCTGCATGCCAGAGCCACATGCAGCCAGCAGGCTGCGTGTTGGGGGCTGCGTGTTGGAGACCACTGCTGTAAATTATGTGCATAACCCATACACACAGTATTGAGAACATAAGAATTGCCATACTGGGCCAGACCGAAGGTCCTTCAAGCCCGGTATCCTGATTCCAACAGTGGCTAACCCAGGTTCCAAGTACCTGGCTAGATTCCAAGTAGTAAAACAGATTTTATGCTGCTTATCCTAGGAATAAGCAGTGGATTTCCCCAAGCCATCTCAATAATCGCCTATGGACTTCTCTTTTAGAAAAATATCCAAATCTTTTTTAAACCCCGCTAAGCTAACTGATTTCACCACATTCTCTGGCAATGAATTTCAGAGTTTAATTACTTGTTTATGAAGGAAATATTTTCTCTGGTTTGTTTTAAATCTACTACTTAGTAGCTTTATCGAATGTCCCCTAGTCCTACTAGTTTTGGAAAGAGTGAACAAGCGAATCACATCTACCATTTCCACTCCATTCATTATTTTATAGACCTCTGTCATATCACCCCTGAGCTGTCTCTAATCCAAGCTAAAGAGCCCTAGGGTCTACCTTACCTCCATCCCTATTTATATTTTATATTTATTTATTTTAGTGTTTATGTATCGCTTATAGCCTAAGCAGTGTATTTGTGTATCTTCTCCAGTCCTACATCTCATGCTTCAGCTGTGAACACAGAACCAAAATATTTGTTAAACAATTCTGCCTTATTTTTATCAGCTTTTACATATTTCTCCCCTACACCTCTGAGTCTCACAATGCCATTTTTGCACTTCATCCTGTCACTAGTATGTGTCTAAAAAATGTCTTATCTACCCCTTTTTATCATTTTAACTATTTTTTTTTCCATTTGCATTTCGGATTTCTAACTATTCAACCAGCCTCTCTTAATCTTTCCAGATATATTTGCCTGTCTTGCTCTTTCTGCGATCATTTGTAGTTCATAAAATCTAACCTCTTTTCCTTAACTTCTCAGCTACTATTTTTGAGAAACAACGTGGCCTTTTCCTCTTACTTTTACATATTTCCCTACAAAATGGTTTGCTACCCTTACAATAGCTCCTTTCAGTTTTGCCTACTGTTTTCCTCTATCTTCTAGATGTTCCTATCATAGAACTCCTTGATACAATCCCCCATCTGAACAAAGTCAGTTATTTTAAAGTCTAGAACCTTTGCTTTTGAATGATCCCTCTTTACACCTGTCTTAATATTAAGCCACACCATGTAGTGATCACTGGATGCCACTATAACATCAGCAACACTCTTCCTGTTTGCAAGCACCAAGTCCAATATGACCTCCATCCCCATATGGATTCCATTACAAACTGCTGGAGCTGTTCTCCTTGTAGAGAATCCAGGATCTCCCTACTTATAAGATACGTTGAAGTAGGGATATCCCAATCAACATCTGGCATATTAAAATCACCTATTCATAGTACTTCCCATCTTATAGCTATATTTTGAATGTCCTCTATTAAATCTCTGTCCACTTCTTCCATCTGTTAACGAGGCCTTTTTATCACACCAATGTAAATACATTTTCCATTCCCTTTCCAGATTGATCCACAATGCCTCTTAACCTGTAGATCCTGCAATTGTGTGGCTTTAATATGATCTTTAGCATATAACATCACTCGGTGTCGGGTCAAAACCGCGGAAGACAAAGGTGCGCGCCGACAACTGAGCGCAGCGCGGAGGCGTGCGCTGAAGAAAATGACAGTTTTTAGGGGCTCCGACAGAGGGGGTGGGGGGGAACCCCCCCACTTTACTTTATACAGATCGTGCTGCGTTGTGGGGGGTTTGGGGGGTTGTAACCCCCCATATTTTACTGAAAACTTCACTTTTTCCCTAAAAACAGGGAAAAAGTTAAGTTTACAGTATAATGAGGGGGGTTACAACCCCCCAAACCACCCACAACCCCGCCGCGATCTGTATTAAGTAAAGTGGGGGGGCTCCCCAACAAAACCCCCCCGTCGGAGCACCTAAAAACTGTCATTTTCTTTGGCGCGCGTCTCCCTTTTTTCGCTCAGTTGTCGGCGCGCGCCTTTGTCTTCCGCGGTTTTGTCTATGAACCCATCATTCACCTTCCTTTTATTCCTACCCTGTCTTTCCTGAACAGATTATAGCTCAGTATAACTGAATCCCAGTCATGGTTCTCTGTGAACCACATCTTTGTGATCACTATATCTAAATCAGCCTCTTCTATCATAATCTCTAGATCCAAAACCTTGTTTCCCAAACTTCGAGCATTAGTATATACTGCTTTCCTGACATTGTCCCTTTTTCCTATGGGTGTAGAGGTATTTAATGATTCACTTAACTGAGGGCTTATACTTACCTGGGAACTTTGATCACCCTGCCTCAATGATTCTAGTTTAAAGCCCTCTTCCAAAAGTTAGAGAGCTTGCTGCTTGATAATAATCATAATAATAACTTTATTCTTTTATACTGCCATCACCAGCAATTCTAGGCGGTTTACATAAAAGAGAAACTGGACAATCAGTGAAAATACAATCACACAATGGATACACTAATTACAATCTTAAAAGACTCCTAATTTAGGTGATAAATTTGTCAAACAAATTGGTCATAACTAATTTTCGAAAAGAACAGTATGACAGGGCTTGATGGATACATTTGCCTAACCAAAATTGCAGTTTACCTGCTTGAAATGCCAATGTCCTATCTAGGAAGGTCTTATATCGACATGCTTTTACCTTGAGATATGATGTTAAAGATGGTTCAAAGGCATAATGGGAAATATACCTTTGTGCTCAGATTTAAAATGAACATTTTGAGTTATGCAGGATAAATATACCTCATCTGTCCATATTATGATTTCTATCCAGACATTTGATGTTAGGTAATGTGTTTCATGTAAAGAGAGTTTTCAGGTTACTGTATATGCTTGAATATAAACCTAGATTTCTGGGCCAAAACAAATGACCCAAAAATGGGGATCTCAATTTATATTTGAGTTTTCCCTCTATAATACCTGTTGCAGAATTCTCTCTGGGCCTACCTTAAGCTCTGCTGGTCCAGGGTTGAGCCCGGGCAAGAGTGATCCTCCTATGCTCCTGCCCCATGCAGTCTCACTACTCAAAATGGCTGACACAAGTTTCCACAGTGGTTGCTATGTTTATTTACTGCTTTTTGCATGAAGAGATTCACCAAAAGCAGTTGCAATACATTAAATAGTAATCAGATACTCTTAAGTATTTTCACTATCTGTCCCTGCAGGCAAACTAACTGTGGTACCTAAGACAATGGAGGGATTATGTGACTTGCCCAGAGTAACAAGAAGCAGGTTGGGATTGAACTCACAACCTCAGGGTAGAGTTGCGTGAGGACAGAAATCCCACCTGTCCCTGCCAAAATCCCACTCGTCCCCAACCGTCCCCGCGAGGAATCCCTCTGTCCCCACCCGTCCCTGCGAGGAATCCCCTGTCCCCACCCGTCCCCGCGAGGAATCCCCTCTGTCCCCGCCCGGCCCTATAAGCTTCAGAAATTATTTCATTTAATTATGCTACTGAATTAAAGGATCTGGTAGAGACCCATTTACAAATAAACAAAGACGCTTTATTAATTTGGAAATATTAATTGGGAAGAATACATACTTTGTAAACGGGTTTCTACCAGAGCCTCTAATGTAAATATAAAATATAAATACTCAGCTGATGAGAACCCCCAAGCTGTCAGCTGAGGACTTCCTTTGCAGTTGGCTGGGGGTCCTTTTTGCCAAGTTTGGCAGGCAGCAGTAGGGTCCCTCCGATGTCAGCGCTGACATCGGGGAAGACTTCTGGTCGGCTATGTGTGCTGCGGCAGGGCAGGTAGGAAAAGAAGACGAGCCTCGCGGCTCGAGTTGCATCGAACCCCGTGGGATCCCCGAGACCACAAGGGGGGTGCCCATGGGTTGCCTGTGACCCGAATGGGGAACCCACCAGATCCCTGTGGGTCCCGCGGGATTTGCCGTCGTCCCCGTGCAGCTCTCTACCTCAGGGTGCTGAGGCAGCAGCTCTAACCACTAAGCCATTCACTGTCAAGCTTGATGTGAGTTCAGTTTATATTTAAGTCAGCCTCCCCCCCTTTTTTTTTGGGGGGGGAAGGGTACCTTGGTTAATATGTGGATGGGTCTATATTCAAGTATATACGGTATCTCTGTATATACCAAAATTCAGATGGCAATTAAATGTGAAAAAGTAGAAATAAAATGTAATGTGTTTATTTCAAACTTAAAAAGTTGCAGCTATCTGAAAAAATTTGGCAGCAAATTGTGGCCAGCTGTGTGTGGTATGGCATACAGTTGCTTACAAAGCAGTAGAGCTGCCTCTGAGTAACAAGAAGATCCAACAAATTTTTAATGAACTCTGAATTTGTAGTTATGTATAATGCAGGGATTTTACTGTACTTGATAATATTTTTCCCAAGATAAAATGAATGCTGGCAAAAAATAGGTAAAAACTTTTTAAATGATTGGGGAAGATAACCATAGATCTTCTGAGCAATGAAGTTAACCAGTTAATGTTAACTACTGTAATTACCTTTACCTGAACAATTACAGTTAGCCAGCTAAAAATGTGGTTTAATGTATTCTAGATCTAATCACACAAACTTCATTTTTCACAACTATGATTCCTATAAAAATACAGTGGGCCCAATTTTCAAAGGATTTATGATCCTGAGAGTTATGGGCTTGATGTTCAGCATAATTTAAGCAGACAGAAAAGGCTTCTGCCTGCTTAAACCATACTCAGCTGGTTATCCACCGATACTCAGTGGCACTTAACTGTCCTGTGCTTCTGAAAATAAGTTCTAACCACGTAAAGCAAAGTCAAGGAGGAGCCAAGAGGTATGAATTTGCGCCTAGTAAACTAATTACTAGACGGCATAAATTGAGGTTTCGGGGAGGTAAACTTTGGAGAAATGTTAGGAAATTATTTTACATGGAGAGGGTGGTGGATGCCTAGAATGTTCTCCCGAGGGAGGTGGTGGAAAGGAAAACTGATGGAATTCAAAAAGTGCGATAAACACAGATATCTAATTAGAAAATGAATGGTATATATTGAAGAGCTAAGGCCAATACTGGGCAGTCTTGCATGGTCTGTGTCCCATTAATGGCAAATTGGTATAGGGTGGGCCAGGGAGGAAATTGATGGGAACTCCAGTAACTTTGAACATGAGGATGTTGCTGTGCAGACTTTACGGTATGTATCCACAAGTGATGAGATGGTTGGATGGGCTGGAGCTAGCTTTGATGCAAACTCCAGAAGTTGGAACCTAAGTACAATACCGGGCAGACTTTATGGTCTATGGCCCAGAAATCAAAGAAAGAAGGACAATTTAATTGTGAATTTTTAATTCATATAAGTAATGGGCAGACTGGATGGACCATGCAGGTCTTTATCTGCTGCCATTTACTATGTTACTATTAGAACTACTACTTAATCACTTATAGAGTGCTGAAAGGCGTACATAGCGCTGTACATTCTGACATTTATAGATGGTCTCTGCTCAGAAAAGCTTATAATCTAACTTGGACAGACAGACATGACATATAGGGTTGGGAATGCAGAACCCAAGATGAGAGGAGTTAGGAGTCAGACCTTGAACACTGCCTGAGACAGAGTCTGCAGTTGGGATTCGGACAGCTTGTTCCAAGCATATGTAAGAAATGGAAAAAGGGCAAAACCGAAGAGAACTGGAAAGAACACAGGAAGTATCAAAAAGAATGTCACCTCATGGTTAGAAAAGCAAAAAGAGAATATGAAGAGAGGCTTGCCAGGGAAGCACAAAATTTCAAACCGTTCTTCAGATATGTTAAAGGGAAGCAGCCTGATAGGGAGGAGGTGGGACCGCTGGATGACGGAGATAGGAAGGGAGTGGTGAAGGAGGAGAAAGAAGAGGCGGAAAGACTAAACATGTTCTTTTCATCAGCATTCATCAGTTCTTTCATCAGCAAAAGAGGACACCTGAACAAATCTTCAAGCAGAAAAATTAACATCCATGAAAGTAAGCCTCAAAGACGTATACAGGCAGATAGAAAAATTAAAAACTGACAAATAACCTGGCCCGGAAGGAATCCACCCTAGGGTACTGAAAGAACTAAAGGAGGAAATAGCGGAACTACTACAGCAAGTCTGTAATCTATCCCTGAAAACAGGCGTGATCCCGGAAGATTGGAAGATAGCCAATGTTACGCCCATCTTTAAAAAGGGATAGAGAGGTGACCCGGGGAACTACAGACCAGTAAGTCTGACCTCGGTCCCGAGGAAAATGGTAGAAGCACTGATAAAAAATAGCATCGAGGAGCATTTAGAAAGGAATAAACTTATGATAACAAGCCAACATGGCTTCTGCAAAGGAAGATCGTGCCTGACAAACTTATTGCACTTCTTCGAAGGAATTAACAAACGGATGGACAAAGGGGACCCCATAGACATCGTATACTTAGACTTCCAAAAAGCCTTTGACAAGGTACCCCATGAATGCCTATTTCGGAAACTGAAGAACCATGGGGTGGAAGGAGACGTACACAGATGGATCAGGAATTGGTTGGAGGGTAGGAAGCAGAGGGTAGGAGTGAAGGGCCACTTCTCGGACTGGAGGAGGGTCACGAGTGGTGATTGGCCCAGGCGCCTCAGGTCCCACCTGTGGGCAGGGTTTCTTCCGCCTGGGCCAATCCGGCCCCATTCTGGACCCGGCTGGCCTGCCCAATGGGCGGGCTTGGCACCGTCCGTCTGGCCAACGTTCACGTACGGGGTAGGGGTAGGGGGGTCATGGAGTCGGCCGGGGGGGTCGCGGGTCAGCGGGAGGGGTCCGATCGAGGGTTCTGGGGGGGCGGTCGTTGGGGGGAGGGGGGTTGTGTCAAGGGCAGGAGGGCCTGGGATCCCTCCTGCCCGTATTGTAGTGTGGGGTGCGGGGTAGGGGGTTGCTGGGGCCAGGGGGACTTGGGCTCCCTCCTGGCCAGATCGAGTCGGGGGAGGCACGATCGCCGGGGTAAGAGGGCTTGGGCTCCCTCTTGCCCCAATATCGTCGGGGGTGCCGCGGGGCAAGAGGGCTTGGGCTTCCTCTTGCCCCGATGTTGTATGTGTGTGGGGGGTGATGCATCGCGGCAGGAGAGATGCCTCATCTCCCCTACCGCGATGCCATCACTCCTCTACCCGAGCTGCCGCAACTCGTGGCAGAAGAGATAGGGCATCTCTCCTGCCGCGGGTCGCGGCAGTTCGGGTAGAGGAGTGATGGCATCGCGGTAGGGGAGATGAGGCATCTCTCCTGCTGCGATGCTTGCGGTGGGTAGGTTGCTGGGCCGCTGAACCGATGGTGCCAGCGGCCATCAGCTCAGCGGCCCCTTTTTCGGCACTTAGACCTGGTTTGACTTCGTCTAAGTTAAAAAGGTCTAAGTGTCGACTAGGCAACCTGTTAATGTTTTGGTTATACCTGTTGTACTCCTAAGTGTAGGTCGGCCCACCTCCCGCCCACTGCCCGCCCTTTCCCCTCCTCTAAACACACCTCTTTTCTCTCTGTGCGTTTAGTGGCAGAGGAAAGGCTTAAGCGTTTTTAGATACATCTAAAAACCAGCTTTGGTTATGGGTACTTGGACGATCAGGCTTTTTGATCGTCCAAGTAGCCATTTAGGACACTTTTTAGACGTTTTTTTAAAATTATTATTAACCCCATATTGTATATTATAATATACAGTATTTATTATCAACCCCTATTATTGCTCGCTTGAACAATAGGACTTTATTCACAGCTAAATGCTAACAGAACTGCATAGCAGAAATATTGGCACTCTAATTACACCAGATGGTTCATATAAACAATTTATTTTCTACACTCCAAATAAAAAATAAATACAATTTTTTCACCTTTCAAGGAACACAAGTTGCTGTGCAAAGTCATAAAAGCTCACCAAAGAATAGCTAACAATATCAATTTTATTCAATATAAAGTGACTATTGGGCCTAGCTGAACCCATAGGTGGGTATTTTTATATATTAATAGATAGGGAGTAATGGCTTAATAATGTTTTAGTCTCATTTTAACTTATTTTGCCTATTTTTAATGTATGTATGTAATGATTTGTGCTCCTTTTAGAACTAATAATGATAATGTAGAATAGAAGTTTGTTCAATAGTAATTAAAGTAATCATTGCCATAGTGCTGCTAGATATATGCAATACCATACACACTGGGTTTGGTATTTAGAGCATTTTAATAATAATAATAATAATAACTTTATTCTTCTATACCGCCACAATCTTGCGACTTCTAGGCGGTTTACATTCAAGAGAGCTGGACATTCAGCGAGTTACAATATGCAGATAGTCAGAGGAAATATAGCGTACAAGAAATTTTAAGAAAGCGACAATTAAAATATACAGCGAAAATTTCAATATACAGTTCGTTAGGGATTTTTCAGTTTAAGCTGGCCAGACAGGCTCTGACCCACTTAAATCGACTTTTACTGTCCAAACACTAATATTCAGTGGCACTAAGCTTGGCAGTGCCACTGAATATCATTTCTGATAGTCCCAAAAAGAAATGGACTGGCCAAAGGGTGGTGGTGTTGAGGAGCCAGGGCTTATACAAGCACAAGCAATATTCAGCTTTGGCATGCATAAGATAAGTGGCTGAATTTGGGACTGCTCAAAAGCTGTCCTAAATTTAGCTGCTTATCTTATGCTGGAGCCAGATGAATATTGGGCTGGGGCGTAGCAAAGTATTTTTTATTTTTTTAAAATAAAAATAACCCTTGGAGCCCCCAATTTCATGATCCCCTTTCTAACCCCCCTCCCCCCACACCTAAGGATGAACCCCTACCCACTCCTAATGCCTAGGATGCCCGAGTATAAAGAAAAAGGCTTGGAATGTGTGCCAGAGTCATAAGTTTAAATAAACACCCAAACCTCACTATGATACAGCCCACAAAGAAACATGGGCATACAGAAGGCCAATAGTTATTAAAGTGACCTGTGAATGTTACAGGGTGTGACCTTGTAGGAAGAGACTTCTGGTAGAGTTCTTTTATATTGCGACAACTAAAAAGACAACAAAAACCTGAAAATTTTCTATGACAATAAATCATAGAAAATTTTTTGTTTATGTTTTCATGCAGAACAAAATTAAGCTATGGAATTTATTGCCAGAGGATATAGTCAAGGCAACTAATATAGTAGAGGGGTGATATAGCTGTCTTAGCAACCTGAGGTTGTGAGTTCAATCCCAGCCTGCTCCTTGTGACTCTGGGCAAGTCACTTAACACTCCATTGACCCAGATACCACGGTTAAGATTGTGAGCATGTTGTGAAAGATAAAGAAAATGCTTTGGGTGAATCTCTTCATGAAAAGTCAGTTAATAAATCCAAAATAAAAAGAGGTTGTTGACAAGTTCTCGAAGGAAACACCTATAATAAATTAGCCAGGTAGCCTTGGGAAAGCTATTGCTCACCCTTGTCAATGATCTATGAGAAATAGATTTACCTTTTGGGATATGCTTGGTAATTTGTACCCAGACTGGCCACAGTTGGAGACGCAATGCATAGCTTAGGATCTTATGAATTTAAGGATCTCTAAGGTCTACATTGTTTTCCTTATGCCAGATTAGATAAGCAATGACACCTACAGTACCTGTAGATACTTGGGGCTAGATTCACTAACCTGCCCGATTGGGCCCGATCCAGGCTTGATCCGAACAGGTCCGATGAATTCACCAGACTCCAACATGCAGATGAGGGCGATCGGAGGAACGCCCCAATCTGCCGGGCTTACACTGCGGGGAAGGGTGGGAGAGTTGGGGCAGGCAGGCAATGAGGGCAGCTCGGGGCAGGCAGGCGATCAGGGCAGCTACAGTCGTGGCAGGCAGGCAGATTGGGGCAGGCAGGCGGTCAGGCCAGCTACAGTCGGGGTAGGCAGGCGATCAGGGCAGCTACAGTCGGGGCAGGCAGGCAGATCAGGGAAGCAGGAGATCGGGGCTGACAGGTCTGAGAGCAGGGCGGCAGAAGGCAGTCGGAAAGGGTTTCAGCGACTGATCCTCAGCAGTCGCTTTTTGGGTTGATCGACCAACACAGTCGAATCGGCAAATTTGTTTAGTGAATCATGTCCCTGCCTACTTTGCATGCAGTTCTCCTCATTTGCATGCGCAGATCGGAATCGGGTCACAAAACAGGTTAGTGAATACTGCAGGAGAGAAATCGGGTCGCAAAGGGCTCGCAAACTGATTGGTTTGCTTAGTGAATCTACCTCTTGGCAGGTTAAGAACGAAAAGAAAGATTGTTGACATGCATACAGACAGCCAAAGCAGACAGATGCTCAGGGACAATTTACTGAACACATGGATCAATACCTGGAAGAAGTCTGGAAACTTGTAGAAGACAGCGATTTGACTTAAAGAACAAAGTAGTCAATATACAAAAGATTTATGTAGTTAAAATCAGATTTTAACAGCATAGATTCAGAGAGGAATTCCTTGGTTAGTTCTCAAATAAGTGACAGAATCAGAAAAGAGTAGTGTGGCTGCTAGAAATGAGACAGACACATTTTGGGACTTATTTGACAGCATACCTGTCAAATTGGAAAAGGGACCTATACTGACTTTATAAAATACAGTAAAAAATCCAACCCAAAAAGTGGTCATTCGCCTTTGTAAAGTAGGCACCCAGAAACAGTCTCAGTACCATAAACATGCCCTTACACAAATTTAACACCTATTCTGCGGAAGGTGTACATTTGTATGTGTATAGTCTATTGGCGGGATTTCATAACAGGATTTCTGAATTCCAAAATGTTGCCAATTCAACATTTATAAAAAAAATTATTATTCAATTTTTATTGAATCCAAAAACACAAAAGGAGTTCTGTACAAAGTATCACATAGCCTTTAACCCTCTTCACTCCCCTTCACTCCCAAATCCCCGCACCTTGAGAAGCATGATCAATATCAATATCAGCTAACATACAATTAACCTAGAAACAAGTTGCACATCTAGCAGCAAAATGGTGGATAAACAATATATTATTTGAGCATAAAACAAAACAAACCTTACTGAGCCGAGTAACATGTTCAGTTATGCTACATAGGGCTCCTTTTACAAAGGTGCGCTAGCATTTTTAGCGCATGCACCGGACTAGCGCGCTACCCGCAAAGCTACTGCCTGCTCAAGAGGAGGCGGTAGTAGCAAGCGCGCACCTTTGTAAAAGGAGCCCATAGTGGGCCAGAAGGAAGAGCATAACATCATTTACCCACTTTCCAAAGAAAGCCTCATCAAAAGAATACAATGTGAATTCCAAGTAGGCCGAGGTAGATCATATTGACTATGATTGACTATGGTAAAAAAAAACCCAAAAAAAACCAGACTCAGGAATAGGTCAAGCAACCTGCACCCCCACCCCTTTTTTTTTTTTTTTTTACAAACAAGTCCCTCCACCCCTTCATGGAGGATTAAATTTTATCTTTTTTTTTTTGAGTTCTTAACATATGTGCTCCCATAGATCATAAAAAGGACCTTGATGGTTTCTCCATGTTTTTGCAAAAGTTATTTTGGCAGCTAGCAGTAAGCTGAACTAATGATTAGTGTGCACTAAACTATAAGACACCCATTATATTCCTGTGGGCATCATAGGCCCTCTTTTACTAAGGTGCGCTAACTGATTAACGCGTGAATGTTAGTCTATGGACACGTTAGTGTTTAACGCGCGCTAATTTGATTAGCGCGTGCTAATCGGTTAGCGCGTGCTAATCGGTTAGCGCACCTTAGTAAAAGAAGGGGCCAGAGTTTTTCGCTGGCTAAATCACTTGAGGGGAATTTCTAAAACTGGTATCTAAACTTAGGTGCTGGTAGGCGCCTATGTCATAGAAACATGACGGCATATAAAGGCCCATCCGCAGTAACCATTATCTCTTTCTTTCTCTGAGAGATCCAATGTGCTTATCCCAGGCTCTCTTGAATTCAGACACAGTCTCTGTCTCCACCACCTCTTCCATGCATCTACCACCTTTTGTGTAAAAGAGTATTTCCTTAGTTCCAGAGCCTATCACCTCTTAACTTCATCCTATGCCCTCTCATTGCAGAACATAAGAGATGCCGCTGCTGGGTCAGACCAGTGGTCCCATCATGCCCAGCAGTCTGCTCACGCGTGGCCCTTTTGGTCAAAGACCAGCGCCCTAACTGAAACTGGCCCTACCAGCATACATCCTTGTTCAGTAGGAACTTGTCTAACTTTGTCTTGAATCCCTGGAGGGTGTTTTCCCCTATGACAGCCTCTGGGAGAGCGTTCCAGTTTTCCACCACTCTCTGGGTGAAGAAGAACTTCCTTACATTTGTACGGAATCTATCCCCTTTTAACTTTAGAGAGTGCCCTCTCATTCTCTCTACCTGTCCTTATCTACTAAGTCTATCCCCTTCAGTACCTTGAATGTTTCAATCAGCGTTTCCTTTCAAATGAAGTCAGTTGAAGAATGCCGTTAGAAATAGCAAAAAACGGCAAGGTGAAGCACCTACTGTTGCCTAAATAAAAGGCACCAGAATCGTGCCTATAGTGGTACTTTAGGCCACTGAGTGCCAAAGCAGGCATGGCCAACACTGGAAGCGGTGTTAGGCAGCCTAAATCGCCTACATAGGCATGATTTACGAAAAGAAAGGCATCGTAAATGTAGGCCTGGAAAACCCTAACCTACATTTCCAGTGCCTATCTTTCTAAAACCGGTACCGAAGCATGATTGCCACTTTTAAGGTGGCCACTGATACCGACATCAGTTACAGAATCCAGGCATGAGTGCTGAGCATGGGTAATTGGACACCAGGGCACTCATAAAGCTGCAGTTGCTAATTAAGCTGCTAGCTTTCACTCAAGGTGTGAAAAATAACAAAAACATGGAAATGACGCATAACGCCAAAATAATTTACCAAAATAATTATTTATTGCTTTTATTTTTCCATCATGGACCTCAAAAGGCTAGTTGCCTTAGCGGGAGGTCGTTATAGTTGCCAAAATGCTGGCCTTCTGATAACGATCTCAACCCGATACTTCGAAGCTCCCCAATACCTTTGACATCATTGGCCGTCAGTCAATCCAACTAAGAGAGGTGGTCCTTAAATTTGGACAAAGAACTTTTCTTTAATATGTTTAAAAGTTTCAGAAATCATATTTGTTTGTTTACATTCATCCTTGAATATACATTAACATTTTATAACATATTCAATATTCTTTTTGTCCTTCTCAAAACTTATTTCAGACAGTTTGTCTATGTATTAGGCAAGCTGCTGAAATGTTCTCAGCCTTATCCTGGAGGAGGGGTACTCCCTCCTCCTGCTTTGAACAACTGACAGTTTCATGTTACACCTACACAGTCCTAAGTGTGGGCTACCAATGCCCCCCTTCCTATGCTAGAGACTGATACAGCAGTTTCTGACTCTAATTATTTCCAGATGCTGTGTTCAGGATATTTCCTTAGTGTTCTTTCTATAAACCATTTCATTTTTAGTACATCTTCTTTCATATATATTTTTCATACATACATCCATTCATACCATGTATTTCATTCATATGTAATGCATGTTATATCTCCATTTAGAATATGGAATCTAATATACTTTTCCTAACCAGCTTAAGGCACATCTGGTATCAATTAGAACCACGAGGCTAAAAGCGGGAAAAACCTGAACAAAGACTAGGGATATAGGTTGAACACAAAATGGAGTAAAGCCAAGCAGAAGACATAGAAAAACAGAGAACAAAATGGAGTCACTACCTCAAGATGGAGTTCAGGTATATCCTGATTTCCTCTATGATCTGGCTTAATAGCAAAGTACATAAAAAGAATATTATTATGCTTTTCCTTAATATTAATCTGTAGTGTGTTTTTCTGGCCTTGGCTACATCCATATTCAGATTTTTATTCACCAATTTTTCGTAAGCTTCTATTGGGCGTGGCCTTAACTAACACATATGCTTATATCTAACTAGAGTTACCCAGAATCATACGAAAAGCAAGCGCTTTTGTAGAAAAACTCCACAAAATACTGCACCATCATGTTCTGACATCCATTCCATTACCGTTCCATAGACATCGCCCCCTACTGGCCACGAGCCACTCCTGCTCAGTGCCTGTTGATGAATTCCCCCTAAATGACCCCTGGTATCATATTCCAAAAAGTCCAAGTAGAAAGACAACTGTAACCCTGTCCAAGATTGAATTTGGTCCCAAACCACCTGCCAAAATGACCAACCAATCCTACAATCCTACTACATATGCTTATATGGATCCTGTTTCCCACATTTTCTCCAGCATGAAGAGTCCCATTCTAGTAGATCAGGCCTGCACAACTTCGGCCCTCGCCAGGCCAGGTTTTCAGGATTTCCCAAATGAATATGCATGAGATCAGTATGCATACAATGGAAGTAGTGCAGGTAAAAAGATCTCATGTAAATTCACTGGGGAAATCCTGAAAACCTGACTGGATTTGGCCCTTGAGGACCGGAGTTGTGCAGGCCTGTAGTAGATAAACCCTTTTATTTTCAAACATGGTACTAATAGGTCCATGACACTAGCATATATTGCATATGCTGATAATTGGTAACTGCAGAACAAGAGTGCGCATATCTATAAATCTGTGTCCAAAGTTCTGGTTCCAGTGATGCACTGCAGAGAACCAGTTCTGGTTCCAGTGATGCACCACGGAGAACCAGCTTTTGATCTGTACTGCTTTGGGAGATGCCCCTGAGGTTGCCCCTGATGATGGACAAGAAACAGGGCTCTGTAGGGCAATCAGCTGGCACCCCGCATGAAAAAACAAAACAGCGGTTTGCAGATAAGTTCCTGTTTTTCATCCATTTTATTAAGGGTTTAAAATTCACCAGGCTTTATACTTCTCAGGAGCTTTTCACCAATGTCATTTAAAAGTTTTGTTGAATTGTTGATTTATTTATTTGCATCCTATTTAAATTCAGTTCTCCACACTATATAGACACCAGGGTTTTGGACGATTGATATCAATTCTTGCATTAATTTATAGCAGGGCTGTCCAACCTTTTGGCTTCCCTGGACCGCAAATGTTTCTGGGACCACATAAACGTGCAAACGCTGCAGCAAGACAGAGGAGGGAGCAGGCAAGATGGTGAACTCCTGAGGGCAGCAGAGGAAAAAACTGCATCGCCCTTGACTGGGGCCGCACAAAATACTTCACAGGGCCGCAGGTTGGACACCTCTGATTTATAGCTTAAAGAGATAAAGTAAAAAAGCAGTTTAAAAAAAATTTTAGCACTATGAATTATAGATTTTTAGATTAGCCCACAGAGTGTTTTAAAATGATGTGAGTGGGTAATGTCTGCCAAGCACGTTTGTGCATTTGGTGGTGTTGAACCCTGGTGAACTCGGACAAAATCTTTCACACGAGTTTCCACTTACTAATGTAACACTCAGTTTGTAACATCCAAACAAACACTTGGCATAAGGGGTTCAGTTAGCCTGAAACCCTTCAGGTGGCTAGAGAATAGAGAGCTGGTCTGGTTTTTGTAGTTTCCTGTGATGCCCCAGCCATCTTTCCCAGGCCCTTTCATTGGACGCATATTTACAGCAATACTGTATTTGGTAGTGACACATACATTTGAGAAAGAAATTTTCTGGAAGATTGCCGTTTAAACAATACACTTTCTATATCTGTGAGATTTCTATTTAAATTAAATCGGGCATCTTTCCCCTGGAACAGATCTCTAATTTGGAAGTATTGATAGAAGCACTGTTGTGCTCAGTCAACTCCTGCATTTGCTGTATTGATTAAAAGATAACCTGAACATGAAGATCTCTATATTTAGCCAGACCAAGATCTTCTAATTTAGACCTAAGGTCTCAAATAACGTGCTCAGAATAGCATATGATAGGGTTACCAGACATCCGGATTTCACCGGACATGTTCTCCTTTTGAGGATATGTCCGGAGGTCCGGACGGCTTTTCAAAACCGGAACTTTGTCCAGATTTTGAATAGAAATTGCGTCGGGAGGGGGCATCTGCACGTGTGCATATGCAATGTGGTGACATCACGAACATGCATGCATTCGCGTGACATCACTGGGTTGCATCTGCACATGCACGGATGCCTTCCTGCCCGACGAACAGGCATCGGCGGGGGGGGGGGGGGCATGGCTAGGGGCCTGCCTGATCAATAATGCATAAATAATCACCAGTGTAATAATGGTAAAATTATCACTTATCTTTGTTCCAGGCAGAAAAGTGTTCAGTGAAAAAGGTCCTCTCTCCATATGACTTGTCTGCTGGAGCACTGAGCACACCATATAAATCAGCTTATGTTGATATAGTGATTTTTTTTTAATTTTTTACTCTGCACTATAAGTATTGAGTTTGCTAAAAATGCCTTAACATGCTGGAAAGGGTTAAAGAGAAGAGATTTGATATACTGCTTTTTCTGCAAGGTTAAAATCAAAGCAGTTTACATATTTTAGACAGGTACTTATTTTTATCTTGGGCAATGAAGTAAGGCCCTGATTCAATAAAGTCTGCGATCGTCGCTAAACCTGTTTTGACAGGTTTAGCGACGATCGCTGCTACTCACTCGATTCACTAAACGGCCCACCACATGTTTTTCCCCATTTTCCGATCCAATCCGATCCATCCCATGCAAATGAGTAAAACCCCACGCAAAATAGCCAAGCGACTGATTCATTAACATTTGCTTGGCTATTTTGCACCAGGTTTTACGATCCTAAAACCCAACTGCTGTAGACCTGTTGGTAACTGTGTTACCAACAGGTTTGCTGATTTTTTTGACAGGTCTGCATGGGTTTTTTTATTCTTTTTTTTTCCATGGCACAGATATTTTACGTGCATTACACATGCAAAATATCTGCCCCATTAAAAAAAGAAAATGAATAAAAAGCAACAGACATGTCAAAAAACTGCCCCCGGGCACGCAGCGACCCACAAATGGCAGGAGGGATGCCCACTCCCTCCTTCCATCGGCCCCTCTCCTCCCCCCCCCAAAAAAAAAGGGCAGGAGGGATGTCCACTCCCTCCTGCCATCCGACACCTGCCACCGGATGTCCCTCCCCCTCCCCCCCCCGTCGTACCTTTAAGTTGGGAGCAAGAGGGGTGTTCAGTCCCTCCTGCTCCTCTGGCCTCCTCCTGCGCAATGCAGGCCTTAGGCCCCTCCCAGTGCATCATGTGATGCACAGGGATGGGCCTAAGGCCCTGATTGGCTCAGGTGCTTCAGGCTCCTCCCTTGGGTGGGTCCTAAGGTGCCTGAGAAAATCAGAGACTCATTAGGGAGGAAGCCTTAGCCTTAAGGCTCTGCACTGACTCAATCACTCACTGAACGATTGAGTCGGGAAGTTTGCATGCAAACTTGATCCAAGTTTCCAAATTTATTTAAAATTTGATTAAACGCCTATCCAAATACTATGGGGCTCATAATCGAGAGAGAAAAACGTCCAAAAACTGGCCTAAGTCAGCACTTGGATGAACATAGTCCAAATACATCCAAGTGCCGATAATAAAAACAGGTTTTGGACGTATTTCTAAACGACCTAGACCTTCATAGTGCCGCTGAACGACCAAAGTTAAATGGGGCGTGTCAGGAGGAGTGTTGAGGGCGGGATTTGGGTGGGACATGGGCTGGCTTAGACTTAGTCGTACAGCATGTATAACCGAAAGTTATACAGCCCAGGATCGACGGAACTTGGACGTTGTGACTTAGACCATGTAAAACATGGTCTAAGTCACAAAAATCCACCTAAAGTCACTAGATAAGCACTACAAACACATAAAACAGACCACCACACACTACCCCAGTGATCACTGATTACCCCCCCACCCCCATAAAAATATTAATCACACCTTTAAAATTCAGCCTCCAGACCATCATCACCTGGCAGCCTGGCATAGGAAAGCCTAGTCGTCCAGCACAGAGGCGGCTTAAGCCGTCTTGAGGGTGGGTTAGGAACTCATGGAGAGGAGCACCCATGCCCATAAGCCCCTGTAATCACTGCATTGATACTTAAACATGTGCACTCCCCTATACACCCCCAAAATCCTTTTTTGCTGGCATATAAGTGGCTCCTGCAGCCATAAGGGCTATTAGGGTGGTAGATAAGTGGGTCTAGGGGATTCTGGAGGTGGTTTGGGGGGCTCATCATGACCTATAAGAGAGCTGTAGTGAGGAGAAGACATGACACCCTTTTTATGAAGTTCACAGCAGTGCCCTGTAAGGTACCCCACTATTTAGGTGTCATGTCTGGGTGTTCAGTCCATCACTTTGCAGACCCATCCCACGTCCAACAGGGCTTGTTCTTGGCATTTTTGACTTGGACGAAAAGTTGGATGAAAATGTAGTATAAAGATGGACGATTTAGCGACTTGGATGATCAGATCGGCAGGACGTACAATTAGACGATTTTTGAAAGAAAAAAAAATTTGGATGTATTTTTCGAAAATGTGTTCTAGGCTGTTTTTCACTTTGGACGACTTGCGACTTAGATGAAAACAGACTTAGACATTCCTTTCGATTATGCCACTCCACGCGTTATACAAAAAAGTAAGAATAAGAGGAAGGACAAATTTATAAACAAAAAATACATTCAAAATACGAATCAATCGCTGTTTAAAAATCAGCCAACAGTGATTGAATCGCTATCTTTAGTGAATCTGGGCCTAAGTGACTTGCCTAGAGTCACAAAGAACTACAATTTTTATTTATTTACCACTTATATCCTAAGTTATTTACATTCAGGTACTTTTATCATATTTCCCTTTCTGTCCTGGTGGGCTCAAACTCTGTTTAGTGTACCTGGGGCAATGAGGTGATTAAGTAACTTGCCCAGGATCACAAGGAGCTATGAGGGATTTGAATCCAGAGCCTCATGGTGCTGAGGCTGTAGCTCTAACCCCTGCACCACACACTCCCCACAATGGGAATTTTGAGCTCACAGCCACAGCTGTTCTAACCACTAAGCTCCTCCTGTGTAAGGGTGCACTAAGGCCACTTTTTAGCATTACTTTGTGAAGATTGGGCATATACTGCACATGGCAGTCAGTGCATGGTAGGAAGTACTGTATATGCTATCAAATGTGTAGTTAAGGCAGGATTATCTAATAAGGGTGAGCAACCTCAAGGACCTTGACCCAGTCAGGTTTTCACAAAGGAATATGTATGAGTTATTTTTGCATGCATGCAAATAGATCTCATGCATATTCATTGGGGTAATTCTGAAAACCCAACTGAGTTGTGGCCCTCGAGAATTGAGGATGTCCACCCATGATGTAATACTATCTCAGCTGGTGGCATTAGGTGCTCTCATGATGATAGATCCAGATTATATAAATGGCACCTAACTTGGTAGGTGCCTAGAAAAGCGGCATCTACCATGTGTCAATCAAAAACTTAGGTGTTGTTTGTAGAATCGTTCCTAGCAGTATCTAAATCAACTTGGCACCAGTATATTAAGCCAGGCTTTTTTTGGCCTAAAATACCAGCGCCTAAATCAATTCACACACAGACTCTGCCCCAATTCTGCTCCTAACCACACCTACTTGCTAGTAGGCACCTCAGTGTAAACACCTACATCTAAGTTGTAGGTGCCTACCGAGTTAGGAGCATACCGGCTAATTCTTTTTTAAAATAGTTTTTAATTGGTTTTTAATGGCATTTTCATTTATTAGCACCAATTTAAAAAATGTTAATTACCCAGATCAGTCTTTTATAGATTCAAAGCCATAATGCCTGAAATTAAAGTACATTAGAGAACTTGCACAGAAACTGCAGGAGGAATGCTGGACCCCCCAACCCCCTCACCCCCCCCCAAAAAAAAAAAAAAAAAGTTACTGCAAGCCTTTTCCATTATGGCTATTCTTCTACATTAAGGTCATATTTTGCATCTCATTACTAAGCAAATTACCAAACACAACTTGATGTAATATATCGCAGGTCATGTTAACAGCCCCAAAACGACAGTAAAATAACCCCGGGAGCCCAATGCTCCTGGACTATAGGGATAAAATCCCTCCTCCCATAGCCCGTGCTCTACTATGAACAACACAACCCATGGCCTGAACCCCCTCATGTATATCCCCTTAGTACCCAACATCCAATGTAGAAATCCCCCTAGCCCTAACCCCTCTATGTAGCCCCCCTTCCTCCAGCTACAACTTCTCATGTCTAGGAGTCATATTTTCCATATAAGAAAATATTCCTTGCATAGAAATATGATCCCTAGTGGCCATCTTATGAGATCAGTGCTATGGATGCCATTTTGTTAGCAACGTTGGAGAGGCCAGGAGGGATAAGGCCCCACCGGATGCCCACTGGACCATTATAAATAATATAGGAGAGCTGCCAGGGGGGTTCGGTGGGGGTTTGAGTGTGTTCTAACATAGGGGGTTGTGGCTGGTAGTCCCTACATGGGGTGGTTGGGCCCACAGGAGTTGTACATGAGGAGCTGGGTTTTGGGAGATTGAATATTGGGGATGGGGTGTCAGGTTACAGAGTAGTTGTACATGGGAGGGGGGGGGTCAGGCAATGCATCCTGATGCTCCTGGGCCACAGGAATAATACTGCTTGTGAGGTAGCTCACAGGTAGCATTATTCCTATAGGGCAGGATTCAGCAACCTGCAGTACTGGGATATCATAAATTGCTGAATCACACAGGGCATCAAGGCATAAATCCCCCCTCCTCCCTGCTAAGTCTTGGTGTTTCACAGTTGTTATTTTATTTTAATATATGTATTAATATGCAGAGCACAGTTAATTTGGTTGTGGTTGGAAAGAGTTTACCCAATAAATGAAAAGAGAGTGCACAACTGAACAACGACAATAAAAAAAGAAAAAAACACACACATAAAAATCAGGGGCTGCAAACATGGGTGAGACCATAATCAGAGGGCTGCTCCTATTTTAATGCTATATCCGTGCTTATCTGCATTTACCCCCTCCTTTACAAAGCTGTGCTAGCCTTTTTAGCACCAACCACAGCAGTAACAGGAATTATTTATTTATGAGGTACAATATGTGGTATATTGGATGTTCAAGGGCAGAGGAAAGTGTTAATTAGATTCTATACAACAATTTTTTTCTGAGGAATTAAAAAGCTTCATAGAGATGCTTAAATATAATGCAATTTTTAATATGAATATTTTAAAATTCCAATCTGTTCTTCATTAACTATTTTATCATTCCTAAAGAAAGCTCTTTGTTCTTTTCCATTTCAACTAAATTTTTTATTCATCAATATTAATCCCTCTAAATCCAATCTTACCTGAGTGCACAATATTTTGAACTCTCTTTTCTAAAAATTATTTCCATCAAGCAGAAAAATGAAATACATTAACATCAAAATAGCTTCCTCTTAGATCATTCTGCTTTGCCTACTTTATAAATGAGCCAATGACAAATTCAAACTATATAATTAGAATGAAACTGATTGAGGCAAGAGACACATTGTCATTTCAGGCCTGAAAATTCAGGGTCACCGACTCAAAATTTTTGTCCTTAACACAGGACTGATAAACAGGAAAGAAGGCTATATTCAGACTCTTATTGTGCATCCACAGCACCAGAATGAAGCTTCAAATATAATACATATTTGTGAAACATGTGTGTATACAGCACTGTTCCTTAACAATAGAAAAAAATAAATACTTTCAAAATTTAAAATTCAGAAAATGATGTCACAAAAGCAACAGAACCTTTTTTAAGCTTGAAGTTTAGGAAAACAATTTTAGAATTTTAGGAAGCCAAAGAAATGCAAAAGAAGGTGAAGCAGGCAGATGATGTTCTCGTTGATCCTCCCTGTTGAAGGTAAAGGCCAAGACTGATCAGAGATGGTGCGCATTTATCAAAAAGAGAAGAAGCGTATTCAGCAGCAGAATGGCCAACCTACTTTCTTCATATGAAACACATTACCTAACATCAAGTGCCTGGATTGAAATCATAATATGGAAAGATGAGGAAAATTTGGATGCCCATGAAAACTGGATTGTCAGTCCATTCTGTAGGATGCTTCTTCAGGAATATTTTTGCTTTTGTTGATCAAGAGATCAAAAAATAACTGTGTTCTCTGTGCCATAAGACTTTCAAAGGTCACAGGTTCTGTTTCATCTTTATGCATGAGACATCATGGAATGTCTGGCACTGTAAGTTTTGCACCATTCTTAGTCTTGTTTCTGGTTCAATTCTGTCCTCAAAAAAGGTCAATACTCCTCGGTGCTTAAATAGAAATCAACAATCACAGGAGATGTCAAGATATTCTTAGATGTTTTTGTCAATGATGCAGTATTGGCAACTTTAGTAGACACTGGTTTCATGGGCCAATATTCATCTTTGCTTTCAGATTCACCAGATGATATTGAGGAAAATTCAGATGTTATATGGGTAACTGTTTGGGTCTGCCTTTCCTCATACCTCACTTTTGTCATGATTTTCTTTTCCTTGCACTGTCTCTTTCTGCATTCATTTGCTGTTATTTTAAGGTCAACTCCACTCATATAGCAAGAAAACATGTTCTGCTTTTGCTTCTGTAGGAATTCTTGATCTTCATTTTTAAGTTCAGTCATATATTTTTTTCTCACAAATATGACTTCACTTTTAAATATTTCTTCATTCTGTCTATCACTTTCTCATTGAGGAGTTCTGTGCTTCTTTAGGGACAACTAGTCTTGTGTAGTTTTTTCAACTTTCAAACACAAGAGTCTATGCATCGTGTTGGTATCCTGGCTCAATCCCACAAAAAAACTGCCAGCTTATCATTTAAATGGGCATTCTACACGTGTATCTTTCGCAAACTTGGCGGTATCTACATGTGCAACTTTTTTGGCACAGCCCATTCAAAATGTGTGTGTATATTATGGTTGAGTCAAGAATAACACATATATCCCCATTTTGCCATTTCCTCCACCATGGTACCTGGTCTTTTTACGAGTGGATGTTTCTTCATAACAGAACACTTACATGTTCCACATGGCTTTTATTATGATTCTGATTGTTAATTTATCCATGTGGCAGGGCTGTGTTAATTTTCTATCACATCTACACTTGCAGTCGTGATATTCTAAAATGAAGATACCAGGCGATATTGCCTTCCCAGAGTTTGGAAAGTAAGAAACAACAATGAAGGTGATCTTGGGTGCTCAACGCTTTATTATGTAATAGGACTTGACACAATCATATTTCAGCTCAAAGGGGCCTGCCTCAGGAGTCTAAAACAAACATATTAAAAAAAAAAGAAAAACACAGAAAATGTATACACATCATCACAATTAATGGTGTAAAGACATTAAAACAATCACACCAATGTACATGTTTTGCACTTCAGCATTTATTTTCTCATATATATGACCTATCTCAAATGGGCCTTTACATGTTTAGACTAACCTAAACATCTGATTTACTAACAGCTTAGTTCCATTCTATGAGTCTTGCTTTTATATGTTTTTAAATTGTTCTCCAAGAAATGTATTTGCTCTAAGCTTCTCATTATAAATAAAAAAAATATATAGTTTAAGATAAGCTGGGATAAAACCACTAAAAACAGGATAAATAGAATTGAGTGCCAGAGATAATTTTACAACAGAAAACATAAAAGTATAGCATGTTCTGTTCTCAGGCCAAATTCATTCATTGAAAACTAACAAGGTTAAAAATTTCAAGAGTTCCTTTTATTCTTTTCTGCTTTGGCAAATTAAAAAGTAATCAATTCTAAATCCCCAAGGTTAATATACTGTATATTCCTCAGTGAAACTAACCAGAGGAAAGATATTGCTTCTACTTTGCTTATAAAGAGAGAATTTTACCAGTGAATCTAATCTAATCTAATGCTTGGCTTTGTAAACCGAGACTTCAATCGAAGAAAGCTCGCCTCAGTTTTCAATAGTTAGTTTAGGCAATAAAAACTATAAAGAAGGAGATATCAAAGATAATTAGTTACCAAAATGCTTAGTGAATAGGATAATTTTCAAAGACTTATAAAAAAAGGGAAGGGAGACAGAGCTTCTTAGAAAAAGTGGAAGATTGTTCCAGAGTTGAGGGAACTTGAAGGTCAAAGATTGACCAAAGATCTTGACTCCTTTGATACCTTTGCTAGAAGGACAGGATAGTTTGAATTGTTGATCACCCCTTGCAAAAAAAGAATCTATAAAGATTCCAAGATAAAGGAACTAGGGGAGTGAAAATACCATGAAGAATTTTAAAGATGACACAGGCACATTTGAAGCAAGTAATAGTAAAGAAATATAATAAAAAGTTTTAATCAGGTGCGACTAGTATAACTCTGTCTATATCATTGTTTTTTCATCACAAAATAAAATTTTTGTTATATTTTAAATGTACTCCATTTTACACAACCTTATTATAAGTAAAATTGATATATTATCTCTTAATCCATCTCATCATCTCCAGTCACAGTCTCCACCTAGTTTATTTTATTTATCTCATTACACCCATCCTATCCTCACTGGGTCTCTCATCAGCCCCTACCATATCTCCTGCAGTTTTCTTTTTTTCTCTCTCTCATCTCAGCTATCTACATCCAGTGGCATAGCCAGACCTGCTATTTTGGGTGGGCCCAGAGTTAACTTGAATGGGCCTTTCTGATTTTCCCTTACCCCATAGGTCAGAATCTTCCCTGCCATCCTCCCAACTATAATACAAAGTTTGTTTGTTTTTTTCATCTGTATCCTGCATCCATATCTCCCTCTCTTATTCCTTCTACCACCCTGGTCTCAAGATATCTGCAAGTCCCCACATCTGCACCTTTCTCTGAAACACTTCTCCGCCCCTCCCTGTTACTCACTTATGTACCTCTGAGTAGAAAGTGATACGGGGACAAAGATTTGTCTCCGTCCCTGCATTTTCATCATGTCCTCTCACCATCCCCACTGTGATGGATGTGGGAAGAAAGGGGCAGGGCAGATGATGGAAGTGGGGAGAAGGGAGACAGAAGGGAGCAGGGCAGATGATGGAAGTGGGGAGAACTTGTGCCCAGCCTTCACCTCCTCACCACTGCTGCTGCTTTCCTACATGCTGGATGGGGGGAAGAAGTTAGAGTTAGTGAGGGGTGAAGGAAAGGGGTTGCAAGCTGTGAGTAGATACAGTGAAAAGAGGGAAACTGAGGGCTGAATAGTAAGAAAGAATTTAATTTAGAGAGAGGCATAAAATAGAAAATGAAAGGGAAGAGAGAGGAAAGAGAGATGCCAAAGAACAGGGAAGGAGACAGAGATATCAGATCTGAGTGGAGGAAATGAGAAAAGACAGAGATGCTAAAAACCACACGGGGGAGGGAAGGAGAGAGATGCCAGACCATGAGGGATACAGAGGGAAGATGATGGATGCCAGACTAAGGGGGGAGGGGGGCAGGAGAAGAGAAGGCAAAGGGAGGCAGACATTTTCTGGAAGGGGCAGATAGTGGATGGAAGGAAGAGAGTGACAAGAAGATGAGGAAAGCAGAAACCACATGGCAAAGGTAGAAAAAAAATTATATATATATTTTTTTTTGCTTTAGGATAAAGTAGTATTGTAGCTGTGTTGATAAATGTTTAGAAATAGAAATAGTAGGCTTGTGAGGAACCTTGGAATTTCTATCTACTATTGGGTCCAGTACTAGATTAAAATCGCCCACCAGAACATGAGCTTGTGACTCATCTTCCAATAAGGATGCTAGCAAGTCATTGAAGAACTCCGGTTTGTCCTGGTTAGGAGCATAAATATTAACCAGCATCAACGTCATCTGGTTAACCATCAAGATTGTTTTGATCCATCTTCCTTCAGTATCAGTGGTTTGTGATAGGAGTTTAATATCATCACATTTCCTGATGAGAATGGCAGTACCATTTTTCTTCTGTAGAGCGGGCGAAGCAATAACTGGCAGTGACCACTTAGTCTTCAATTTGGAAGATTCTAACATATTTAAATGGGTTTCTTGTAAACACACTATGTCAGGGGATTTTTTTGACACATAATCCAATATTTTCTTCCTTTTTATAGGATTATTAAACCCCTTGACATTTAAAGAGATTATTTTCACCATATGAAATAGCTGTAATAATAGCTTAAACTAAGGATGAACACCATAATAGCCAGTGCTTGGTTACCATACAACAGGGTAAAGCAAAAATCTAATCACATAATTGAAATTAGTGGATGCCTGGAGACTTATGCATGCTACTGATAAACAATACTCCTTTTACTCATCCCCCCATAACTCCTACTCTAGAATTGATTTTTTCCTGGTGAGCAACAATCTTATTAACGATTTATCACAATCCACAATAAATGAAATATCAGTCTCTGATCATGCCGCTATTGAACTAATCTTAGATGGTTCCACACTTACCAAGAAAGGTGCTGCTTGGCGATTCAATAATTCACTACTCCAGGACATGAGATTTGTGGAGATCGCTCGCAAGGCAATAGTAGAATACTTTGAGCTAAATAAAATTGAGGATACAGGGTGGCCTGTAGTGTGGGATGCTTTCAAGGCCTATATTAGAGGAGTTGTCATATCTTATCAAGCCTGGAAGTAGAAGGAACTGAGCAAACAACTTACTGACTGTGAAAAGTCAATCAAAAACTTGGAGTCATGTCATCAAACTAACCCAGCGGATATGGAGACCTTAATGCATTTAAATCGTGATAGAATGGAATATAATTTGTTGCTTAGCAGGAAAGCTGGTAATGCCATATTCATGCAGAAAGCTACTTATTATAGTGCTAGTAATAAAGCGGGGAGTGCTTTGGCAAGATTCCTGAAAATTCAAGAAGAGAGACTTAACATTTCTTCAATCAACATACCCTCTGGCCAACTCACAACTGATCCTTGTGTGATCTCCCAAACCTTTCAAAAGTTTTATGAAGAACTTTATACATCAGAGATCTCTAACCCAGATAATGCAACCATCTTGCCTGACTCGCAGCATCTCACACTCACTAAAGAAGATAATAATATACTTTCCTCTGATTTTACAGAGATATTCGGAAAGTACTTAAAGCCATGGCTAAAAATAAGGCTCCTGGCCCGGATGGGCTAACGGCTGAATTTTAGTTTACCTTTCAAGAATTATTAACACCTCAACTCCTATCACTCTACAACTATTTCATCCAGACAGGCAATGTCAGGGGTTCCTTCACAGAAGCTAACATAATAGTACTACCTAAACCAGGAAAGGATCCATTGCTGGTAGCTAATTATCGTCCGTTATCACTTATAAATGTGGATGCTAAATTATATGCAAAAATTATGGCAAATCGCTTACAGACTGTTCTTCCTAAATTGATCGGTTTGGAAAAAACGGCTTTATGATTAACAGATTATCTAGCGACAACACTAGAATATTTGCAAATGTAATCCATCATGCCAGCACTCTCAAAACTCCTCTGCTGGCACTTGCGCTAGATGCTGAAAAAGCTTTTGATCGAGTTGAATGGCATTATCTTTTCTCAGCCTTAAAGTGGTTTGGATTTGAAGACTCCTTTATGAATATGATTAAAGTGCTCTACACGTCACCCACCACAACTGTTAGAATCAATGCCATTTCTTCATCCTCGTTTCATCCCACTCGGTGCACGATGCAAGGCTGCCCATTATCGCCATTCCTTTTTAGTCTTGCTTTGGAGCCATTTCTCCACTCAATCCGTACTAATGCTAACATCAAAGGTGCTCAATGTGGTAAAGTGGAAGTCAAGTTTTCTGCTTATGCTGATGATGTGCTCATATACACAACACCTGCCTCTTTACCTGAACTTTTGCTAACTATAAAGGCTTTCTCTGAAGTATCGGGCTATAAACTGAACAGTACTAAGACAAAACTTATGCCTCTGAATCAGTTGGTTCAGCACCTGAGGTTAAACAACATAATTTTAGATGGTCGGATAATAAAATCAAATACTTGGGAGTATATTTTGGCAATACCATTGAATCCACGCTGGAACTTTGTTCTAACCACATATTACAACTTGTTAAAGACCTCACCAATAGGTGGACTCCATTAAATCTATCATGGTGGGGGAGATTAGAATCCATCAAAATGGTATTAACTCCTAAAATTAATTACACTCTGAGTATGCTGCCTATGCTTTTACATCCATCCCTGTATAAGAAACTTGACACACTTATATCACGTTATTTGTGGAATAATAATATGCCCAGGATTGCTCTAAAAAACTGAAAAGTTGTAAGAAAGATGGAGGAGTTAACTTCCCTGATTACCTTGACTACCACTACGCTTTTCTCCTCTGACAAGGCTCTCAGTGGATTTTACGTGACTATATCAGCGAAAACTTTACTCCAACTCATAACAGTTGGCTTCCTTTTGAAATGGAATGATTACACCCACGCCATCTTCAGTGCTTACCCTACATGTAACCCCTCAAATCTGAAAATGATAGGGACAACATTATACTATCCACGAGATCGGTCATTAAGCAACTAGACTCTATCGTTATGTAAATGGCTTACCACGCTTCATTCTCCAATTTGGAGGAACAACCTCATCAGAATACAAAATGTTATAATAGACTGGAAACCATGGCAGGAGGCTGATATTTCGCAGATAAAACATTTGCGGGATGAGAAAGGCTGGCTTCCGTTTGATTAATTATGTAGCAGCACGGGTTTGTCCACCTCTAAACACTATCAGTGACTTCAGCTTAAACATGCCATACAGGGCTTGCTTCATACTGCACCATTATCAAACGACACGCCGGATGTACTACATCATTGCATTGAGATGGCGTTAAAACGTAAAGAAGCGTCAATGTGGTATAAGTTTTTACGGCTCAAAAAAGCAGCAAGACCACTAGAGACTGAATCCCACTGGGCTGCTGACTTACAACATATTCTGTCTGAATCTGACTGGAACTCTTTGTGGACCCGCACGGCAAACGTGTGTCGAGCTGTATCCTTTCTTCAAACATCTTATTTTTTGCTACATAGAGCGTATTGGACTCCTAGTAGGATATCTAAATTGAGTTTCAATAAGAGTGATATTTGTTGGTCCTGTGGCCTTTCGAGAGGTACTTTGAGACATATGCTACTTGAATGTCCATTACTCCGGATTTTTTGGGACAAAGTTTGTTTGGACATTTGGCTCTCTCCTTAAATTATCATTACCACTGTCATTCAACATACTTATATTAGGCAGCCATGGTGCTGCTACGCTGCTAAGATAATTTGCTACATATACTTGTCCTCATAGCCATTAAGCTCATACTATCTAATTGGAAAAATTTGGAGGCGGTGGAATATCAGCTATGGTGGAATATGGTTTGCATGACCATCAAGTATGAGCGAGTTGCTGCAGAAAGGTCACACTCACTGAAAAAGTTTGAATCACTGTGGGCCCCATTGCTGGAATTTGCTAAATTGTCCTATTTCGATACATGTTCAACTTCTCCATAGATGGGTTTCTTGCTCATAGCTCAACTATATTTCGATAGTTTGTAGGTCCATGCCAGTGCTTGCTGCCTTATTTCACTCAGTATCTTGCTTGTTTAAGATGTATGGGTAATTTGAAATATAACTGACATAGAAATGTTACCAATTTGTACTAGAAATTCTCAGGTATTTTAGTTATTCTTATTCTTTTGGAATTCCTTTGTATTCTTCTGTTTCTTTTCTTTTCTTAGTACTTGAAGTCGATGATGAGGCATCATGATGTTTTCCTAGTATCTATACTGTATCCTGTTTGACACTGTGATGCCATGTGCATCTAGCTATATGCGTTGTTATTGTAAAAAAAATTTTAATAAAACTTTCCTGAATTTAAAAAAAGAAATAGAAATAGTGATCCTTTTATTGGACTAATTTTAATACATTTTTGATTAACTTTCAGAAACCAAATTTTTCTTCAGGACAGGATACTGTAACAGCAGTATACTTTACTGACCTAAGGAAAGAGGTTTTGACCTCTGAAAGCTAATTAAAAAATGTATTAATTAGTCCAATAAAATGGTATTATCTTATTTTCCATTTTTTTGTTTTATTTGTTAATTTGTAAAGTGATTTGTTATTTCTCTTTTTTCAAATTTACATATGCTATCAGGTTTAATATTGGGGGATATACACCACTGTTTCTTCACCCCCCCTAAACTGTACCATTCCTTCGGTTTGTAGCACAAGCCAGCATGCTGAATGCTCTGCACTGCTCCAATGATCATAGAATTCCTATGATTGTCAGAACAGCACAGAACATTCAGCCTGCCAGCCAGCGCTAAAAAACCTCTTCCGCACTTTTGTAAAAAAAAAAAAAGAGGATGTTTAGTTTGTGATTACTTATTCCATACTGAGTGAGGGTGGTTCTGTGTCCTGTGTGTATGAAAGACATAGTTTTCTGTTAGCGTTGACCAGCCTTGAATAGGGGGCCCAGTGTACTTGTGTGCCTAGGGGCCCTCAAAGAATTAATCCTGCCCTGCAGACGCTGGTTACAGAATCCTGCTTGGCTGATAGGAAACAGAGAGTGGGGATAAATGGACAATACTCGGACTGGAAGAGCGTCAACCGTGGGGTACCACAGGACTCGGTGCTTGGACCTGTGCTCTTCAACATATTTATAAATTATCTGGAAATTGGTACGACAAGTGAGGTGATTAAATTTGCAGATGATACGAAGTTATTCAAAGTAGTGAAGACACAGGGGATTGCGAAGATCTGCAACGTGACATAGCCACGCTCAAGAAATGGACAGCAACATGGCAAATGAGGTTCAATGTGGATAAGTGTAAGGTGATGCATGTCGATAAAAAAAATCTCATAAATGAATATAGGATGTCCGGGGCAGTACTGGAGAGACCCCCCAGGAAACAGGCTTGGGAGTACTGGTCGACAAGTCAATGAAGCCGTTCAGGCAATGCGCAGTGGTGGCGAAAAGGGCGAACAGAATGCTAGGAATGATTAAGAAGAGGATCACAAACCGAACAGAGAAGGTTATCATGCCGCTATACTGGGCCATGGTGCGCCCTCACCTGGAGTACTGCGTCCAGCACTGATCGCCGTACATGAAGAAGGACACGGTACTACTCGAAAGGGTCCAGAGAAGAGTAACTAAAATGGTTAAGGGGCTGGAGGAGTTGCCGTACAGTGAGAGATTAGAGAAACTGGGTCTCTTCTCCCTTGAAAAGAGGAGAATGAGAGGGGACAAGATCAAAACATTCAAGATACTGAAGGGAATAGACTTAGTAGATAAAGACAGGTTCTTCAACCTTTCCAAGGTAGGGAGAATGAGAGGGTACTCTCTAAAGTTAAAAGGGGATAGATTCTGTACAAACGTAAGGAAGTTCTTCTTCACTCAGAGAGTGGTGGAAAACTGGAACACACCCTCCAGGGATTCAAGACAAATTAGACAAGTTCCTGCTGAACTGGAACGTACGCAGGTAGGGCTTGTCTCAGTTAGGATGCTGGTCTTTGACCAGAGGGCCGCTGCATGAGCGGACTGCTGGGCATGATGGACCACTGGTCTGACCCAGCAGCAGCAATTCTTATGTTCTTAAGTGGCCTTGGGCAAGCTTAAGCAGCCCTAGGCTTCTTCTTAGAGCCATGATCGGTGCCTGAAATGTAGGCTATCAAAATGCTGGCCTATATTTCAAATAGAAGTAATCACTAAGCTGATGTCGGCAAAGAAATCTCCCTGCCACACGAATACCTGAGCGGTCGTAGCAGGGAATCATGAACCCCTTCCCCCTGCAAGTAAGCCAGCAGGAGGGTGCCCACTCCCTCTCACCGCCATCCCTATACCTCCCCAACACTGTTCGTAGCAGGATGGATGCCCACACCCTTCTGCCGTTGACCCTCTCAATCTCCACAAACACCTGGCACTCTCGACACCCCCCCCCCACACACACACAGAAACACATCCAATTGGCAGGAGTGATGCCCACTCCCTCCTGCCACCAGCCCCGTCGATCCTCGAACCTCCGACACTCCCCAATACCCACCCAACACTCCCCAACTCCCACCCAATACTCTCTGACATTCACCAACACTCCCCAACATCCACCCCGACACCTCCCAACCCCCTCCCCTGTAACTTTAAGAGATGGCCAGCAAGAGGGATGCTAACTCCCTCCTGCCAGAAGGCCTACCTCTTTCAAAATGGCAGGCCTTCCCTTCCTGGTGCATTCTGAGATGTACCAGGGAGGGGCCTAAAGCTTTGATTGGCCCAGATACCTAAAGCCCCTCCCATAGGAGGTACCTTAGGTATCTAGCCAATCGGAGTCAGGCCATTCCTAGTGCATCCCAGGATGCACCAGGAAGGGAAAGGCCCATCATTTTGGAAGAGGGAGGCCTGCCGGCAGGAGGGAGTGGGCATCCCTCTTGTGGGCCATCTCCTAAAGGTTCAGAGGGGGTTTGGGAGGTGGAGATGGGGTGTGAAGGAGTGTTGAGGAGTGTTGGGGATGTTGGTGAGTATCAGGTGGGTGTTGGGTGGTGTAAGGAGTGTCAGGTCAGTTTTGGGGAATGTTGAGTGGGTGTTGGGGAGTATTGTGGAGTGTCGGGTGGGTGTCAGGGGTTTAGGGGATTGACGGAGCCGTTGCCAGGAGGGAGTGGGCATCCCTCATCTGCGGACAGTGTCAGGGTGGTTCCATGCTGATCCTAACAGGGAGATTCCCTTGCCATGAACAGCTGATGGCAAGGGATCAGGTACAATTCTCTAACCGGTGTCTGTGACATAGGTGCTGGTTAGAGAATTGGGGTGGTTAGGCGGGGTTAGGCATCTGTCTTTTAGTATACACGAGATTCTATATAGGACGCCGGTATGCAATTCTCAGCAGCCACTTAGGCAGCTGCTGAGACCAGCGTCCTATACAGAATTTTCTCCTTTATGCCTACATGGCCATCCAAACCCCTCACTGTGACAGTTTTTGGATGTTTTTCTCTTTTGAAAATGAGCCCCTTAGTGTTGCCTGTCTCACAAAGTCCTTTGTCTCTGTTGTCTGTTTATCTGTCTGAGCCCAATCATGATTTTTGGAGAATTTCTGGGAGGGAATTACATCCACTTCAAAGTAAATTAGTGAGGTTGCAATCCTGATATAGTATAAAGTATTCATGCATTAAATCCTCATAGTAATGCCTGCATAAATTTATAGAATGGTTTTATCAAAGCTTTACAAAATCATTTTGTTCATGCACACAGACATAAAGGAGCCTGACAATTTATTTTGCTGTTTAATATGTATGTTCTAGCAGTCGATTGCTTACTATAATTCTAATAAAATAAGAGAAAGGTACTTAATAATGCATTTCATAATATTTCAATATGATTAATCAAACTGGTACTGTGCTATATAGTAATTCTTTCTTGAAATTACTGTGTCTTCCATTGCTAAATACAATCAGGACCAATTTGAAGTGTCTTAAGTAGGGTTTATTTTACAGTCTCAATGCTTCATTCAGTTCTATTTGTCCTGAATATGAGGAGTTATTTTTGCACAGAGGAAAGAAGTGGTGCATATCTTATAGAAAATTCAACATGAAGACAGAAAAGTGAGCACGTAAATTAGTGTCTCTGAACTCAGTTTACAACAGCCGAGAAGGCCAAGATTTGCATTAAATAATTTTTTTGGTGCTGTAAATGTGTTTAATGATCTTGACAATGATCTAGCTCGACATGCTGGGATTAATTTTGGTAAAAAAATGTTTTACATTCTATCTCACTCTAGTCATGAAACCTACAAATTAGTCCACACTTTTCTTGATATTTTGTTTCATTTAATGTAATTGAATTGAAAAGTGTGAAGAAAAGTATGGAATAACTTGTAAATTTCATGGTTCCACGTCATTCTCTTCTTGAATGGGCTGAGAACTTTTCAGCGACCCCTCGTATAACAATGGTATGTAAATAGTAAAAAACAGATTGTATTCAGAAACAGATGGCTTCCCATCTGTTTCTGAATACAATTCAAATTCCTCTTACTGACCTACAAATGACCTTCACTATCTCTCTTCAGTTATCTCCCTCTATGTTCCCTCCTCTGCCACAAGCTCCACTCAGCTGGTAAGTCCCTCCCATCTGTGCCCTTCTCTTCTTCTGCTAACTCCAGACTCTGTCCCTTCTAGCTTGCTATGCTGCATGCCTGGAACAAACTGCCCAAATCCCTACAGTGGGCTCTATCTCTGGCAGTGTTCAGGTCCAAGTTAAAAGCCCACCTCTTTGAAATTGCTTTCAACTCCTAACTCCTATCACTAACCCTCTATCCCTAACCCTATATGTCATCTCTCTCTGTCCAAGTTAAATTGTAAGTTCTTCTGAGCAGGGGCTATCTATTGAATGTCAAAATGTACACTGCTGTGTATGCCTTTCAGTGCTATATAAGTGATAAATAGTAGTAATAGCAGTAGTAGATTGTTCAACAACCTTTGTTCCTGATAATTTCAGAATCAAAACAAGCACACCTATATTTGAAGTTCAAGTTTTATTCATACTTGATTTACTATTCCTATCACGAACCTTCAAGATGGTTTACAAGAAAGTAGAAACTAAAATGAAATACAAATATGAACAGAATAGAGTAAGTAGGGGGAGCTGGTTATAGATTCATCAGCTAGAGTGTGGAGGGAGAATGTGGCACAGTAATTAAAGCTACAGCCTCAGCACCCTGGGATTGTGGGTTCAAACCCACGCCGCTCCTTGTGACCCTGGGCAAGTCACTTAATCCTCTCATTGCTCCAGGTACATTAGATAGATTGTGAGCCCACTGGGACAGACAGGGAAAAATGATTGAGTACCTGAATAAACTCATGTAACCCATTCTGAGCTCTCCTGGGAGAACAGTATAGAAACTGAATAAATAAATAAAAAAAAATATATATATATTTTATTAAACATGCTGGGAAAATCTATACTGTATAGTGAAGATCCCCTAAAGACTATGGAGGAGCAGCTCCTGAGAATATTAAAAAGTCATGGGATAGGTGGCAAAGTTCAGTTGTTGATTAGGAATTGGTTATCGGATAGAAAACAGAGGGTAGGGTTAAATGGTCATTTTTCTCAATGGAGGAGGGTAAACAGTGGAGTGCTGCAGGGGTCTGTACTGGGACCGGTGCTATTTAACTTATTTATAAATGATCTGGAAATTGGAATGACGAGTGAGGTGATTAAATTTGCAGATGACACTAAACTGTTCAAAGTTGTTAAAACACATGTGGATTGTGAAAAATTGCAGGCAGATCTTAGGAAATTGGAAGACTGGGTGTTCAAGTGGCAGATGAAATTTAATGTGGATAAATGCAAAGTGATGCACATTGTGAAGAATAACCTGAATCACAGTTATCGGATGCTAGGGTCCACTTTGGGGGTTAGCACCTAAGAAAAGGATCTGGGTATCATTGTAGACAATACGATGAAACCGTCCACTGAATGTGCAGCGGCAGCAAAAAAAGCTAACAGGATGCTGGGAATTATTAAAAAAGGGATGGTTAACAAGACTAAGAATGTCATATTGCCCCTGTATCACTCCATGGTGCGACTTCATTTGGAGTATTGCGTTCAATTATGGTCGCCTTATCTCAAGAAAGATATAGTGGCGCTAGAAAAGGTTCAAAGAAGAGCGACCAAGATGGTAAAGGGGAAACATAGAAACATAGAAGATGACGGCAGATAAGGGCCATATCCCATCAGGTCTGCCCACTCTACTGACCCACTTCCAAGTCTTCTATCCTAGGGATCCCACTCCTGGTGACAGGTTCCCTTGGCTTAACCCTCTAAGGGATCCCACATGGGCATCCCATTTGCTCTATAAAATTCTTGCACGCTGTTTGCCTCCATCACCTGCACCAGGAGCTCGTTCTAAGGATCAACCACTCTCTCGGTGAAGAAATATTTCCTGGTGTCGCCATGAAATTTCCCACCCCTGAGTTTGAGCGGATGCCCTCTTGTGGCTGAGGGTCCTTTGAGAAAGAGAATCTCTTCTTCCATCTCGATACGGCCGGTAATATACTTAAACATCTCAATCATGTCTCCTCTCTCCCTAAGTTCCTCGAGTGAGTACAGCCGCAAATTTTTCAGCCTTTCCTCATACAATAGATCCTTGAGCCCCGAGACCATCCTGGTGGCCATCCGTTGCACTGACTCTACTCTCAGCACATCTTTTCGGTAGTGTGGCCTCCAGAATTGCACACAGTATTCCAAATGAGGCCTCACCATGGTTCTGTATAATGGCATTATGACTTCAGGCTTCCGGCTGACGAAACTCCTGCGGATGCAACCTAACAACTGTCTTGCCTTAGATGAAGCTTTCTCCACATGATCAGCAGTTTTCATGTCTGCGCTGATGATCACTCCCAAGTCTCGTTCTGTTGAAGTTCTAGCTAAGGTCTCACCATTCAAGGTGTAAGTTCTGCACGGATTTCTGCTGCCGAGGTGCATGATCTTGCATTTCTTAGCGTTGAAGCCCAGCTGCCAGGTCGAGGACCAAAGCTCCAACAAATGTAGGTCCTGTGTCATACTATCGGATGAATTGCCATCTCTCACTATATTGCATAGTTTGGCGTCGTCAGCGAATAACGTTACCTTACCTTGAAGCCCCTGAGTTAGGTCACCTATGAATATGTTGAAAAGGAGCGGGCCCAAGACTGAGCTCTGCGGTACTCCACTGGTCACCTCCAATGTTTTAGAGAGGGTACCGTTAACTACCACCCTCTGAAGTCTGCCACTCAGCCAGTCATTGACCCATGTAGTTAGTGTTTCTCCCAGCCCCATTGATTTCATCTTGCTCAACAGCCTGCGATGCGGGACACTATCAAAAGCTTTGCTGAAGTCTAGGTATACGACGTCCACGGATTCTCCCAAGTCTAACTGTTTTGTTACCCAGTCAAAGAAGCTGATGAGATTGGATTAGCAGGACCTACCCTTGGTGAATCCGTGTTGACTGGGATCCCGTAGATTCTCCTCATCCAAGATTGCGTCAAATTTACGTTTGATTAGTGTTTCCATGAGTTTGCATACTATTGATGCGAGACTCACCGGTCTGTAGTTTGCAGCCTCTGCCCTGCAACCCTTTTTGTGCAGTGGAACGACATTAGCTGTTTTCCAGTCTATGGGGACTCTCCCCAAACTTAGGGAGAGATTGAAGAGTCCTGATAGCGGTTCTGCCAGGACATCACGCAGCTCACTGAGCACCCTGGGGTGTAGATTGTCTGGTCCCATGGCTTTGTTCACCTTGAGTCTTGCCAGTTCGTAGTAGACGTCGCCAGGTGTGAACTCGAAATTCTGAAACGGGTCTTCCACGCTGGGCCTTGCCTGCAAGGTGAAGACTGAGCAGAAGTATTCATTCAGTAGTTCTGCTTTATTGGAATCTGATTCTGCGCAGTTCCCATCTGGTTTTCTAAGGCATACTATCCCGTCTGTGTTCTTTTTCCTATCACTAATATACCTGAAGAAGGATTTGTCCCCTTTCTTCATGTTCTTTGCCAGAGTCTCTTCCACTCGAAGTTTGGCCTCCCTGACTGCCGTTTTGACCGCTGCAGACCTCGCCCTATGTTCTAGTATGGAACTCCTCTTGTATGAGGAAAGACTAAAATGGTTAGGGCTCTTCAGCTTTGAAAGAGACGGCTGAGGGGAAATATGATTGAAGTCTACAAAATCCTGAGTGGAGTAGAACAGGTACAAGTGGATCGATTTTTCACTCTATCAAAAATTACAAAGACTAGGGGACACTCGATGAAGTTGGTTCATAGACAGTGGAGCGCAAGACGTCAGCGCGTTGACAATCCAGCACCAACAATTCGGTGCAAGACAGAAGCGCATGGGGGAAAAAGTAATTTTTAAAGAGCTCCGACGGGGTTTGGGGTGGCAACCCCCCCCCCCACTTTATTGGTTAGTGCTCGCGCTGCTGTTGGAGGGGGGTTCGGTGGGTTGGAAACCTCCATTATAGCAAAAACGGAACTTTTTCTGATTTTTTTTGGGAAAGTTCCGTTTTCTCTATAATGTGGGGTTTTTTACCCCCCCCCCCCGCAACGGCAGCGCGAACACTAACCAATAAAGTGGGGGGGGGTTGCCACCACAAAACCTCAGACAGAGCTCTTTAAAAATTATTTTTTTCCCCGTGCGCTTCTGTCTTCTGCTGAATTGGCGCACTGGTGTCCGGCGCGCGATTATCCCGTCACCATGAAGTTACAGGGGAAATACTGTACTCTTATCAGTGCTTCCGCCATTTTGCCTGGAACCGAGGTCAGACTCACCGGTCTGTAGTTTCCCGGATCACCTCTTGATCCCTTTTTAAAGATGGGTGTAACGTTGGCTATCTTCCAATCCTCTGGGATCTCGCCTGTTTTCAGGGATAGATTGCAAATTTGCTGCAGTAGTTCCGCTATTTCCTCCTTTAGTTCCTTCAGAACCCTTGGATGGATTCCATCCGGACCCGGGGATTTGTCAATTTTTAGTTTTTCTATCTGCTTGCGCACATCGTCAAGACACACTTCCATGGATGTTAACTTTTGTGCTTGATTTCCACTGAAGATTTGCTCTGGTTCCGGTATGTTTGTTGTGTCCTCGTTTGAAAATACAGATGAAAAGAACATGTTAAGTGTTTCTGCGACCTCTTTATCCTCCTTCACCACTCCCTTTCTGTCTCCGTCGTCTAGCGGTCCCACCTCCTCCCTGGCCGGCTGCTTTCCTTTAACATATCTAAAGAATGGTTTGAAATTTCGTGCTTCCCTGGCTAGTCTCTCTTCATATTCTTTCTTGGCTTTTCGAACCACATGGTGACATTCTTTTTGATACCTCCTGTGCACTTTCCAGTTTTCCTCAGTTTTTTTTTTTTTTTCCATTTTCTGAATGAATTTCTCTTATTGCCTATCGCTTCCTTCACTATTTTAGTTATCCACGCCGGGTCTTTTGTTCGACTCTTGTTGCACCCTTTTCTGAAACTGGGGATATACAGATTTTGTGCCTCGCACACTGTGTCCTTGAAAAAAGACCAGGCATGTTCTACCGATTGCCATTTTTTGGAAGTGTTCCTAAGTTTCTTCTTTACCATTCCCCTCATTGCTTCATAGTTTCCTTTCCTGAAATTAAAAGTTGTTGCTATGGTTCTCTTTCCTTTCAACATTCCTACCTCAACCTTGTACTTGATCATATTATGATCGCTGTTTCCCAATTGTCCCACTACTTCCACTTCCTTTGCAGGTCCCCTTAGTCCATTTAGGATTAGATCCAGAGTGGCATTTCCTCTTGTCGGTTCCCTAACAAGTTGCTCCATGAAGCAATCTTGTATAGCCTCCAGGAATTCAGTCTCCCTAGCGCATCTTGAGCTTCCAAGACTCCAGTCTATCCCGGGATAGTTGAAGTCCCCCATAATGACTGTGTTACCACTTTTGCATTCTCGCTTCATCTCGGCTTCCATTTCCTCATCGATATCTCTGGTTTGTCCGGGTGGACGATAGTATAGGCCTATCTTTATTTCGGGACCTTTCCTTCCCGATATTTTAACCCATAGTGATTCTAGCTTGTTGGTCGTCTCTGTTGTGTCCATTCTTGTCGACTGTATGTTTTCTTTTATGTATAGTGCTATTCCACCGCCTTTCTGTCCTGACCTGTCCTGGCAATAGAGCTTGTACCCCGGTAGTGCTGTATCCCAAATGCTTTCCTCATTCCACCATGTTTCAGAGATTCCAATGATGTCTATGTCCTCCACATTGGCCATGGCTTCTAATTCTCCCATTTTGTTTCTTAGGCTTCTTGCATTAGTATATGTGCAATTTAGGTCCTAGTATTTTGTTGCCTTCATTTCCTTTCCCTGTGCTTCGGTCTTTAGTTTCTTCTCTTTTATTATATTCCTTCTAATCTCCTCTTCTGGGTTAGTCGACTCCTGTAATTTGTCTGTTGCTTCTTCCCAGCCTTTTTTCCCCTCGGTATCTTCATGGGATACCTTCTTCCGAATCGTCGACGCTTGGTCGACTGTCGGCTTTCCCCTTCTTCTTAGTTTAAAGCCTGTTCTATTCCCCTGTTCTAATTTCTTACTGATATTTGAGTCCTGAAATTAATATAAGGGAGGGTGTGAGTCAATCAGGACCTTAGGCCACTCACCATGCATCACATGATGAACTGGGAAAGTGAAGGCCTGCTATTTTGGACTGGTGGGTCTTGAAGCAGTAAGGACCGAGCATCTCTCCTGCTCTCGAGTCGGTGGTGGGAGGATGTTCAGGGGAGCATCTAGTGGCAGGAGGTAGTGGGCATCCCTCCTGCTTTTCTGGGGGGGGAGAGGGAGTTTAGGGGATGGTTCATGGGGGATCACCTGGCATGAGGGGGCTTCTCTTGGCAAGAGGGAATAAGCTGCCGCAAAGGTGGGGGGAGGTCTCCAGGTGCCAGTTAGTGGGGGGTCTTTGGGAGGGACATCAGTAGCAGGGGGGAGCTAGACAGCATTTTTTTTTTTAATGGGGCAGATACTGTGCGTGTGTAACATAAGTACATCGGTGCCATTACAAAAGAAAGAAAGAAAAAAGCCTCAACAGCTGAGAAGCTTCCCCTGCCACTTAGCTGTTAGGGCTTTTCCAACTGGCTCTGTGCAAGTGTTAGTCATTCTCAGATGGTGATTACCACAAACTTCCATACAAATAATTTCAATGAAGGTTTGTTGGTACATCAGTCGCTGTTCCAGAGTCAGTCAACAGACCTGAGTCCAGTGATTTTTCACTTTTTTTGTTCTTTCGACAAAATATGGAGTGAAAACAATGGTAAATCACTGGATTCATGGCTGTTGGCTGATGCTGTAACAGCGCCTAATGTACCAACAAACCTGCCCCAACTTTGTTGGTTGGGCTGAGAACTTTAAAACGGTCCCCCATATGGTACTTTGAGTTGTACATGCAAATTTTGGTGCATGATCAATTTATACAAGCAACTTAATTAAAAATGAGCCCGTTATCATTGCTAAATGGCTTTTTAACATGCAGTTATTAGCATTAATTGGTTTAAATTTATGTAAATTTAGGCACAGGATCTGTGCCTAAAATTTATGCATGTCGCCAAAAGGAGGGCTCAATAATGGAAGGATCATGGGCAGATCATGGCTGTTCCTCTAAGTTATTAGCATTAGAATAAGGGACATTCACACCTAACTTTAGGTTTGGGGATTTGCACGTTTCTATTGGTGCAAATGGACATCCCAGTCACAAACAGTGTTCTAGAAACCAAGTTTATTACATATTTGATATACCATCTATCAAAGGTTACCTAGATGGTTTACAATACTAAACTTTAAAAAGAAAAGAGAGATATTGTTAAAATATCGAGGATAGGTCAGACAAAGACATATGGGAACAAAGGGGTTCATGTGTACGGATGAGAAAGTACATTGAGATAAAATAAATTAAAAGGGAGGTAAAAAGGGGTAGGGATAGCGCTTCCTAAGAGCGGTTTGTGGTTATTACTCTGGCCATGAGTGTTGATGTCGTATCCCCTTTCTTTTTTCATAGCTGGTAGGCATCCCTAAATAGGAAGGTCTTTATTTTGCATCTGAATTTGTCAAGGGATTCTTCAAGTTTGATATCTGATGGTAGAGTATTCCATATAGAGGGGGCTGTGACAGAGAATAACGCCTAACTTTAAGTGCAGTTTATAGAATGCCATCCAGCTTCTTCTTTTTTTTTTTTTTTTTCCTTATACCACCAATTTTCTTCAGTATAAAATGGGGCTATATGTGTTTTTATAAAATATTATGATAGGCATAAAACAGATACCTACCTGTCTTCCCAGTCTGATCTATAATTATTCTAATTTATGGAACACCTTTTTACTATCCTGCTAAAAAATTTATGCTTTCAGCTGATCGGAGGGACAGTTGTTAGACAGGGAAACCTGGTACATTAATCTAGTCTAATATAGCTGGACCTCTCCTGCGCTTTACCTTTTTGCAAACTTTTCCGTATCCACATTCAGTATTGTTGTTTACACATTTTATTCACATCTGTCACTTGTGTAGGTTTATTTTGCTATCTTTGCTGTATTCTTTTTCAGATTCAATACATGATGTCATTTGATGGAAGAAGCAATTATTAAATAACACGTTTTCTTACTTGAATTTTTGGAAACAGTGCTTTTCTCGAATTACTCACTGTCAATCTATTTCCACTCCATTTACTACTACCAGCTTGTATCTGTCATTTAAAAGCACTAAAAAAAGCATTGGCTTTCAAGGTGCAAAAAGCAAAGTAACTTTAGGAACCTGTACAAGCAGAATTCTCACCGCACCACTGATTGTTTATAAATTGGTATAGCTTGCTTTTGTATGTTGCAATTCAACTGAGAGATCCAACGCTGCTTCTTGTGACCCTGGGCAAGTCACTTAATTCCTCATTGTCCCAGGTACATTAGGTAGAGTGTGAGCCCACTGGGACCAATAGGGAAAAATGCTTGAGTACCTGAATGTAAACCACTTAAGATATAAGTGGTATATAAATAAATAAAAAAATAATACAAAACACCCCACCAATATTAGTTTCACCCTAATTAGCCTACAACCTAAAAATAATGGAAGAAAAATCAGGACTATTGCCATCTTAACTAAGATGGGTATAAGATAGAAAAGTAAGGGAGCCACCTGGATTTTGTTCTTACCTTTGATAATCATGGAAACAAAGCAAATGAAGAATTAAAATTATTGTCTAAAATCTCTAGGGTTTGCTGCTAACTCAGGAACCCTTTTACTAGGTTGCACTAAGAAATTGGCTTTTTACATTCTTATGTGGACTTTCCTGTTTGCTAAGCCCATTTCTAGTATGGCCATAAGTTTCCCTAGTTCCAGAACATAAGAATTGCCGCTGCTGGGTCAGACCAGTGGTCCATCGTGCCCAGCAGTCCGCTTACGCGGCGGCCCTCTGGTCAAAGACCAGCACCCTAACTGAGACAAGCCCTACCTGCGTACGTTCCGGTTCAGCAGGAATTGTCTAACTTTGTCTTGAATCCCTGGAGGGTGTTTTCCCCTATGACAGACTCCAGAAGAGCATTCCAGTTTTCTACCACTCTCTGGGTGAAGAAGAACTTCCTTATGTTCATACGGAATCTATCCCCTTTCAATTTTAGAGAGTGCCCTCTCGTTCTCCCTACCTTGGAGAGGGTGAACAACCTGTCCTTACCTACTAAGTCTATTCCCTTCAGTACCTTGAATGTTTCAATCATGTCCCTGTGCCATGTGCTGTTAGTATGTATTTACCACAGTTTAACATGGTTTACTATGGGGTGTGCTCAGGTGTCCTGCACTATGTTTGGGATCTGTGCATTTTAGCCATACACTAAAGAATATTTTGTAATTTTTTGGGAGGAGGTATGCTGGGGGGGGTGTGCGTGTGTGGAGAATGGGCATTCCTGTGCTAATCAGTTAGCATATCTACATTACTGCATGCTAACTAATTAGCACAGGATTACCACGTGAGACCTTATCACATACAAATGGATGGTGACAAGGAGTCATACAATAATTGTTTTTAATGGCAGCGCGCTAATGGCAAAATTTAAAAAAAAAAAAAAATTAAAATCTTGATTACATTTTCAGTGCTAATACAAAGTGCATAAAATTACATATACATTAATAATCAGAATCAGCACTTAAATCAATCAATAACAATACAAAATGAATCCCCCCCCCCCTTCCAGTACATCCAATCAAGGAATAAAAAAAAAGATCAGTGCTAAGGGTGCGGTAAGGCTACTTTCTTCATGCATAAATTCATGGTATAGCCAAAAGTTCATATTGACTGGACTATAGCTTTTGGGAGGACACAGGTGGCTTAAAAAATAAGTGCAACTCATTTTTCAATAAGTTAGGAATACTTTTATATGCCAGATATTTGCAAGGTAACTGGACTAGGTGAAATATATGTCCATTTTCTTGTTCAGGAATTCTGATCCAATTGTAGAGATTATAAGTAAGATTCTGGTAAACTTATGTATGCCATGTTATAGTAATCTAAGGCCTTATTTTCCTATTTTACCACTATTAATTATTTCTGTAGCGCTACCAGACATATGCAGCACTGTACAGAGTCACAAATAAGGCAATTCCTGCTCTGCTCAGAGTTTATAATCTAAACAAGACAGACAAACAGGACAAGACAAGACAGACAAACAGGAAGCCATGGATACAGTTAGGGGGAGTAGCTAATCTGCTGGCTTTATTCATGTTTTGACTGTCTGAAAATTGGTATTTAGACACATTTACTGCAAGGATATCCAAATCTCAATTTTACAAAACTGGGGTATGGATGCCCCAATAACATAAGAGTCATTATACTGGGACAGACTGATTGTCCATCAAGTCCAGTATCCTGTTTCCAACAGTGTCCAACGCAGGCCACAGCTACCTGACAAGATCCCAAGGAATAAATCATATTTTATGCTGCTTATCCTATGAATAAGCAGTCCATCTAAAACAGCGGTCTCAAACTTGTGGCCCACGGTGCATGCTTGGCATGGCCTCCCTGTGGAGGTGGTCGAGATGATGAGTGCATCGGAATTTATGACAGCTTTGGACAAGTACGTTGGATCTCTAAGGGAGAAGAAGAGATAATGAACGGCATAGTTGGGCAGACTAGATAGGTCATATAGTCTTTATCTGCCTTCATTATTTTATTTTTATGTTTATGTTTACATACATTTAGGCACCAAGTACATGCATGAATGCCAATATTTGTTTGAGCTATTTTTAAAAGGCACCTAAATGTGACGGTGTGTAGTTTAAAGGTGAGCATACACGAGTAGACTTTTGGTTGAATGTTGGCAAGGCACATCATTAAAAATACTATAATTTAGGAGCAAGTATTTATACCAGCACTATGGCACGTGGAAGTGCTCATGCTTAAATTATGCACATAGATTCTAACTGTTAATCTAATAATCTATAAAGAAAAGTGGATAGCTACACCAATTTATAGAATAGGTGCTTCACAGGTACCTTCTAGGCATTCTTTTATAGAACTGACCTCTCTCCAGATCACTGCGATATTCAGCCACTATCCAGATAATGTAGGATACACTTAGGACTGTGTTTTATTAAACAGCAGTAGATGTTTTTGGCTTGGGCCAGCAAAGCTCACAAAGAGCAGTGCAAAGTTTGAACTCTTTCACAAAATCAGGGTGCTGAGGCTATAGCTCTAACCACTATACCACACTCTACCCAAACCCACTATATCTACCTGTTTATCACCCTAAAAGCCCTTATTGCTCTAGGCAGCACTTATATGGCAGTATAGTAGAGTTTTGGTGGGTATTGGTGGAATATGGTCCTGGCTTCCCATCTGTATGGTTCACTATTGCAATGCCTTATATCTAGGAGTGACTAAAGGCTCCTTTTACTAAGCTGCGTTAGGGCTTTAACTTACGGAATAGCACGCGCTACATTTTCGCGTGCGTTATACCTTAACACCAGCATGGAGCTGGCGTTAGTTTTTCTGCATAGCGCACGGAGTAGCGCGCGGTAATTTCCTGCCTACGCTAAAAAACGCTAGACAAGGTATAGGGCGTTGCAAATTGTGCAAACTGCTGCAGCCAGACTGATTACAGGAACATCAAAATAAGCTTATTACACCTTGGCTTCAGAAGTTGCGCTGGCTACCAGTGGCATTTAGAGTTCAGTATAAGATTGCAATGATTTGTCATCAATTTTTCTATGATATAATTCCAGAGTATTTTAAGAGTAAGATGACTATTTACCAGCCTAACAGATTGTTGCGCTCTGAAAATTCTGTTTTGTTAAAGGCCGATGTTAATCCGAAATATGTCAACACTTGTGCATTGACCTTCTGTTGTGCTGGGGTGAAATTATGGAATTCGCTGGTAGAGCAGTTGAGAAAATGTGCTGATAGAGGAACTTTCAGAAAGCGCCTCAAAACGCAACTGTTGGTTGATACTTTTTTTTTTTTAAAGAGTCTGATTTGTCCTGATTTAGGATTAACTGTGAACTTACATGTTGAGATTTGTCTTTTTATTGTATTGTTCTTAGGCATTATGTATGTTGATATACTGTAAATCCCCTAGGAATTAGACGGTATAGAAATTAAAAAAATAAATACACCACCCGCCAGGTAACTCTACACACTTACTTGCTATTGTACTTGTGTGACACGAATGTGAAACGTATGGTATGAAAGAATTATTAATATTGAGTGACACTGCCTAGGATCCATGATAGCTGTTACAGGGAAACACAAGTACTATGAGAAAGAGCAAGGCCAGGAGTTTTCAGCACCTGCTGATAAACTGCCTATTATGAGAGCAGGTCATTGTCAGCACACGAGCAAAGCCAGGAATTTTCAGCACCTGATGATAGGTGCTTGACAGAAACACACTCTCACCGCATGAGATAAGCACGCGTTTGTATATCCAATCTGGCTAAAGGAGGTAGGGGAAAAAGTATCCAATCCATAAAGAGGGGCTGGGTATACAACCCACGAGCTACCCCACGAGCTAAGCTAGATGTTTTCAAGACATACTGATTGGGGATTACATTCTCAACATGAGATAAGCACGCGTTTGTATATCCAATCTGGAAAAAGGGGGTGGGGAAAAAGTACAATTTAAGGGGGGAAAGTTACCTGTAAAAAAAGGGACATTTCCACTGCTGATACGCTGTGTGATGACATTTTGATTAAGCCTCTCGTTCGTGGTCCCCCGACAGAGTGATGATGTAATAACCGGTAATGTATTAATTCAAACTCTGTACTTAATCAATGATTATGGCTAGAAATATTGTATATATGTAATAAAACTTAATTTGTATACTATTTTGATTTCCTGGCATTCTGTCCAGTGCGGAAAGTGACTGAAGGTCTAAAGTGAAGCCTTTTTAAATAGTAATACAACTTGGCTTCCCTATACCAGATGCTTCTGTTCTAGAGACAGGTATGCACTGTTTTATTCAGATCTTTGGTGAGTGGGAGGGGGTCAGTGACCACCGGGGGAATGTGTGTGGGTGAGGGGGAGGGAGGTCATACCTTTATGCTTTCAGTAGTCATCTGGTCAGTGGTATTTAGATGCTTCTAAAATAGTTCTAGTTCTGGCTGTCTAAGTTCCACCCAGGACATCTTGTAAAAGTTTGATTATCGCTGCAATACATCCAAGTGTAAGCACTCGCTAAGCCCGCTCATAACACACCTTCCAACTTGCCCCCTTGAATTTTGGATGCACAGCGACCGGGACGCCTTGCAAGATGTCCAGAATGATTTTAAAAATCGGCACTTGGACATCCTGGCGATTAGGACGTTCAAGTACTGATTTATGATGCTTTCTGGACATTTTTTAATTTCTGAAATTTGAGCCACTTAGTATCACTCATATTGCAAGGGGGTGCTGGAAGTTTCTCAGCCCAACGGACTTCCTAAATCTGAGGTTACACTTCTCCCTCCGTATTCGCGGTTTCAGCAAACACGGTTTCAATTATTTGCGGTTTTTAGCTTGCTGCCTCCTCCCCCCCAAATTCCGTCAGCTTGCATAGAGAAATCGCTGATTCCAAGCGTTTACAGAGAAAATTGCCGCTTCCCAGCACTTTCTTCACCGTGTTTTGCCTCTTCTTCAGGAACAGGCCAGGTCTCCCACCATGTTATTTGCAGTTTCACCATATTCACGATGGTTTTTAGTAGAAAACAGCGAATAACAATATGAAAAAGTTATTTGCGTTTTTACTGTATTAGCGGGTTTGTTAATCCCCTATCACAGCGAATACGGAGGGAGAAGTGCATTTTTCCACTGCAGCTGAAATGAGTGTTATTTTAGTTTATTTTGTTAAAGTCTGCAAAGAGGCACTTTTTAAAACTAAGGGCTCCTTTCACGAAGCTGCGTTAGGGCATTAACGCGCGGAATAGCACATGCTACATTGCCACGCATGTTAGACGCTAACGCCAGCATTGAGCTGGCGTTAGTTATAGCCACGTAGCGCACGATAGTATCCTGAGTGCGCTAAAAATGCTAGTGCACCTTAGTAAAAGGAGCCCTAAAATAACACTCTTTACAGCTAAAAAACATCAGATTCAAGTTGATTGGGCTGAGAACTTTTCAGCACCTCCTCATATTGGCTATGGCTCAGCAATGGTTCTCTTTATAGTACCTACTTGAAGCAACCCCTGGTAAGCTAATTTAAAGTTGTTTCACTGTGAAAACATAGGAAAAATCAATATGCCTTTATCAAAGTGTCAACCATGCTCAAAATATTTTTTACTGAGTGATGACATTTATAAAATTCTCATTCCATTACTATTAATAATTCATTTAATTTGCTTTCCAAGGCACAGTGGTACCAGAATTGAAGAGTTTTTTGACAAGGAGATAAAAGGAGTTATTATAGGATTTAAAAAAAAAACAAAAACCTGCCTGACCCTTAAAGCCAGAGAAATGAAAGGCAATGCATATATACAGAAACTTTGATAAATTCTGCTGATGTTTAAGAAATGCAGGAAATTTCACATTATCATAACCCAAAATTTATGGTTTGGTCAGAGTTTTATCGATGGAACATTGAAATTTGATCTTTTTTTTTTTTTCCTCCTTTGATCCTTTCCCAGTTAATGCTTTATTAAGATTTTATTCTTTCACTCTTTGGACCACATTTACAAGAGGGTGCTGAAACGTTCTCAGCCCAACTAACTTCCCAAATCTGATGTTATTTTGCCACTGTAGCTGAAAAGAGTGTTATTTTAGCTTATTTTATTAGTCTGCAAATTAGCACTTTTCAGCACCTTCTTGTACTAAATAGTAACATAATCTACAAACACTGGTGTATACTAACTGATCAAAAGAAAAAGAACCCACAAGAGAAAGGGGTATCCCTACGTTCCAAGTCCACCTGCTTCAGGAATCACATCTGATGGCGAGACCCCCCCCTGTTAAGCAGCACAATTGTCACAGCAGAGCTTTGTGGACATCCTGTGCAGATAACTTATCCCCCCTCTTTTACAAAGCCATACTGCCATGCAGTGCAAGCTAAATGCCGAACCATCCATTGTATTTCTATGGGTGGCCCAGCATTTAGCTCACACTGCTCGGCAGTAAGGCTTTGTAAAAGGAAGGGGGGGAGGGTGTTAATCTTAGTGTCAATGATTGCATTCACAACTCTATGGCATTGCTATTGGATTGCCCTATAGCTGGGCATTTGTACATGCTTGTTGGATGTTTTAACATCAAAACACTATGGGGCTCATAATCAAAACGGAAATACGTCTAAAAGGCGGCATAAATCGGCACTTCGACGATCAGTGAGACAAGTCGTTCAAGTGCCGATAATTGAACTGGGTTATAGACATATCTAAAAATGACTTAGGCATTCACAGTGCTGCTGTACGCCCAGAGCTAAAAGGGGCGTTTCAGGAGGCATGTCGAGGGTGGGATTTGGGCGAGACATAGGCCATCCTAGACTTAGTCGTATTGCAAGTATAACCGAAAGTTTTACAACATTGCCTAGACGGAATTTGGACATTATGACTTAGGCCATCTAAAACCAGGTCTAAGTCATAAGAAGGTATCCAAAGTGACCAGATAACCACTGCAGCCACAAATTACAGACCCCCACACACTGCCCCAATGATCACCGACCCCCCCCCATACCCCCATAAAAATCGTAACAACAACTTTACATATCTGCATCCAGAACATCAGTACCTGGCAGCTTGGCAGCCTGGCATAGGAAAGCCTAGTAGAGCTTCACAGAGGTGGCTTAAGTGGTCTTGGGGGTGGGTTAGTGAACCATGGAGAAATAACCAGGCCCATAAGCCACTCTAATCACTGTATTCATGGTGAAACATGTGCACCCCCAAAACCCTTTTGTACTGCTATATAAATGGCACCTGCAGCCATAAGGGCAGTTGGAGTGGTAGATAGGTGGGTCTAGTAGGTTCTGGGGGTGTTTTGGGGGCTCACCATGACCTATAAGGGAGTTGTAGTGAGATGTTTATGTGGCACCCTTTATGTGAAGTTCACAGCAGTGCCCTGTAAGGTACCCCACTACTCTGGGTGTCCAGTCCATCACTTTGCTGACCCTACCCACGTCCAAAAGGTCCTTTTATAGATGTTTTTGACTTGGCCAAATTTTGGGACAAAAATTGGTATAAAGATGGACCACTTAGCAGTCTGGATGATCAGATGGCTGGATGTACAGTTAAACGATTTAAAAAAAAATAAAATATATATATATATATATATTGGACGTATTGTTTGAAAATGGACCTTTTCCCATGTCCAACTTTTGGCAACTAGCAACTTAGGCCCAAAACAGACTTAGACGTTTCTTTTGATTATGCCCCTTCACAACTCCTGAAGTAGGTAAACTTTCTGCTGAAACATGACTCCATATCAAGTCTTTGGTTTTGTGCTTTACCGATAATTTTATCATGGTTTCAAAGACCATTATCTCAGGTATACTAACTGCTGCCATACTTGTGCTATTTCTACAGGCAGAGTGGCAGGTACTGTACCCTATCTCCTGTTAGTCCATGCTAAAATTTAGTAATCATGGCCTCTTCTTTCTTTCTTCCTATTAAACCAATCCTACACCAACATCAATGTGATGCTCTAAAAAATAATGTTACTCAACTGTAACAGATATTTTCCATATAGAGCAAGATTGATAAGGCACACCAGTAGATGGCATCATTTGACGGCACCAGGACAGAACTGTTCTCTTAAAATTCAGAACTTTAGTGTAGCAGTCTCATCAGCTATTCAGTTGTTTCCAAACTCAACAAAGTTAGACAACTCTCAGAGAAGTGGGAGGAATTGTATGGCTTACTAGAGCTGCTGACTGCAAAATACAGCTGTTACAGGAGAGCAACTTTGCATTTTCCATTGGCAAGCAGGATTGAGTCAGGCACACAAATGAATGGCTCCCAAGTTTAGGACGGTTTAACAATGTATTTTTTTTAGTCCTTAGAGCAGCCTGCATAGTCAAGTGTGACAGTAAGTTGATGACAAGAACTGGTAGGTCAGCACTGCTTGATCGAAGGCGCTCTCCTGTGCCGAAGCCTGGTCCAAACAGTGATGTGAAGTAAAAGTATGAAGAGAGGAATGTGTGGCTACCTTGCAGATTATAGTCAATGTGACAGATTTCAATATGACTACTCGTACTACCCTGTTTCCCTGAAAATAAGACCTATCCTGAAAATAAGCCCTAGCATGATTTTTAAAGATGCTCCTAATATAAGCCCTACCCCAAAAATAAGTCCTAGTTAATATCGACCCCCCATCCTCCCCGAAACTCCCTGACTCCATCCTTGACACTAGTGCTGCTTGATTTGCTGAAAAAAATTGGACTCGTCAATTCAGCAACCCCCACCTCTGCTGCTTTAGGAGGCCTTGGAGCGGAGGTATGTCAGTCTCACAGTGGGAGAGTTGGTAGGGTTCTGCTGCACAGGGGGATGGAAGGGATAGAAAGATGCTGCACAAGGGGATAGGTGAGACGGGAGGAAAGATGCTGCAAATAAGGGGGGGGGGGAGGAGAAAGAAGAGGAAGAAATGGGGTGGAGGAGAGGAGGGGAGAGATGACTTTGTACATGAAAAAAATAAGACATCCCCTGAAAATAAGCTCTAATGCGTTTTTTGGACCCAAAATTAATATAAGACACTGTCTTATTTTCAGGGAAACACGGTAGTTTCTGTAGCTCTAATTTGATGAGAATTTATCTCAGAGCTGAGAGGAATTATATGCAAAATGTCATCCAGTTTGCTAAAGATATTTTCACATCTGGCCTTCCAACTTTATTTGGCTCAAGTGAAATGAATATGAGTTGACCTCCTGAATGAAGCAGTTCAAGTAGCATTAAGCCCCTCCCTTGGGAGTTTGAATAAGGCTTCAGACATAATGTGGAAAGCATTATCATTGCATTCAGATTGTAAGATATAGCAACCTTCAATTAAACTTTGGGATATGTCCAAGGGACAATTGGGTATATGGTTTGTACATTCCTAATGCCTAAAGCTCACTAACTCTCCTATGTGAAATGATAACGATGAGGAAAAGTACTTCCTAAGTGAAGAACTTGGGATAAATATTCAAAATAGTTTAAATGCTTCTATTAAACTTATAATGAAAGCTAAGAAATTTAATCACATGACACCTCTCCTTAAGAAAGCGCATTGGCTCCCAGTAGCTCACCGTATAATGTATAAACTAAGTCTGCTTACTTTCAAATCTTTTGCTATACAAAACTCCTGCTTTTATTTATAAATTACTGTTTCCCTACACCTCATTAGATTATTGAGATCAAATGATCAACATTTATTAATAATTCCCTCACTTAAAATCATTAATACACGGCGGAAATTCATTTTTTCTGTCACAGCTCCCCAAACATGGAACTCACTTCCTATCTATTTAAAGGGAAGAACGTGATTTGGACAGTTTTAAGAGCAAATTAAAAAGCTTTCTTTTTAAGGATGCATTTGATAATTAGAAAGCTGACTAGTAGCCTTATTTCAATTGCATTTCTTTACTTCTCTGAAGTACATGATCTCCCCCTTCCCGGTGTAGTTTCCCATATATGTTTTATTTTCTATCAAACAACTTGTATTTATCTTCCCTTTTGTTTTAATATGTTTGTAATATTAGTTTTTAATATGTCTTACAAGATTTAGTTTGTGTCGTCTGTTTTGTTGTCCCCTAAATTTTGTAATTTTACTGATATGTACATTGCTTAGAATTTTTAATAAGCGATCAATCAAATTTATATTAAATTTGAAACTTGAATCACCAGGAATAGCTCCTGGCTGTTTAAATCACCTGTGCAGGTGAGATTATTCAGTGGTACTTAACTGGATAGTGTAGGTGAATATCTCCTCTAACCATCCATGATAAAACTAGCTAATTTATGGATGGTCTAAGGTTGGAGTAAAGGCAGAATGGAACTGGCCAATTAGTGGTGAAATTCAGTTTGCTAATTAGCTGATGTCACACCTACCCAGCTCCTGTTCACACGTGTACCCTTTTAACCAGGGTACCCTTCAGGCTTTCTTAGGCATCTGTCTAAGGTACAATATCAGATTCCCTGACATTACCAAAAGAAAACAGGCAAGGGAAAAGAAATTCACACACCTCCAAAATCTAGGATAGCAGAATAATCAAATTGAATTTATTCCTTTGGTTCTGGATTGTTCTGTACAATTGTTCTTAGCGTCCTGCAACAATTCTCACACAGGTTTGAAAGAAATATAAACTTTGGGTTAAGTTAACCACTCTGGCTTTGTGCATACCAGTTTGACTCTAATGTCCAAAAAAATAAGAAATGCAAAATAAACTTTTCAGGCTGGACTCTAAATCTTTTGTAACATAGTCCTCTTCACCAGCCAATTATGTGACAAGGATGGCTCTAGCCACAATTCTTTCTCCAGGTCAAATAAAGCTTATACAAAAGCAGAAAGAAAAAAAACAAACAGGTCAAAAGAACACAGTTAACTTGGCAGCCCAGCCACAGAGTGACTGCAGACAAGGAACTCTCTTTAAAGACGCTCCCCTGTGCTGGCCGTTTCAGAGAAACGTTATCTCCCTTAATTAATCCCCAGCTGAGCTGAGAGAGAACAAACAAATGATCCTGTGCTACAGTGGAATTTCACAGTTCACTTATCAGTGCTTTTGAAGAGAGCTTTTCTATTCTCCCCAGCGTTTGTCAGACAAGCGTTTTTCATTCAAACCCTTAAGCAACCCCAAAAAACTGGTGAGGGAAAAAAAAACAAGTAGTCATTCATTTCCCACCTTTGTTCAGGCTGTGTCCATTGCCTCTAAGCATTCCCTAGGCACACCAAGATCCTTGGGTTCACAGCTGGGCAATTGTCCCTCAGTTTTAGCCCCAAGCACACCTGACACATCCACCATGTCCCAGTCTTGGTTCAGCTCTCTAGGCTTCAGTTGAGGAGGAGAGTGTTCTCCACGGAGCTCACCCTGAAGCCTCCTCGGCTCCTCCTCCTGACTCTCTCTCAGCTGCTCTGTTTTAACCCCCTCTAATTCGCCCCTCCCTGCTCTGAAGAGGGGGAAGGGAGAGAAATCTCTCTGCAGCTGTGTCTGTCTCAGTGACAGCTTCCTGTGTAGAGCCTGGCCTTCTGGGAGCTGTAGTTTCTTAGCTCCTGGGTCAGTCCCAGTGATCTGCTCTCCTGCAACGGGGTTTCCTGCTCTTCTTCCCTAATTCTGTGTCAAAGCTAGGAAGAGAGCTAGATTTGTCACACTGAGCAACCACATAAAATAAGGACAGAAAAAAAGACTGCCCTAACTTTATGCAGAGTTAACCAAGCAACTGGTCTGAATATTGGCAAGTGCCGGATTAAATTCCATGTCCTGGCCATGTGTTACCATTCCTCTCTCCCTTCTAACACACTCACCCTGGAAACATACAAGCCTCTCTTCTGATCCCCCTCCCTCCCTTTTAACTCCTCCTAGGGCAAAAGAAGGGCCAACTGAGCCCACCCCTTTGAAGTGTCCTGGTATTCCAGTGGGGCCCAAAGTGCAAGAGTGATGCCCACTTGCTCGTGCCCATGGCAGCTGTCTTTTTAAAATGGCTGCCAAAATTTTTAGCAGCACTTTCTTTGCAAATTTCCAGCTGACCTCCTATCCCTCTACTAATATCTCCTCAATGTCAATTAACTAACCCCAAAATGCATCTTCCCTACAAGTATACCTCAATTCTCCATCCTTCCTTCTATCTCTCACCAATGCTCTACTATGTAACCAACCCTAAATTGTAATTTCCTGGAAATGTCCAGCTATCTTCTACTGTAATCCGCTTAGAACTGCAAGGTACAGGCAGAATAGAAGTCACTAATGTAATGTAATGTAATTTAAAAGGGAGGGAAGGGGGATCAGAAGAGGAGTTTGTGAGTCTTCAGGAGGTAATGGGAGGGAAAGAGGGGGATCAGAAAGAGGATTGTGAGCTTCTGATGGGGGGGGGGGGATTGGAGGAGCAGAAAGCACCTGTATTCCTCATATTGTTTTGTTTGTTAATCTTTTTATTTTGCTGTGTATGCAATATTGTAACGTGCCTAGATTTGTCAGATAATGCGGGCTATAAATGTTTTAAATAAATATATACTGTATGTGTCTAGGCCAATGTTCCACACGCAGGACCCAAGAGGCAGGCAGAGCTCTGAAGTCTCAATGCATGGTTGAGATGATAGTGCAGGGATGAGGGATTTAGATTAGATTAAGAAGTGGACAATCTTCTGGGAAAGGGAGAGCTTATTCCGAAAGGATGGACTCCACCTTAACCGGAATGGAACCAAGCTGCTGGTGCTAATGTTTAAAAAGGAGATAGAGCAGCTTTTAAACTGAGATGTGGGGGAAAGCCAACAGTCACCCAGGAGTGGATGGTCCGGTATGAGGTATCCTTGAAGGATACTATTGAAACAGGATATTTAGGGAGTCCCAGTGGAGAGGTTTCAATAATGGTGAAAGAAAGCCAGGAGGGTTTAAGAGGAAGGCAGAGTAAAAGACTCAAATTTTCCCTGTCTTCTCAGCAGTGAGTAGTTACAAGGAAAAAAACACAATTTGAAATGTCTGTATACAAATGCTAGAAGCCTAAAAAATAGAATAGGAGTATACACTGAATGATGAGATAGATATAATAATAATAATTTTATTTTTATATACTGCCAAAGCCATAGAAGTTTGAGGCGGTTTACAGCAAGAAGCGCTGGACAATCAGCGAAGAGATTACAGTCAAAGTCAGCGAAGAGGTTACAATCAAAGTCAGCAATACAATCTTACATAATGAAGGAATATGAGAGTTATACAATCTTACATAAAGAAGAAATATGAAAGCTGTGTAGTTCATTAGGGATACTGGTTGAGTAAGCAGAGCTGAGAAGATTCTTAGTTAACAAATCAATTGAACAAGCTCGTTTTTACCTGTTTTCTAAAACTGAAGTAGGATGATGAGAGCGCAAAAACGTTACTAAGCCAATCATTCCATTTGCCTGCCTGGAAGGCAAGAGTTCTGTCCAAGAATCTTTTGTAGTGGCAGGCTTTTATTGTCGGATAGGAGAACAGATGTATTCTTCGTGTGGCTCTAAGATAACTGGCCAGATTGAAGTGGGAAATGAGGTAATTGGGGGCTAGGCCAAATATTGATTTGTAACACAGACTGGAGAACTTAAACAGGATTCGCGCCTCTAGAGGCAGCCAATGGAGTTTCTGATAGTAGGAGCTTATGTGTTCCCATTTCTTTAGCCTAAAGATCAGCCAAACTGCCAAGTTTTGAATGACTCAGAGTCTTAGGATGGTTTTTTTGTAGGATGCTAAGTAAATAATGTTGCAATAATCGAGCAGGCTCAGGATGGAAGATTGAAGAAGTAAGCGGAAGGATGGAGCATCAAAGTATTTTCTGATGGTTCTGAGTTTCCATAGTACAGAAAAGCATTTTTTGACTAATAAATCTGTGTGAGCATTTAGAGTGAGGTGGCGGTCCAGGGTGACTCCTAGGATTTTAATGGAGTGGTCAATAGGGAAGACCTGACCATTCAAGGAGATCGATGGGTCGCTGATTTTGTCATTGGGGGTAGCGAGGAAAAATTTAGTTTTGTCGGTGTTGAGCTTCAATTTGAAGTTGGTCATCCATAGTTCGATTTCCTTTAGAATGGATGATAGATGAGTCTTAGTCTTGGAGGTGAGAGTAACAATGGTGATATCGTCTGCATAGATGTAGAATTTAACCTTTAGGTTTTGAAGTAAGTTCCCCAATGAGGCAAGGTAGATGTTGAACAGAGTGGGGGAAGGGGAGAACCCTACGGGACTCCGCATAATAGGCATCTCAGAGACCTGCAAGGAAGTTTTTTTTCACCCAAAGGGTCGTGGACACTTGGAATGTGCTACTGGAGGAAGTGATCAGGCAGAGTACGGTACAGGGATTCAAACAGGGATTGGACGGATTCCTGAGGGATAAAGGGATCGTGGGATACTGAGGGAGGAGCTGGGATGTAACACAAGTATAGAAAGCTAACCAGGTAATAAGTATAGAAACCCAACCAGGTCGTGCATGTGCAAGACCGGAGGGTTAGGACTTCGATGGGAAGATAGGACTTCAATGAGAAACCAAGGTGGCAAGGGAGCCCCTTCTGGTGATTCAGACAGGTCGTGACCTGTTTGGGCCGCCGCGGGAGCGGACTGCCGGGCAGGATGGACCTATGGTCTGACCCGGCGGAGGCACTGCTTATGTTCTTATGTTCTTAGGAGACCCAATTGTAAAAGTACTGAGAGTCCTTTAAAGCTTTAAATAAAGATAGATACAAGGCAGAAAGTGAAGACAGAGAGAAAAACAAGAAGGTCCTGGAAACAGTTAAAAGCACAGAAAAATAAAGTCACCAGCCAACAAAGGTAGGGAAAATGATTTTATTTTCAATATAGTGATTGAAATGTGTCAGTTTTGAGAAAGGAAAGATATTAAACTTTAAATATGAGGGCTGCAGAAAAAATAGTTAATGACAATTTTGCATAAGGTAAAACTCTTTATAGTTTATAAATCTTTCCTTTAACCGTTAAAGGAAAGATTTATAAATTATAAAGAGTTTTACCTCAAGCAAAGTTGTCATTTCTTTAATAAGACATTAACTATTTTTTTCTGTAGCCCTCCAAGTACCTACAAATCCAAAATGTGGCCCCACTAAGGGTTTGAGTTTGAGACCACTTATGTAGTGTATCTAGATTTTCAGAAAGCTTTTGACAAAGTTCCTCATGAGAGGCTTCTGAGAAAATTAAAGAGTCATGGGATAGGTGGCAAAGTTTAGTTGTGGATTAGGAATTGGTTATCGGATAGAAAACAGAGGGTAGAGCTAAATGGTCATGTTTTGCAATGGAGGAAGGTAAATAGTGGAGTGCTGCAGTAATCTGTACTGGGACTAGTGCTAGCTAACATTTATAAATGATATGGAAATTGGAACGACAAATGAGGTGATTAAAATTGCAGATGACACTAAACTGTTCAAAGTTGTTAAAACACATGCAGATTGTGAAAAATTTCAAGCAGACCTTAGGAAACTGGAAGACTGGGCATTCAAGTGGCAGATGAAATTTAATGTGGACAAATGCAAAGTAATGCACATTGGGAAGAATGACCCAAATCACAGTTACCGGATGCTAGGATCCACCTTGGGGGTTAGCGCCCAAGAAAGGGATCTGGGTGTCATTGTAGACAATACGATGAAACATTTTGCCCAATGTGCGGCTGTAGCCCAAAAGGCAAACAAGGTGCTAGGAATTATTTTTAAAAAAGGGATGGTTAACGAGACTAAGAATGTTATAATGCCCCTGTATCGCTCCATGGTGTGACCTCACCTGGAGTATTGCATTTAATTCTGGTCTCCTTATCTCAAGAAAGATATAGTGGCACTAGAAAAGGTTCAAAGAAGAGCGACCAAGATGGTAAAAGGGATGGAACTCCTCTCGTATGAGGAAAGACTAAAACGGTTAGAGCTCTTCAGCTTGAAAAAGAAATGGCTGAGGGGAAATATGATTGAAGTCTACAAAATCTTGAGTGGAGTAGAACAGGCATAAGTGAATCGATTTTTCCCTCCGTCAAAAATTACAAAGATTAGGAGACATTCAAAATTACAGAGAAATACCGTATTTGCCAGCGTATAAGACGACTTTTCAGTACCTTAAAATCCTCCCCAAAGTCGGGGGTCGTCTTATACGCCGGGTACTGTTTACATCACAGTTCTTCAACCGGTGCCAGTCCGCAGAAAATTCCTGCCGGTCCGCACAGGACCGGCGAGATGGACCCGTTAAAATTTCTGCCCCGATGGTGTTTGCAGAAATCTTCTGTTCCTCCCAGCCTCGGGCGATCAAGACAGGCGGTCATTCCCTCTGTGAGTCTCGCCTATGCGGAAACAGGAAGTTGAAACAAAATAGGCGGGACTCAGAGAGGGAAGGTCCCGACGTTTGCAGCCTGTCTTGATCGCTGCCCCTGCTGAGTCGCCGAAGAGGGCCGCGGGGAAAGTGCAGGCAGAGAGAAGATGGTCAGCGTGTCGATTGGGGCCATCAGCAGCGTTTGTGCTGAGTCTGCCCACGTGCAGGATGCGGCGGGTAGGGGCCTCCGACTCGTCTTGGGTGGCTGGGCCTGCGGTGCAAAGCTGTTTTTGCCGGCTTGGGGGGGGGGGTCGCGAATCGGAAGAAGGGGTAGTCTTATACGGCGAGTATATAACAAACTCTATATTTTAACTGTAAAAGTTGGGGGGTCGTCTTATACGCCCAGTCGTCTTATACGCCGGCAAATACGGTACTTTTAAAAACAATAGGAGGAAATATTTTTTCACTCAGAGAATAGTAAAGCTCTGGAGTTCCACAAGGGTCAGCTCTTCTGGCTGTTTTGTTTAGTTTATATCTTCTTCCTTTATGTAACTTGCTGCAGGGACTTGAGGTATCATACAGACTATACAGTATGCAGATGGCATACAATTTTTTTCCAATTGATGGATCCTTAATACAATCCATCGCATGGCTGAATGAGGTCATGACTGAAATAAAAGAATGGATGGATGTTAATAAGTTAATGTTGAACGTTAATGCTGAACATTGCAAAAACAAAGGTCATGTGTCTGTCAAAGAATCCAGATATGGATATTCCAGCTGTTGTTAAAGTTTCAGGCACAGTTATGACATTTTCATCTGCGATTTGATACTTCATTGATTCACAATTGTCCTTTAAAGAACATATATAGGCAACAAATATAGGTCTTTTCTAGATAGGATGCTTGCATTTCAAGCAAGTAAACAACAATCCTGGTTGGTTAATTATATTGGAGGAGCCATGCTGTCTTACGGCGCATTTCGAAAAGAAATCAAGTCTATACTATTTGATAAATTTATCTCCTAATTTGAAGTTTTATTCATAACTTAAAAATTTTACTGACTTTTTAGCTAACATTGTTGTATTTACTCCATTAATATTTTGTATTTCGCTGATTGTCCAGTTTCTCTTTTGTGTAAACCGCCTAGAATTCATTTGATTGTGGTGGTATAAAAGAATAAAGTTATGTTATGTTATGTAGATATATTTCAAATTGTGGCTATTAATCTCCAATTATATCTCTCTGGGAATGACTACTGTATAAGCATTTTCTTCAGGCAATTATTTTGTCCAGCCTTGATTATTGCAACTTGGTACTCTTGGGAGCCCCTGCAACTACCATGCATGCTCTACAGGTTACCCAAAACTATTATTCAAGCTCTTTTTGGTGTAGCAAAATGTGATCATGCGTTGGTTTATTATTGGCTAAAAATGGAATACAGGGTGCAATGTAAACTGTTACTATTAATTTATTTGAGCATGCATCAGCTGGCGCCAAAATATCTTACTGATAGCATTCTGCCTTATGTTCTGCTTCAAAAGTTATGTTTGGATGGACACGTATTATATACCAACAATGAAAGAAATAAGATTGCAAACTAGAGCAAGTGATTTTTTTCATCTGCAGGTCTGGCAGCATGGAACAAGCTTCCAACCTATATAAGGCTGCAAGGGGATTTGAAACTTTTAAAAGACTACTAAAACGGTATCTATTCTGTAAAATGAAGTACGGGTGTTGAAAAATTACTTATTCTGTAGTGGAATGATGGATATTGAGAAGAGAAGATGTATTTCTTGTTGTCTTATTTTATATGAATGTTTGTTCTTTATATTATGTTTGTGAATTTGTGATGCAACGAGGGCAGAGACTTAAGGGTGAGAAAAGCTTGTGTGGTGGGAGTAAAGACTATTCTTCTTTACTGGACACAAGACACAGCTCCTTCCATCTGACACTGGCACAATATGTTCCACACACTCTTGTTAATGGAGCTTAAAGCCTTGTAGCTTACCTTTAAAGGACAGAGGCGCTTTTATGCCACATGGGGTGCTTATATTCACTCCTTGAGTCCCAGGGTTAGTAGTCAAATTGTAAATTAGTTGGTTTTGCCTGGCTCAGTCTCTTGATTGGTTCAGTCCCGTGCACTAGATTGTTCCTTATCCATATTCTCTCTGGGGGAGGGGAGGGTGGTAACTTTGGTAACGGATGGTTTAGGTTCCCTGGGGCTTATTAGTTTTGGGAGTCATCAGAGTCAGGGTAGTTTTCCTTGATTAATAGAATTTTCTTAGCTTGGGTTCCTAGGGACTACGCTGGATTGTAGAATTAGAGGGGGAGGGAGGGGGTTGATGGGTCCTTTATTTTGTATAAAATGGATAACTGCATTTTGTCTTCTGGCATTTATTATTGTACCTGTTTGTTCCAGTTATCAATAAAAATTGTTGAAACATAAAAAGGGCGGACTATAAATAAAAAAAATATAAACTATACTCATAGGTCAGACACATTACTTTGAGACAGTCCCTAGAATACAGATTTCTTTTCATAGGAAGGATAAAAAGAAGCAGCTAAAATAAAAGGATGGGAGACCTCTAAGAAGAAAGGATTTAGATTGTGGTAGACCATTCATCACACGCCCAACTTTAGTGCAGGAAGAGGCGATCAGAGCATACAGCGAGTGATTTCCTTCACTCACCGGCGCTCCGGCTGCTCTCTGCTGCCTCTCCCACTGCCCTCTCCAGTCTCCCCCACGAAAAACCGCAAATATTGGGGGAGCACTGTATACAAAATAAGAAAAGAAATTGGGGCAAAATTATAAAATTGAAGAAATAAAAGTAAAATAATTGGGTACTGGGTGCTGCAGCACTCCACACTTTCACTATTTTAGTCATAAGTGGAAAAATAAGGTCACAAATTTAACACATCCTGAAATAAAAAGATTTTGAGGGCACCTTTATATTTTTCTATTGAAGGTTCAAGTTGTAGGGTAAAGGAAAGAACATTCCAAAGAGGTGCTAATAACCCTGACTTGATGAAACTAGACTATGAAATATATTTTGGGAGAGCTGAATTCTTTTGTGGTTTTATACAATAAAGGCAACAATCATTTTTCTTCCTAAGTTTGGTGTCAAGCTTTTCTTCCTCCAACCACATAAAAGGTGCACAAAAATCTTTCTGTGGTCCGGGTTAAGTTTCCTCATCACTGAGGGACCGAGCCCAGTCATAATCTAGAATAAACTACCCTTATACTTGTATCAGATCCCCTCCTATTACAACTTCAGGAGAATGCTAAAGACTTATCTCTTCTTCTTATGACTGATCTCTATCCACCATATTCTCTAGAACAGGGGTAGGGAACTCCGGTCCTCGAGAGCCGTATTCCAGTCGGGTTTTCAGGATTTCCCCAATGAATATGCATGAGATCTATTTGCATGCACTGCTTTCAATGCATATTCATTGGGGAAATCCTGAAAACCCAACTGGAATACGGCTCTCGAGGACCGGAGTTCCCTACCCCTGCTCTAGAACCTAGTTACTAATTGTGATCATTTTTCCCAGTCTTCTCCTTCTATTTTTAATTGACTGATTTTTATCCAATATGTTCACTAGAACCTAATTGCTAATGTAATAACTGATTTAAATCTTTTTGTAAGTCAGAATGATTCCTTGCTGTAAATTGTGGGATATAAGAAACTGTATGGTATGGTATGGTATGGAACTTGAGAGCCTGCCCAAAACATAACAAGGCTAATAAGAGACGGAAATTTTATATGTGAGAGAAAAAATACCTCTTGATTTCTTAGGATTCAGAATTAACCTGTTTGAATCCAATTTAAAGTCTTTGGGGCTGATATTCAGACTGTGGGAGGCAGCCCAGCTAACTCCTGTGGTTAGTACTAAGCCTGGATATTCAATGCGGGCCATTTCTAGTGACTGTCATTAAATATCAGGGCGGGGGGGGGGAGGGAGATTGATGATATGTTCTTTTGATTCTCCTTTCAGATCTCATGGATTCATCGCTCCTAGATTATTTTTGATTATAATCATCTGACATTCATGCTCTATGGGAATTCAGACTTTATTTTAAGTGGTACCTATTTCTAATTGTCAGTCCTACATTGCTTCAGATGCCATAAACAAATAGTCTTTCTGCTTTTCTGAACAGATTTTAGTCTTTATGCTGTAGCTCTAAACTGTAAAAATATTGATTGTAAAATGTGAAAGTATTCTTTTCTGAAATCAATTTAAATATATTCTGCCTGAAGAATTGTAATAATGACAGGCTTTGAAAAGAATTCCAACTTACATCTAGTGCTCTTTGTTGTAGAATGAATGTAAAAGACCTTCAAGGTAACAAGTACATATTATCTTGACATCAATGAGGAACAAATTTCCAAAGCTTTTGTTAATTCTGTGGAGTTTCTTTATAAAAATGCAGATGTATGTAGACTTCTTTGTAATTCATCAACACAATCTGACATGGTTTTGGAAACTGAAACATTCCCAGAACAATGGCCCCTTGTGAGGAACTGGCATTATTTTTATGAATTCTGGGTATGGTGGGAATTACTGGAATACCCCCCCCCCCAACCCCAGCAAACAGTCTCTCTTCCAGCCTCTCAGAATCCAGAAATCCACTTTTATCTCCCAGGTCCCTAGTAAGTTATCTTCCCCTTTATTTCCAGAGCCCAGAAAACATTCCCAACTTAACGGCATTATTTCCAATCTCTGAAACTCCTAACACCTATGGGCCATAAGTGTTCCACATGTTTTCAGGAGCACTCCTGCTACGAACCACCATTAATAGGATCCTGAAGGCACCATACTTAAACACAGGGCAGCTCCACCGCCACCAGGAGCTACCCCACCAGTATCCAGCATCAGCATAGAAAGGAGGCGAGTCAGGGTGGGAGGAAGAGTTCCCTCCCCCCCCCAAGTGCTCCTGCTACATACCTAGGTTGCAATCAAAAGGTGCACTTCTTAGTGTGGTTCTTTGGACAGTTCTTTGCACAGTTCACAAAAGCAACTGAAATCCAAACTAAGAACAAGAGCTGCATTACCCTCACATCTACAATACAGCATACATCAGTGGACCATAGAACAATCAATCATCTGAAACCATGAATGTTTGACTTAACAACCAGTGAAGATCATCATACTGCATCAAGGTAATCTCTAGGCAGTTAATTTTAAATTCTCCCATTCTCCAGCAGACACTACACCACCAGGGACTTAACAGGTACATGGAAGGGGTGGGAGGGTGAGTCTCTCCATCCCTCAGTGTTCTTCCTACACACCTAGGTTGCAACGCTGGACCACCAGGTCTTACCACAGGTCCGGCAAAGGCCTGCAACAGGTTCAGGAGGAGGGAGAGTCAGCGCCGACCCAAATATAAATCAAGACCCCTATTTTGGGGCCATTTTTGGGCCCAAAAGTCTTGGTTTATATTCGAGTATATATGGCTAACCTTCAATGCTGTCTCTTTAGTAAACATTAAGGGCCAGATTCTAAAAATGGCGACGGTATTGGAGAACACCTAAAAAATTACCACCAATTGTGGGTCATCACGCATCAGCACCATTTGTAAAATCACAGTTTTGTGAAAGGTAGGCACTGGAAATGTAGGCCAGGGTTTTCAAGGACTATATTTCCGGCACCTACCTTTCATGCAGCTATGTGACTACTTCTGAAGTAGTGTTAGGTGCCATAAAGGGCTTCCGTAGCCGAGATATAGGTGCCTTTTTTTTTTTTTGATGCTGGTAGGCACCTACATTTTTTTTTCTTAACCATTTTTATTTTATTTTTTTAAACAGCATTTGCACTTAAATTAGGCCCTGGTAGGATACCTACCGGTGCCAAACCTAATGCACCATTTATAGACTATGGGCCTAAGGGCTTCCACACTAATCCTGCATTAATCAATGAGCCAATACCCACAAACTAACCAATTAGTGCAGGGCACACCTATTTTAAATCCCAGAACTTGCCCCCTGCACTAGGGGCTAGATTCACAAAGGGCATGGATTGGATCCATGAGGGATCCGATCCATATCTGGGGGGCTGATTCACGAATCGCCCTCATGCAAATGAGAGCGATTGGAATCATGCCCCCATCCAATTGTCAGGATCGAGCTCTTGCGATCCTGATGCATGCACAGACCATCTATAGATGCTTTGCGCATGCTTAAGAGCAGCAACCTTTAACTTTATTTATTTATTTATTTTTACTTTTCCTTCACGAGCCCATGGTTTTAACCTGCTTTAAACTCACGCATTAAAACCACAGGTTCGTAGTGCGGAGAAGGGCAGGAGAGTTGGGGCAACATCAGGGCAGCCAGTCATGGCGGCAGGAGAGATTCAGGGCTAAAGCAGGGCGGCCATTCGGGGCGGCAGGAGAGATTCGGGGCAGGCAGGAGACAGCAGGAGATTCAGGGTTGAGAGCAGAGAAGCAGGGCGGCAGAAGGCAGGGCAGTCTAAAAGGACCTCAGCGACTGGTCCTCAGCAGTTGCTTATTTTTGGATCGGCTAGCCCAATCAGTGTTGCATTTTTATTTTAGTGAATCGCTTCCTGCCTGCATTTGAATGCCGTTCCCCCTCATTTGCATGCATGGATCGGAGGATGATCGGGACAGAGGTTACTGAATCGGGTCGTAAAGGGGTTGCTAAGTGGTCAGAAGTTGATTGGTGGGCTTAGTGAATCTAGCCCTAAAAAATAAAATGTATTTTTAGCACACAAATGGTACAAGTTAAGGGACTCATAATCAAAAGATAAAAATGTCCAAAAACCGACCTAAGTCGGCACTTGGACGAACATTGTCAAAATACGTCCAAGTGCCGATAATAAAAACGGGTTTTGGACATATTTCTAAATGACCTATGCCTTCATAGTGCCGCTGAACGACCATAGCTAAATGGGGCATTTCAGGAGGAGTGTCGAGGGCGGGAGTTGGGCAGGACGTGGGCCGGCTTAGTCGTACTGCATGTATAACCGAAAGTTATACATCATAGGATAGACAGAACTTGGACGTCGTGACTTGGTCTAAGTCACAAAATCCCAAACATGGTCTAAGTCACAAAATCCCACCTAAAGTCACCAGATAAGCACTGCAAACATATAATACAGACACCCACACACTACCCCAGTGATCACCAACCCCCCCAACCCCATAAAAATCATAATCACAGCTTTAAAATTCAGCCTCCAGACCATCATCTCTTGGCAGCCTGGAATAGAAAAGCCTAGTCGACCTGCACAGAGATATCTTAAGCCATCTTGGGGATGAGTTAGGGACCCATGGAAAGGAGGCCTCATGCCCATAAGCCCCTATAATCACTGCATTGATACTGAAACATGTGTACTCTCCTATACATCCCCAGAAACCTTTTGTACTGGCATATAAGTGGCTCCTGCAGCCATAAGGGCTATTAGGGTGGTAGGTAAGTGGGTCTAGGGGATTCTGGAGGTGGTTTGGGGGGCTCACCATGACCTATAAGGGAGCTGTAGTGAGATGATGACATGGCACCCTTTTTGTGAAGTTCACAGCAGTACCCTTTAAGGTACCCCACTATTTAGATGGCATGTCTGGGTGTTCAGTCCATCACTTTGCAGACCCCTCCCACATCCAGAGCTTGTTCTAGGTATTTTTGACTTGGACAAAAAGTTGGACAAAAATGTGGTATAAAGATGGACGATTTAGCGACTTGGATGATCAGATCGGCAGGACGTATACTTAGACGATTTTTGAAACAAAAAAAAATTTGTTCATATTTTTCAAAAATGTGTCCTAAGCTGTTTTTTACTTTGGACGACTTGCGACTTAGATAAAAATGAACTTAGACGTTCCTTTCAATTATGCCCCTCCACTCACATGGGCCAGGAGTGTGGCCCCCTATTATCATTATTGGGCAGCATTAGTGCTTACCACTGCTTAGTAAAAGGGCCCCCAAGATTGTTCCTGTGATTATGGTTACACCTATATGCAGATCGAGTGCCATTTTGTAGATAAGGTTGCACTGTACAGTACCATTTTCCAATCTGCTTTTATGACCTTCAGCTTTCTCTTGACTGCGTAACCTAGATTTTGATGTCCTTAATTGACATTTTATTTTATTAACCGAAGTGTAATATTATTAAGCTGTTGGCGTTTAATTTCCTTTGCGACTTGTATGGCAGATTTGTTTTAGCAGTCCACAAGACCACTCTTATACATACTGTTGATTTTAATTGAGAAATCACACAGTTTTTTTGACCCCCTTGAAGCAGGCATTTTGATACTCCGAAACATGGTTGCCTGTTGCGTCAATACTTCTGTCGATCCCTATCAATAAATTGATTGATTTACATTGCACTTTGGGCTCTTCTTTGTTTGAAAAGACTATTGTCAACCCCCCACTTTCTTTTGTTTTTGTTGTTTTGCTCAGTATTGTTTTGCAAAACGACGGATAAACTCTTTTAGGTCTCTTCACTCTCTAACTCAGAGCAAAAACAGCCTCAATCTTTTCCACTTCTTATCAGACAATCTTAGATGTAACAAAAATATAAACAATGTTTTTATGCCTACAGAATATGTAAATTAAGTTAAAGTGCCTGCAGAGCTATCCTCCTACAACGCCATTCAGTAGCTGTTCTAGAACACCCTCCTCCATGATTTTTTTTATTGTTTGCTTGTTTTTAAATTGGTTTTTAAAAGTGCATGTTATCCAGATAATGTCATGGTACCCAGTTCTTGGAAAATGGCATCAGCACTGAAAGTTGCCATCTACTATTTTGCACAAATAAGCAATCTGCATTTTAATAAATATTCTCTCTGAAAATTCTTAGGAGACTTAAATTAACAGAAAGCTTGGTTTCTTTCTTGCTGTCATTTTCAATTGCTTGTTTACTAATTATCTGAACACTGCAATTAAATATGGTGAGATCATATGTAGCCAAGCTACCAAATAAATACTTTCAAGGGAAATGCACTTGTCAAAATTCAGGTTTATGCCCTTCAGTGTGCTAGTTCTAAGCAAAGAAAACACCAAATAAAGGAATGTGTACTGAGCGGAGCATAATCAAAACTTTAAAACATCCAAAAACCTGCCTAAGCTGGTACTTGGATATCCTAATAGCAGGGACGTCCAAGTGCCGATAATCAAAACAAACTTTCTGGATGTTCAGCAGCACTTCTAAGCTCAAAGGGGCGTGTTGGGAGGTGTGAATTGGGCAGGCTTCCACCTGGATGTCCTGAATCAATAATCAAAGCTTTTCAGGACTTTCTAGGAGGAACATACATGCTGGGACTTAGACCAAAATAAAATGAGTCTAAGTGCCCCATGATGACCACTGGAGAGTTTAAGGCATGAACCCCCTCCCCCCCTCAGTTGTCACATCCCCCTTCTACCACCCAGAGATGGGGGGAAAACAGCAGCCATTAAGCCATTAAGCAGTGAGCAGGAAAATTACTACCGATTTTAATTAGCTTGTTCTGTCCGGAGCCCTGACGCAGCAAAGCGAAACACGGGCGGCCTTCGTCGGCAACGGACAGCTGACAGAAAAAGCACTAATGTTACAGCAAAGGCAAAAGTCCGGCATGAAAGCTAAAGCTAAGTATTAAATCATTTTGAAAAGTTTAAAAGTTAAAGATGAGATTAGAAGCTAAAGCTATAAATTAAACGTAGGGGAAGGCAATAACCAATGATGTTAGTCCCATTTTGGTTTGCAAGCTAAGTTGAAATAACAAGCGGCAAACCGGAACCTGAGGCTTTCCTTCCAATACACTAATTGCACAGTTATATCTATGTTTAAGCTACAACATGGTATAATCATATGAATATTCTGTGTGCAGTGAATATTTTTTGGTTTTGGATTAAGTGATTTGCCCAGGATCACAAGGAGTAGCATGGGATTTGAACCCACAACTTCAGGGAGCTGAGACTGTAGCTCTAACCACTGCATCACACACTCTCACTACATCCCCCAAAATCCCCCCTGACATCTCCACCTCCCCCACATTACCCAACATTTCTGTACCCCTGATATCCCCAGACCCCTCCAACATCCCCCACCTCTGACATCTCCCAACATTTCTGGCCCACCCTCCCACATCCCTGGCCCCCCATACCTTCCACTGATAAATCAGCAGGAAGTAAGCACACTCCCTTCTGCTTACAGGTCTGCATGATGAGAATGGTGGGCCTTTCCCTCCCAATGCATCTTGTGATGTCGGGAGTCCAAAAATGTTGGGGGATTAGGGAGGTAGATGTATGATTACTTGAGCTGGATTATGCATTTCTTATACCACCTTTGTGGTCAACTAAGTTTACATATTATACACAAGTACTCTCTGTCCCTATTGGGTTTATAATCTAAGTTTTTTATACTTGGGACAACAGAAGGTTAAGTGACTTGCCTAGGTCACAAGAAGCTACAGTAGGAATTAATCCCAGTTCTCCTGAGTTTCAGCCCACTGAACAAACCCTTAGGCTATTACTTTACTCTGCCCCCTCCCCCCTTTCCAGAAGCAAAAGGCTTTCTTTTTATCTAAAGCTGAACCAGTGGCTAACTGGAGCAATGACATGGGTTCAATGGGTTTCATGGGGGTGTTTCTGGTCAAGGGTTTCCAAGTCTTTATGCAGTGCCCTCAGTTACAGATGTATGGAATAGTGATTTGTGGAACAGTTAAATTGCCACTAAAAATTGCTGATTTGCCCCAAATAGGCAATTTAATTGGCCAGAAGCCATTTCTGGCTAGTTAAATCACTTTGAATGTTGACCCAAATCTTTCTTTTCCAGAAGGTGCTAATATAAATGACTTAATTGATCCAGATCTTTGTTCGATGTAGTACTCATCCTTTGATGATGAAGTTGAAATCTTGTGCAAGGCTGTTTTGGAGCTTTGGCATTTAGATTGTTACCTTTTTATTCTGATTTCTTTTATTTGTTAGAGCTTAAATTAGAGGAGAATTATTATTGTGACCAATGTATATCTATGGGATGTGCTATGGAAAATGCATGTTTGGAGTCATTTTCAACCGTACTGCACTGAGTAGTAGAGACAGTATTAGGTAACCACATGATTGTGCATTATTTGGATGACTTTCCTTTGTAGGTGCAATGGGAACATCTGATTATGGTAATTTAGTGAATACTTTTCAATATTAAGCTAGCAAATTAGTCGTTCTGTTATCCAGAGAAAAGGCTGAAGGACCTATTACAATGTTCAGTGTTTTGGGAATTGAATTGGACACAATTCAGATAGAGTCCCAGTTGCCAAATGAGAAAGTTAGCCATTTAAGTACCTTGTTCTTCCAAGAAGTTGACACTACAGCCAGGTTCAGCCACTTATTGGTTTGTTTAATTTTGCTTGTCAAAATATTTGAATGGGTAACACATTCATTCACAGATTGACTTGTCTCATTGTGGGAAACTAGAGGCCGGTAGGCCTCACTTCAGTAATTGGAAAAATAATGGAAGCATTGCTGAAGGAAAGGATAACACATTTTTTAGAGTCCAATGGGTTACAAGATTCAAGGCAACATGGTTATTCTAAATTTAAATTGTGCCAAATGAATCTGATTAAATTCTTTGACTGGGGGACCAGAGAATTGGATTGAGGACATGCGTTACATATAAGTTACTTAGATTTCAGCAAAGACTTTGACATGGTTCCTCATAGTAGGCTCTTGAATACATTTGATGTGCTGACGTTATAAGTAGTTGACAAGAGACTGAGTTAGCCAAGCCCAGAATGGAGATTTCGGACCTCAGCGCTGGAGGCTTTCCTGCACCAACTTCTTTGGGAGAAGGAGCAGCAGGAGAGTTGGGTTCATAGACAAAACCGCCGAAGACAAAGGTGCGTGCCGACAACTGAGCGCAAGATGGAAGCGCACGCCGAAGAAAGAGTGTTTTTAGGGGCTCCGATGGGGGAGTTTGTTGGGGAACCCCCCCACTTTACTTAAAACAGATCACGGCGGCGTTGGGGGGGTTTGGGGGGTTGTAACCGCCCTCATTATACTGGAAACTTAATTGTTTCCCTAATTTTTAGGGAAAAAGTGAAGTTTTTCAATAAAATGTAGGGGGTTACAACCCCCCTAAGCCCCCCACAACACCCCCACAATGCGGCGCGATCTGTATAAAGTAAAGTGGGGGGTTCCCCCCACACACACCCCGTCAGAGCCCTTTAAAACAGTCATTTTCTACGCGTGCCTTTGTCCCGGCGCGCTTTTGATCTGACACCGGAGAGTTGCCAAGCACTGGAGCAGAGTTGAGGGGTGCTTCTGGTGTCTCTTCCATCCATTTTGGGGTGCTTCAAAAGTCTAGAAAGATTGATATGGAAGTGTTATGGCAAGCCATATCATTAATGGATGCTAACCTTGAACTTTCTTTTTCAACTTTAAGTACTTCAAGAAAGGTTCAAGGGGAGATCCGGGAAACTACAGACTGGTGAGTCTGACTTCGGTACTGGGTACTGGGAAAGATGGTAGAGTCACTGATAAAGACCGCATCATTAATCACCTTGACGGACACAGGCTGATAAGGACCAGTCAGCACGGTTTTAGCAAAGGCAGATCCTGTTTGATGAACTTGCTGCACTTTTTTGAGGGAGTAAACGGACAGATAGACAAGGGCGACTCGGTCGACATTGTATATCTGGATTTCTAGAAGGCATTTGATAAGGTTCCGCATGAATGACTACTTTGGAAAATTGCGAGCCACGGAATCGAGGGTGAAATACTCCCGTGGATTAAAAACTGGCTGGAGCATAGGAAACAGAGAGTGGGGTAAATGGACAATACTCGGACTGGAACAGCATCACCAGTGGAGTGCCGCAGGGTGCTCTTCAACATCTTTATAAACGATCTGGACATTGGTACGACGAGTGAGGTAATTAAATTTGCGGATGATACGAAGTTATTCAGAGTAGTGAAGACACAGGGGGATTGCGAAGATCTGCAAGGTGACATAATCAGGCTCGAGGAATGGGCATCAACATGGCAGATGAGGTTCAACATTGATAAGTGTAAAGTGATGCATGTAGGTAACAAAAATCTCATGCATAAATACAGGATGTCTGGGGCGGCACTTGGAGAGAACCCCCCAGGAAAGAGACTTGGGAGTTATGATCGACAAGTCGATGAAGCCATCCACGTAATGTGCAGCTGTGGCAAAAAGGGTGAACACAATGCTAGGAATGATAAAGAAGGGGATCACGAACACATCGGAGAAGGTTATCATGCCGCTGTACTGGGCCATGGTGCGCCCTCACCTGGAGTACTGCGTCCAGCACTGGTCATCGTACATGAAGACGGACACGGTACTACTCGAAAGGATCCAGAGAAGAGCAACTAAGATGGTTAAGGGGCTGGAGGATTTGCCGTACTGTGAAAGATTAGAGAAACTGGCCTTTTCTCCCTCAAACAGAGGAGATTGAAAGGGGACATGATCAAAATATTCAAGGTACTGAAGGGAATAGACTTAGTAGATAAGGACAGGCTGTTCACCCTCTCCAAGGTAGAGAAAACGAGAGGGCACTCTCTAAAATTGAAAGGGGATAGATTCCGTACAAATGTAAGGAAATTCTTCACCCAGAGAGTGGTAGAAAACCGGAACACTCTTCCAGAGTCTATCATAGGGGAAAACATCATACAGAGATTCAAGACAAAGTTAGACAAGTTCCTTCTGAACCAGAACGTGCTCAGATAGGGCTAGTCTCAGGGCACTGATCTTTGATCAGAGGGCCGCCACATGAGTTGACTGCTGGCCATGATGGACCACTGGTCTGACCCAGCAGCGGCAATTCTTATATTCTTACTGATTGTGGAACTATTTTTTCCAAAGTTGAGCAACAAAGTTTAGCCCTTCCAAAGGTAAATGAAATGTTGGAGAAACAAGAAGAAAAGATTCGGGACATTAAGGTAGTTGCAAATGACTTGAAGGAAAGAACTTTTATGGCAAGGAAAATGGAATCTTTTGAAAATCAATTAAGAAAAAATAACCTGAGACTTTTGAATTTTCCTAAGAGTCCTTTGATTTCCCCATTGGAGAAAATATTTTACAGAAATTCTTGCTATCCCAACGGACAATTTGCCTCCGATTGTGAGGGCTAATTACCTTCAAATAAAGAAACCTGCAGGGGTTTCTACCCCTAAAGAGACTCAAGTAGATAAAGTGGTGGATATGAATTTAACATAGTTTTTAGAAAGTTCGCTTGAGGTCATATCGGAAAGAAAAGCCTTGCTTTGGAAAATGATAGAGAATATGTATTTCATCTTTATTTCCGACATGTAAATGATCAGTTTTTGGGCTCTACTGTGCGAATATTCTCTGACATGTCTCAGAGGTCCCAGAGGCATAGAAAGGAATTCCTGGCATTAAGGCCAAGACTCCTAGCCCTGGGGGCAACTTTTCTGTTGAAATTTCCTGTGAAATGTTTTATTACATATCAGACAAAGAATTACTTGTTTTTGGAGCCTAAACAGCTGTTAGAATTGTAGAATCTAGGGAGGGTGCAGCATCTGTAACTTAAGATATGTAACGTCATTAATTCCGGCTTCAGGACCAATGGGTTATTGCTGTTTTCTCATTTGATTAATTGTATAATTCTTTCTAGAAATTGATTTCCTGTTGTCTGCTCTCAAAGCATTGTGATCTATATAACTGAATAATATTTCTTTTTTCTTCTTTTTCCTTTGGAAATTATTGATCTGATTCAAGTTGTGTTTACTATACTTGATTGTTAATAAGAAATGTGATAAATAAAGAAAAAGAAAATGGTTGATGAACAGATGCCAGACTGTGGAGATTAATGGAATTTGATAGGAGGAAGGAAAAGTAAATAGTGGAGTGCCTCAAGGAGCAGTGCTGGGGCCGATCCTGTTCAATTTTGTTGAAGGGTTAGAAGATAACATTTGAGTGGAACCCCAGAGGGAGTGGAAAACATGAAAAAAGATCTGCAAAAGTTGGAAGAATGGTCTAATGACTGGCAACTAAAATTAAATGCAAAGAAGTGCAGAGTGATGCATTTGGGGAGTATAAATCCAAGGGAGATGCAAAAGTTGGAAGAATGGTCTAATGTTTAGCAGCTAAAATTAAATGAAAAGAAGTTCAGAGTGATTCACTTGGGGAGTAAAAATCCAAGGGAACAGTATGTGCTGGGAGGTGAGAGGCTGATATGCACTGATGGGGAGCAGGACCTTCAGGTGATAGTGTCTGAGGATCTGAAGGTGATGACAGGCAGTAGCTGTTATAAGAAGTATGCTATGGTATGGCTGCAGCTTGAATACTGTGTGTAGTTCTGGTCGCCGTATCTCAAAAAAATATATAGCGGAATTAGAAAAAGTACAGAGAAGGGCAACTAAAATGATAAAAGGGATGAGATGACTTCCATATGAGGAGAGGCTAAAGAGGCTGGGGCTCTTCAGTTGGAGACAAAATGGCTCGGGGGTGATATGATAGAGGTCTATAAAATACCGAGTGGAGTGGAAAGGGTAGATGTGAAACACTTGTTCACTACTTTCATGTTAGCCTGTCAGCAGCCAATGACCAGACTCACTATTAATGGCTATGAAGACAAATCCTATATAACAATGGAGTTCCTGGACATTAGGCAGAATGTGAATGAGAATGTGAGAGAACAGAGTATGAGCTAGAGCTAGAATGAGTGAAAGCATGACAGAATTGGTGACTTCCAGTCCTGAAAAGAGACTGGAAAGATGTACCATGGTGAACGATGCCTTGCCTGGAAGGGTGCAACAATCTCTTCCTGTTCAGCGGTAAGACATTTCTAATAAAATTAAGATAACATCAGAAATGCTGCCACAGTTAAATTTAGTTTTAAAATCAGATTCTTTTGGAGCACTACTAGCCTGAAAGCAACTAACAAACATCAAGTTCATTCACTAAATAAGGGGTACGCTAGAGTAGGTATGTGGCATTGACTCTGTGTGGAAACAAACATATCTTACTGAGACACAGAGATTGTAAGTTTCTAGATATTTCTTTAATCTGACCTTACTTAAGATTGTTAGTTGATCTGAGTTAATATTTAATAGAACTTTTAACTCCACATGGGCATATCAAGCAGCAAAACTGTGGAAAGCATTACCAACTAATATTAACCAGCAATCTAATTTTAAATGTTTCAAAAAAGATGGATTTTTTGGACCCCAGTTCGATTTGATTTCAAAAAATAGATAATTCTAAATCTAATAGATGCTGGTATTGTCATATTAATATAGGGACTTTGGATCTTCTGTTATATTTTTGTCCATTGATACTTAGTTTCTGGAAGTCAAATTGGGGACAAATAAATCCTATTCTTGAGTCATCTATTCCCTTAACCTATGAAGCTGTAATTTGTGGTACGTTACTACATGTTAAGCCTACTTTAGATAAGTATAAAAGTTGCCTTTTCCTGATCATGACAGGAATAGCTGTTCAACTGATCACACATAATTGGAAGAACCACGACAGGAGTAATTACACTTTTTGGTGGGTAAATGTATGTACCACGTATAAGTATGAAAGAATGATGGCGGAACGTTTGGGGACTAGTAAGTCCTTTAATGATGTATGGAGTCCATTGACCACTTTTGCTGCATTACAGTAAGGGTCTTGTTTCTCTCCTTTTCATTAGATTTCTTTACACAACCAGGGAGGGTGGGTGGGTTGGGGGAGGGAAATGTACTATGAGGAGTTAAATTATTTAATTATAATATTGAAATCACATCATATGTATTATTGTATTAATAATCAAGATGAGTATGGGAGTAAATGACTGTTTAATCTAATAATTGTATAATTATTAGTGCGTTCTATGCAGTATTTATGATTTACCAATTTGAAAATCAATAAAGATTTAAACAAGAAAAAATGTTTCAAAAAAGACCTAAAGATTTATCTTTTTCAAGAATTTATTACGAATGATTCCTAAATATTGTAATTCTTGGTTTTAATTTGTATCACCATAATTACTCATGTAAATTGCTGGAACTTCATTGGTAGTATACAAATAAAGATTGTATTGTATGGTATTGATCTGAACTAAATAATGCCTTTTTTTAAAATCCCAAGCACCTCTCGTATATACATATAAAGCATAGCACTGAGAAGGTATAAACAGATCCCATTATACTCTCACTGGTGCTGGGATCCAAAGTGGAAACAGCACTCCTATCAGTAGTATTACTTAGGGCTCCTTTTACGAAGCCGCGGTAGCGGTTTAACGCACGCTAAACCGCCGGACGCACTAGCCACTACCGCCTCCTCTTGAGCAGGCGGTAGTTTTCGGCTAGTGCAGGGTTTAGCGCATGATTAAAAGTCATGCGTGTTAAAGCTGCTACCGCGGCCTCATAAAAGGAGCCCTTAGGGTTGCCGGTGCAATAGTGGGGAGGGCTTGTTTGGGGGTATAAGAAGGACTTTCTATTGGAGGAGCGCTCTGAAGCCAACATATTTCCTGCCCCTTTAAGAGACAGCTTAGAAGCATCAGGCTGGCACACAGTTTGGGAAGTACTAGGCTATACTGTAATGATGAACTGGATCTTTCTGATTCAAGCAAAAAGCTCCTAAGTGAAAAATGTAATTAATATATGGACAGGCATTTCAACTAAAAGAAAAGGGTGGCAGATGGAATTAAATAATTTTAGGAAGTCACCCTTAGCATAAACATTACAGTAGCAGTAAAAATAACAAGAATCACAATTTTAACAAAAAAAGAAGAAGGTGCTCAAGTCCTAGCGACTTAATGAATTATAGATCTAAAAAAATAATAATAATTGGTTTTGTGCTAGTCTGGTAAGGTCTTCCAGTATCATCCCCATAATTGTTTTCAATGTGTCTAACCATCGCCTGGTTCTTTTGATATTTCCAAACATAATGTCCTTCTCCAATGATCTTTCTCTTCTGATGGTGTGACCAAAATAAGACAATTATAACTTCATCATTTGGACTTTGAGCGACATAGCCAGTTTGATCTCTTCCAGAAGCGATTTGTTAGTTCTTCTGGTGGTCCATGGCACGCATAAAATCCTTCTCCAGCACCAAAGGTCAAATGAGTCAGTCAATCTTCTTTTTGACTTGTTTCTGTAGTGTCCAGCTTTCACATCCATAATTGACCACAAAATAACAAGAATCACGATTTTAACAAAAAAAAAAAAAAAAAGGTGATCAATACAAAAACTTTACACAATACAAGCAACCCATTTGAATACTGGTGAAAAATTATGAGAATGAATGTTTTTATGTAGTTCTGGCAATAAAATTCCGGATTCGGAAGCCCTAATACCTAGGGGAGAGTGTGGCATAGTAGTTAAAGCTATAGCTCCAGCACCCTGAGGTTGTGACCCTGGGCAAGTTACTTAATTCCCCCCACTGCCCCAAGTAAATTAGATAGATTATGAGCCCACCAGGAAAAACAGGGAAAAATACTTGAGTACCTAAATAAATTCCTGTAAACCACTCTGAGCTCCCCTGGGAGAATGGTATAGAAAATTGAATGAATAAATAAATAATGGTAGACTTGGACATTGTGGCCATGATAGAAACATGCACAGATTTTATTTTTATTTTTATAAATTGCTCATTTTAGCCAGACCTTTATATGAGAGAAGTCTTATTTTAATCCTGTGTTGTACATTTTCACCTCCTAAATGAGATCAAATTAAAATTGCAGCCTTGCTAATTAATTGATGGAAGTTACATATGTAGGTTTGTAAAATGGAGCCATTTCATGTGGAAGGAGCATCATTTACACATGGGAGTTTCAAAATTCCTATTTCCATACTGAAGTACCAATACTTTCATGTGGAAGCTGCCAGGTTTGTGCCATTCATGTTTTTTCAACATGTATATTTCTAAAATAGCTGCTCCTTCAAGTTTTTGAATAGAAACTGCATTGGCAGAACATCGCAAACTGGACATCCCACTTCCTGATCTTTATGTTCTATGTAAGATCTAATCTAATCTAATACAATTTAGTTCAAGACAATTTACATAAAAAATAAGCCATGATAATTCTATGGGGAAAATATAATTCTTTGGATAAACAGATGTCCTTATAAATCTTTAGCTAAAAGTACTAACTTTACAATCTATCATATAAAAATGTTTTCAAGTTCTGAATTTGGGTGCAATTTTCAGGTTTTCTTATCCCTGTAAATGTTTTATTAAATTTGGTGGTTTTAAATATATATATATAAATACAAGTATATATACATATAACCAGACCAGTTGAAGGTCTTTATAGACTTAAAGAAGATCATTAAGGTATAAGATTGAACAGGTATAATTAGATATAGCTATAAGGGAATAGACTAAGTAGAGAAAGAGAGATTTTCACCCTCTCCAAGGTGGAGAGAATGAGAGGGCACTCTCTAAAGTTAAAAGGGGATAGATTCCGTACAAACGTAAGGAAGTTTTTCTTTACCCAGAGAGTGGTAGAGAACTGGAATGCTCTTCCAGAGTCTATTATAAGGGAAAACACCCTCCAGGGATTCAAGACAAGGTTGGACAAGTTCCTGCTGAACCAGAACATAAGCAGGTAAGGATAGACTCAAATAGGGCACTGGTCTTTGACCTAAGGGCCGCCGCATGAGTGGACTGCTGGGTCTGACCCAGCAACGGCAATTCTTATGCTCTTATGTTCTAACAGAACTACTGATTTTTGGATTTTTGACCTTTATGTTTGTGGTCTAAGGCACATAGAAACATAGAATATGACGGCAGAAAAGGGCCATTGGCCCAAAAAGTCTGCCCACTCTAAGAACCCTCCCCCCCCCTAAGCACTTCCTTGAAGTAAACCCACATGCTTATCCCATTTTTTTCTTAAAATTGAGCGCGTTGCTGGCCTCAATTACCTGAGCTTATAATGTCAAATAGTAAATTTCCTTAATTTATGTTTATCTGTATTTCTGTAACAAGTGGCTACTTGTGAAAATTTAAATTTCAACATTCTATGAAATTTCCAATAGCTAACTTTGGCCTTATCTGTATAGGTAAATCATTCCAAATAACAATAACAGCATATATAAAAGAAGAATTAAATTGATGTTTAAAATGTATACCTCTAAAAGGTGGAAACTGCAATAAAAAATGTATTAATCAATGGACTCCTTTTACAAAGCCGCGTTAGGGCCTTAATGCAAGGAATAGCACATGCTAGCCGCTACCGCCTCCTTTTGAGCAGGCGGTAGATTTTCGGCTAGCACGCTATAGCACACGCTAATCTGCTGCATGTGCTAAAAAACTTAGCGCACCTTCGTAAAAGGAGCCCAATGTTTTAGATGAATAATGCAAATGTGAAAAGAACAAAATGAGATGATCGGAAGCCTCTGCCTGTATAATATGATGAATCAGACAAACAGTTTTAAACTATATACATTTCTCTATAGGCAGCCAATGAAGTTTCTTATAAAATATAGAAACACCATCTTCAGACCAATCTCACTGCAGTATTTTGAATCAACTGCAATTTTTTTTTGCCATTTTTGAGTTTAATTCAAATATAAAGAATGGCAATAATCGAGTTGTGATAATATCAGCATCTGAACTACCAATGCAAAATGATGTAAAATAAAATAAGATTTCACCAGTCTCATTGCATACATGGTTTTCTTCCATAAATTTGCGATTTGATCTTTGTATGTCAAGGAGGGTCCAAAATAACCCCTAATAATTTGGTTGTTTTTTTCCAATATAATCAATGTAGGGGCCAAAGATAACTGATTATTAAACCATGAAACTTTTGTCTTATTTATATTTATGGGGCATTATGGGTTTGTGTTTCTACAGAAGCTATATGGAATGTAATCATGGCTTTGATATGGAAGAATATGTGCATGTTATATGTGAGATTCTAGTTAAGATATATCAAAGCTGTTTTTTGTTGGGGTTTCTTTTGTGTTATGTTGTTTCTGAGATAAATGTTATGACCTACATCAAACATTTTTTCAATAAGAAGCTTGTATGCAATTAGATCAGGAAACTGCAGTGTGATGATTATTATTACTATCATTATTGGCCCCCTTTTATCAAGCCACACTAGTGTTTTTTTATTACAGACCACTGCGGTAGAAGCTCCGACGCTCATAATCATTCTATGAGCATCGGAGCTTTTACTGCGGCGGTCTGCGAAAAAAAACCCAAAAAAAACACATTACACAGCTTGAGAAAAGGAGGCCATTATTTGCTGTATAATTTCAGCCTCATTTGCTATTTTCCCCAATTGTAATAAAAGTTTTAAAATGTTATAAAGACTCTTCATAAGAAATCATGGGAGCTAGGCTGCTGTGCTGATATTGAGAGCAATGGTTGCAGAAGGTAAAATAAATGGCACTTTTGTTTTGTTTTTTTGGTGTACAGAAGTTTGGGGATGAAGCAGCAGGTGTTAACAGAGTGTCCACAATGAGACCTTATTTTTTTTTTTTTTTTAAGCAATCCCATAACATGTTTATTTTTTTTCCTTATATCTCCTGAATAGATGATCAACCATTTTTTCCCACACAATGTACCCTTCTCAGGGAAAAAAATGATTATGGCAAGTCAAGCCTGTAGTGAATAATGTCTGATATTAATGACAATTTCTCAGTGTACTACCAGTGGTATCTGGAAATTGAGAAGAACGTTATTATATATAAAACATTCTCATGACGCTCCTATTTGTGGATCTCTGGGGGTTTTAAAGGCTATTACAGTTCAAGATGGATCATAAGTACAAACATTCACATGGAAAATAAATGTCATCCATCTCTGAAATTATCTTTGTGGTTATTTCCAGAGAATATAATATAGTTTGAGGAAGGACGACCTATCTTACAATTATTGTTTCCGTGGGAAAAATAAACAATAGACCTTAGTACCATTAAAGAGTTTAGGATTAATCTATAACTACTCTGAGGAATTAGAAATATGAATGGTAACAACGTTAAAATAAGAAACAATTCTTGCGATATAAAATCAACCCAATATACCTCCTTATCTTTTATCAAGCCACCCTGATGAGCAGCGCAAGCTAAATGCTAAGCCACCAAAATGAATAGAATGGGCAGCTCAGCAGTTAGCTTGGTAAAAGAGTAGAGGGGTAAAAGCTGCAGTAAGCTCAAACCTTGTGTTAAAAAAACACTACCAAAGGGCATGCTCAGGTATCCCATATTAATTTTGGGATCAGCACATGCTAAAATATAGATTTTTTAAAACTACTATGAGGACCCAAGATGGTGTTGAGGATGGACGTGTAGTGCAGAGCTTTCTTCTTGATTATACTCCGAATACTCGCTGAAGCTTACCTCTTCTTTTTTTCTTCCTGGTTGGTTCCTTCATGATGGGGAAGCAAAAGGAATGTACCCAGCCTGGTCTTCCAGTGGTTGGGAACTCGAGGCATTTAATCTAAACCACCATTGTAGGAATGCTGATGCGTCAAGCGATGAAGGCAACGTCGATTTCAGGAGGGACGCCGAACTCAATGGCAAACCTTAGTTCCGGACAGTCTCACTGAGCTTGAATCAGGGGCAGGCTCCTCTTCAACCTGGAAGTGATAGGCCCACAGAGACAGAGGTGGCACAGTCCTCCCAAGCGGAGAGGAAGGTGTCTAGCCATGGAGGAGCAGCAGGAGAGAAACTGATGGTTGAGATGGATCCTGCTGGAGCCCTGACATCGGCACTCTGCATGGAGGCTGGAGAGATTTCTTCCACCGGGAGAGAGAATATGCAGTTTGGAGAGATGGTAAAGCCTGCTATTGTCAATATGGACAAATTGTGGAGGGTTATTGAAGTCATGTATGCAATCTCAAAAAAGCAGTGACGATGTCATGAAATGATTGTGGTTCTATCAATTCCCTGGTAAACACTCAAGGTGAAGTGCTATGAGAACAAGGTGAGAGTATGAAAAGACATGAAGAGCAAATAAATCAAATTAAGAACTTAGAAGTGGATTTTGGAGAAAACAAGATGGCGCCTTAGTAGTAGGACGCGGTGATTACTGCTCCCATTCGACAATGAAACTGCTTCATTTTTGCTCTAAATAGAGATCAACATTATGCCGAAAAGAAGAGGTAGAGTGGTGGTAGTCCGACCGCCAGAGCCTACCTTATTGTGGCAGGTAGCAATCACAAGCTTCTTTTTCTCTTCTCCTCGGGACGTTCCTGCAGAGCTACATGTGAGGGAAGCGTTGGCATTAGGAAGCAAAATCTCACTCAGCCCCATGAAACCAGCGCTTTCTTTGCAGCCAAGTAATAGGGGAACGCTGGCAGCAATGCAAGCAGTGGACTCAACGCTGGCTATGGAGCTATCGGGCTTGCTGGCGCCCCAGGATTCTGCGGCTGGGTAACCTTTTGCAAAGGAGGCTTTAGGAATTTCACGGAGGGAGGGGAATTGCCAACTCTTCAGCCCCTCGAGAGACCCACTGAAATCACATTGGAATCGATTTGGACTGCATTTGTTCCCTACACAAGGTATGTCTGGGAATCTCACCACTTGTTCAAAATCAAACTTTGAAACTACAAAAATTTGAAGAAGAGTTAAAGGTCCAAGGGGAGAAAGTTAAATCTTTAGAACAATCTGTTCAAGGAGTTCAGTCTTCTTGTACTTTAATTACTCAGGACAAATTGGTACTTTTGAGGAAAATGGAAAATTTTGAGAACTATACTAAACAGCTGAACTTAAGATTTTTGAATTTCCCGATAACCCTTACAATGTCCCCAAAGAGTTGTTCTATAAATTTTTGAAAGAAGTGTTTAAATACCCCAAAGAAGGGCTTCCTTCTCTACATAAAATATATTTTTTGCCTGTTTCTGTTAAAAAATCTTCCCAGCCTATGTCTGATCCTTTGAGTCCTATGGATCTTTCAAGAATCCTGGAGACTTCAGAAGAAATAGTTTTGTGTACAACACTTCTTGTGACATTTGTATTTCAACAGGATAAAGATGTGCTTCGCCTATTTTTTAGGTTGAAAGAAGTCTTTTTGAATAGTAAGATCTCTATATTTTCAGATGTCTCAAGAACGACACAAACAAGAAGGAAAAGATTCTTAGAATTAAAAGAAAATGTTAAAGCACTGGGGGCTAAATTCCAATTATGTTATCCTTGTAAATGTGTGATCTATTTAGATCAGAATTTAATACTTCTGACCTACTTGTTCTGTATATATACATTATACTATTCTCCGCAATTTGATGTACTTAGCATGTGCTAATATTTGTTTTATCTTGTGCTTCCCTTGGGAACACTGTCATTGTTGGTACCTCGTTCTCTTATATAAAAATCAATAAAATTATTTGAACAAAAAAAGAATACTTATGTTTTTTTATGAACTATCCCATTTGCAGGGTTTTGTGGGGGTTTTTTTGAAAGGGAAGGGAGTAATAATGCAAGGTTCCAAATGATTCTAATTCTCTGGTCCAATTTAAAAATGAGGACAAGCTACTATTTGTCAAATTTTTGTAATATGCCATTCCCTTTAGTATGTGAATTGTTTCTCTCCTGCATGAGGGCTATTCAAGAGTCTGTATATCTAAATAAATACTTGGAATGTATGTTCTCTTTATTATTAATTGGGATAAACTCCTGTTTGTTCAATAATTATATTTTATTGAAATAAATGAAAATTAAAAATTAATAACTTAGAAGTGGAACTTATTAAAGAGAGATCTCACATTCAGAAAAAGTTAGAATTTATGGAAAACAAACAGAGGAAAAATAATTTGAGAATGTTAAATTTCCCCAAATCTCCAATTGTCAAAATGGTACGGAGTCAAAATGGTACGGAGAAATTTGAAAGAGATTTTATTCATTCCAAATGAGAATCTACCGTAACATAAGAAACAATTTTTATACCACATAACTGGTAAGTTCTATAGGCTCATAAACAAACAAACAAAAAAACATCTAAAATGTGGCCTAAATGGGTACTTGGACGATTAAAAAGCCTGATCGTTCAAGTACCCATAATCAAAGCTGGTTTTAGAAGTATCTAAAGCAAGCTTAGGCCTTTCCCCTGCCTCTAAACGCACAGAGAGAAAAGAGACGTTTTTAGAGGAAGGGAAAGGGCGGGCGGGAGGTGGGCCAACCTAGACCTAGGCGTACAACAATTATAATCAAAGATTTTGACAGGTTGCCTAGTCGGCACTTATACGTTTTGACTTAGACCAGGGGTGTCCAACCTTTTGGCTTCGCTGGGCCGCATTGGCCAAAAAAAATGTTTCTGGGGCCGCGCAAACACTACAGCAAGACAGAGGAAGAAGCTGGCAAGATGGTAAACACCCGGGGGCAGCAGAGGAAAACACTGCATTGCCCTCGACCGGGGCCACACAAAATACTTCACTTGTCCGCATGCTGCCCTCGGGCCACAGGTTGGACACCCCTGACTTAGACCAAGTCAAAACAGGTAAAAGTGTCGAAAAAGGGGCTACTGAGTTGATGGTGGCTGGCGCAATCAGTTCAGCGGCCCAGCAACCTACCCTCCCACTGCAACCATCACGGCAGGAGAGATGCCCAATCTCTTCTGCCGCGGGTTGTGGCAGTTCGGGTAGAGGAGTGATCGCATCGCGGCAGGGGAGATGGCCAATCTCTCCTGCCGCGATACATCACCCCCCCCCCATGACATAATCAGGGCAGGAGGGAACCCAAGCCCTCCTACCCTGTCGAACCGCGACTCCCCCCCGATGACATCGGTGCAAGAGGGAGCCCAAGCCCTCTTGCCCCATCAAACCCCGACCCCCCCGATGACATCATGGCAAGAGGGAGCCCAAGCCCTCATGCCCCGTCGAACCGCGACCCCCCCCAATGACATCAGGGCAAGAGGGAGCCCAAGCCCTCATGCCCCGCGATCCCCGCCCCCGCTGAGACCGATGGGGCCAGGAGGAAGCCCAAGCCCTCCTGGCCTGGAGATCTCCCCCCTCACGATTCGGCCAGGAGGGAGCCCAAGCCCTCCTGGCCCACAACACCCTCTAACCTCCTCCCCCCACTAAAATACAGGCAGGAGGGATCCCAGACCCTCCTGCCCTCAATGCAACCCCCCCCACGACCGCCCCCCCGGAACCCCAATCAGCCTTCCACTGACCTGCCCACAGGAGGGGCCTAAGATAACTGGGCCAATTCCATTTGGCCCAGGTGCCTCAAGCCCCATCTGTGGGCAGGGTTTGAGCCACCTGGGCCAAACAGGCCCAAGGCCAGCCATTCCAAAAATGGCTGGCCTGTTGGACGGATGGGCTTGGCTCCCATCCATCCAACCAACATTTTTTAAGGTACGGGGAAGGGGCTGGGGGTGGGGGGGGGTTGCGGGTCAGCAGGGAGGGACAATCGGGGGTTGGGGGGGTGGTCATGTCGAGGACAGGAGGGACTGAGATCCCTCTTGCCTGTATTTTAATGGGGGGTGGGGTTTAGAGGTTGTCGTGGGCAAGGATGGCTTGGGCTCCCTCCTGGCCAGATCGTGTGGGGGAGAGGGGGGAGATCACCAGGCCAGGAAGGCCTGGGCTCCCTCCTGGACGGATCGTGTGGGGGGGAGGGGGGAGATCGCTGGGCCAGTAGGGCTTGGGCTCCCTCCTGGCCCCATCGGACTCGGCGGGGAAGGATCGCGGGGCAAGAGTGCTTGAGCACCCTCTTGGCCCGATATCGTCGGGGGGGGTGTCACGGTTTGACGGGGCAAGAGGGCTTGGGCTCCCTCTTGCCCCATGTCGTCGGGGGTCACGGTTCAATGAGGCAAGAGGGCTTGGGCTCCCTCTTGCCCCAATGTCGTCAAGGGGGGGGGGTCGCGATTCAACGGGGCAAGAGGGCTTGGGCTCCCTCTTGCTCCATGTTGTCGGGGGTCACAGTTCAATGAGGCAAGAGGGCTTGGGCTCCCTCTTGCCCCGATGTCATCGGGGGGGGGGATTGCGGTTCGGGGCAGGAGGGCTTGGGCTCCCTCTTGGCCGTATCACTGTAGGGGGGTGTGGATTCTGTAACCAGTGTTGTTTTTGACAGACACCGGTTACAGAATCCAGCTTTTAGGCGAAGGACTGGCTCCTCCTTCGCCTAAAAGCCCTTGTTTTGGACGTTTGGGGCTTAGGCTTTTTTTAGGTTGATTATATGGTGTAAGTTTAGACGTAGTGGTGGTCTGGGCATTTAAACAGCTGAACGTAGAGGCAGGCCATTATAAAAAAAAACCTCCTACTGGACATTTTTTTTGATAATGGACATTTTCCCTGCTTCTACTTTCAACGTTTAAGGCCTTAGGCCAAAAGGGGACTTAGATGGTTTTTTTTATTATTATGCCCCTCCATGTGTTTAAAAAAGATTAGAAAATATTACATACCAAATAAGTCAGAAATTAACTGAACACAAATATATCTTTAATTTCTTCCTGAAATGGAAATATGACACCAAACTTAATAACATGGGTTTCAAATCCCTATCCCAAAGGGCCGCCTGGTAAGAGAAGAGATGCTAATTGTATTTTTTATAGCGACAATCCTTTACTGATGGAAATAATTTTAAAAAAAACCCCACATTGGAGCTTTGTTTACATTTGGTCTAGACAATATAAAATGAATCGATTAGATAATTAGGTGCCTGACCAAATAGGACTTTAAAGCAGAGGCAGCCAAATTTAAATTTAACTCGAGCCTCCCAATGGGCAGCCAGTGAAGTTCCAGGTAGAAGGGGGCCATTTGGCAGAACTTCCTCAAATCATAAATCAAGCGGACCGCATTCTGGATTATTCATAGCCTAGATAGATTCTTTTGTGTACCTACCAAATACACTATGGGCTCCTTTTACTAAACTGTGATAGTGGTTTTAGGACCCGCTTAGCGTGTGCTGCATTGCTGTGTACTAGATGCTAATGCCACCATTGAGTTGGCGTTAGTTTTTGGTGCATAGCGCGAGGTTAGCGTGCGCGGCAATGTAGTGCGTGCTAAAAACGCTATCGCACCTTTGTAAAAGAGCCCTATATTGCAATAGTCCAGTTGACACAACACTAAAGATTGGACCAATAATTTAAATGATGCAACATCAAAGTAGGATCTTACACTACATAGCTTCCATAATGTGTAGATGGCTTTCCGTACTCGTACATCTTGCTTTTGCATAGTGAAATTATGATCTAAGTTGACACCCAAGATTTTAATGGGTATGTGATATTATATAGTAACAAAGATGTTTCAGTAGGAGTTTGACCTGAAGATACAAAGAATTTTGATTTTTTTTCTGGTTTTAATTTAATTTAAATTCTAACATCCAAGCTTCAATGGCCTTAAATATCTCCTCTACCTTATTTATGATATGTGAAATTGATTGAAAAAAAGGTAGGATGATGATAATATAATCAGCGTAACTGAATAATTTAATCCTCAGATAAGTCAGTTTTATGCCTAAAGAGGACAGATACAAGGACTCCTCCGTTTAACCTCATTATTAAATTTAACCTGATATGAACGGGTGGATAGAAATCCTTCAAACTTATTGTAGACTCCTTTATGTATACCAATAGCTTCCAAACATTCCAATAGTTTTGAATGATCCACCAAATCAAAAGCGCTGCTCAGATCAAACTGCATGATTAGTATATCAGAACCTTTACTTACCAAATAGTTGCCATTTTAGACCTTCTGCAAAATCACTGTTTCTGTACTAAACAGAGGACGAAAACCCGACTGAGATTCACGCAGAAATAAATAGGATTCTAAATAATTCAATAACAGGGAATGGAGCAGACCCTCCATAATTTTAACAAAAAAATGGAATCAGCACTATTGGTCAGTCATTATTAACCAGAGAGAGTGAATCTTTTGAATTTTTAACTATTGGTGTAATTAATATAAACCCTCCATTTGAAGGAAAAATACCTTTTTCCATCATATAGGATAACCAACTAAATAAATCTACTTTGGAATCCATTGGAGCAGATTTCATGATTTCTGGAGGGCAATGATCAAAATGACTAAATGATTTCTCATATTTGCTTTATTTGCTTATAATTTTATAAAAAGACCCCAATTTGGTTTCTCAAATTCTTTCCAGAGCATATTTGAAGGTACATGTGGGCGGGGTCAGTGATCACTGGAGGAGTGTGTGGACGTCTGTACTTTGTGTCTGCAGTGGTTATCTGGTCACTTTGGAAACCTGAGCACTTATACCTGTTTTTAGTTCGCCTAAGTCACAACATATAAGTTCTGTCTAAACAGTCTTGTCAAACTTTAAATTATCGCTGCAGAACGACTAAGTTTGGTCAGCTCACATCCCGCCCACCTCCCGACCTAACCACTCCTCAAAAAATGCCCCTTTTCATTCTAGTCACAGAGTGGCAGTCAAAAGGCGTAAGATACCTTTATATACGTTTAAAACCCATTTTTATTATCGGCACTTGAACAACCTTTCTTAGGTCATCCAGGCCCTGGGCCAACCGGAATCCTAGGTCTGACTCCCAGAGCATACTGGGAAGTGCTGGGAGTGGCCTAAGATTCCAATTGGCCAGATCCCTTAGGCCTTCCCAGGGAGTCAGGCCTAAGATTCCAGTTGGCCCAGGTGCCTAAGGCCCCTCCTACAGGAGGGACCATAAGCGCCTGGGCCAGTCAGGGTCTAAGACCCCTTCCTGCACCGGGAAGGGGCAGGCCCGCAATTCATGAGAAGGTGGGCCAGCTGTCTGGAGTTAAAAAGGATGTCTCTAACCAGCCAACATTTTAAGGTATAAGAGGTTCTGGGGGTCTGGGGGGGGGGGCAGCAGGAGGGATTGGGCATCCTTCCTGCTGGCGAAGGGGGTGTAATGAACACCAGTTAGAGAATCAGATTTAGGTGGGCTTAAGTGTCTGCCCGCGAGGATAGATGCGATTCTCTATAGGACACCCATGTATGATTCTCAAAAACTGCTTAGGTTGCTTCTGAGACTGGGCATCCTATACAGAATCCAGCCCTTAGAGCATGACCTAAAAAAAAAGGTAAAATTCCTTAAATACAGCCATGCTAGAAATGAACTTAGGGCCTGTCCTATATATAACGCCCCCCAAATCAGTGCCAACTAAAATGGCACTTAAGAGTGATTCTATAAAAGGCACGTGCCCTATATAAAATCATTGCCAGTATGCTAAGTGCTTGCTACATTGTATAATTGTTTTAGAACTGCCTTAAGTTTGATGTAATTTGAGTATTTGCTACGATGTGTGTTTTTGTTCTTGACAGCATATGTGCCTGCCGTTAGAAAGAGGTTGTTTTTTTTTTGTTCAAAATATTTTTATTGGTTTTCAAAAAAAGAGTACAACATTATGTACCAATTGTAGAAAATAAAAACAGAAACAGTATTGCTTGTATCATTCTTGGTTTGCATTAAAAAAAATGGCTCATGGTACTTAGCTCATCATTTCAAAAATATTTGCACACATAAATCATATTCATTCTTGTTTTTATAACTGTCAATTATTCAAAACCCGCTTCTTATTTTGCTTTATAGTATCCTTACGGAATTGATTTCCCTTACCTAATTTAACTATTGGTCTGTTTTTATCACAGCATGTATGGTATGTGAAATTTAAGATACATTTTTAATTATGCTGACCTTTTTATTGCTATTAGTTTTCTATTATATAACTTATGCATTCTCTCTGTTTTAGGTGTTTTTATTGATCTAGGACTCCTGATGCAGGCATTTTAGCCGAAACACGATGCGTATCAAATCCTTTGACTTGCCACATGTTTTTATGACTGGTTAATTACCTCATTTATTTGTACTGCACTTTTGGTTGCTATTAAAGTCTGAAGACCTAGCACCTTCTGCTCTTGGTTTCTGAAGTGTCATAACTTTTAGGAACTCCTATTTAGGCCAAGGAAAACAAGACCTAAATACTTGTGCCTAAGTTGTGCACAGATCAGGCATATTCTATAATGGTGCGAATGCCCATGACCCATTGTTGCTTCTCCCATGGCCACACCCCCTTTTCAGATTCATGCACTGGAAATGACGCACACCACTTTATAGAATGCATTTACAAAGCAGTATATGCAATGACTAATTAATGTCAATTAGTGTCAATTAAAAGGTGTTACTTGACAATTATCAGCACCAATTAGGCTTGTTAAACAATTAAGTTGTACACCCAAATCGGCTGTGTGCACTTATATATATATAGGCGCCATATATAGAATTTGGAGGTTAGTGCATGGGAAAGTTTCACATCAAAATATGCTAAACCCATTTCCTAATGTGGTTTAGATAAGGGCCTCTTGCTTTTGCCTATTTATGGTTTAATGCATATTGAAAAAAAAAAAATCAGTATATTAAAGAATAATTATGAAATCAGTTATATATATCAGAAGAAAAATTACACCAAATTTTCAGGGTTTGGGATCATTATAATGAGTCATGAATCCAACTTCTAACATCATTCAATTTTAATGTATTTATGTACACATTTGAATAATATACTACTAAGCTGCAGTACGGATTGGTTTTGTGTGCTTTTTGCTGGTCTTTTCCACACAGTAAGGCTGTTTTTACTGCAGCCACAAAAAAGCCATTTTTTCTACTAGTTTCATTTATGACTATATGTTAATATAAAAAAATAATTTTAGAGGAAAGGACACTACCAAACGTACATCTAAATTGAAAATTTGTGTCCAACATAATTTTGTTAACAGTGATTGTAAGCTCACACTCACAATAATTAGTCTTAAAGAATTGGGCCTCAAATCCACAAGGGACTTAAACTCCACTATAGTCTCTTTTCACGAGTTCATATTATTCTTATCGGCCCCATTGTGGAAAAAAAAAAACACCAAAACACAGAAACCCTGAGCAGTTTGAAACTAGTTTGACTTTTTCTCCTGACGCAGACTTTGCAAAACAAGGCCTTTTGGGCAAAGTCTCTTGTTGAGAATTAAGAAGAGAAGAAAAGTTTTGGTTTGAACTTTTACCTGCTTGGATTACAATCATCATTTGATGAAAAGTAGGAGTGCCACAAAGAAACAGCTTGATTCAACTAAACGATGTTTGGATTTAACTCTCTTCAGTGTTTGTTAGGTCTTGAACTTTTCATTTTTTAAATTTTGAATCCAGTAGATTCTATACTACTTGGTAGCGAGTGGTATTTTTTTTTACCAGAAAGGTTTTTCTCTGTAATAGGAGTTTTTTCTTTTCAGATTTTTTTTTTTTTCCACACTGGGGCCAATGAGAATAATATAGTGGAGTTTAAGTCCCTTGTGAATTTGAGGCCCAATTCTTTAAGACTAATTGTTGTGAATGCGAGCTTACAATCACTGTTCACAAAATTAAGTTGGACACAGATTTTCAATTTAGATGTGTGTTTAATATCATAATTAGCACATAGCCATTACAAAACTATTAGCAGGAGCTTCCACATTCTATTTTACAAAACCACAGTAGCGAGTCCCAGCATGGCAAATGCAACAGCCCAGAAGAACTGAATGAGCAGAGTCAATTTTGCTGTGTGGAAATCGCTACCGTGTCTTTGTAAAAGGAACCCTTACTGTGCACTAGCCATTAACATACGCTAATGTAGATGTGCTAACTGGTTAGTGCAGAAAGGTACACACTGTGACACATCCCCTCAAAAAAATACAAAAAAAAGAGCAAATGATTAATGCACGCAAATCCAAAAATTAATCTGGAATGCATTAGCATACTCAACATTGAGTTTTTTTTTGCTGTGTTAGGCATGCTTTAGTGCCTTTTGCAGCTTAGTAAATGGACCCCATTAGTTTCTTTTGGGGAGGATTCTAAAACCACCTTTATCTATTAAAACAGATGAGTAGTGCTCATGATACATCTAACAAAGTCAATTTATCAGATAGAAAAGTGAAGAGTATCATACAACATCTAGAAACCCCCCTCACCCCCACACAATGTTTTAACATTCTAAAAATGGACTAATTATGGCTCTTGTACCTGCTGACATCTCTGTCCTACCATCAATAAAAAGCATCACTGAAAATGTACAGCAGATGCTTCCTGATGATAAGGCACTCAAAAAGATGCTCGCAGAACCACTTAATCTGCTAAATGTCTCCCAACTACTCAAACCTATTTATTTGAGCAAATAAAAGGGTGGGAGTACTGCATTCTTGATTAATAGAAATTCAAGGCTCAGATACAAAAGGTTCATACAAACTATTATCTCTACAGTCATAAAATAGCATGGATCAATCTTATTCAAAGTTAGTAATATACTGTGCCTAAAAAATTGGTGCCAACCCCTCGCCCCCTCCTAACTGGTCTGCAAGCCCTTTTAGTGGCAGTCTTGGATATTGTTGCTATCAGAGAGACATGGTTCAATGATTCCCATGGATGAAAAACAAACATACCGGATTATAATATTTTAGGAAGGACAGAAATGGTTGAAAAGGCAGAGTAGCTCTCTATGTAAAGACCAATATTCAAACAACTGAAATGCAAGGGGGAAGGGAGGTGTCTGGGGAAATGAAAAAGTGATATGGATCACTTTGTAAAGAGAAAGTGGAACTTCTATCTGTATAGGTGTTGTATACAGACTTCAGTCCCAATCGCAGCAAATTGATAAAGATCTGGTTGTGGATATCCAAAAGTTGAGAAAGAAAGGGGAGGTGCTGTTGGGTAATTTCAACCTGCCAGATGCGGACTGGAAAGTTCCATCTGTGGAATCGGAAAGAAGTAGAATGATTGTTGATGTCTTTCAAGGGGCTCTGCTAAGACAAATGGCGATAGAAACTACAAGTGAAAAAGTGATACTGAATCTGGTGGAAAATCTTTGGACTAAGTGTATAGCCCTCAATGGAGATTACCCCAACTTTTTGGGTTGGGCTGAGAACTTTTCAGCTGTCCCTTATAGGGCAGGATTAATTCGTCAAGGGCCCCTAGGCACATAAGTACACTGGGCCCCCTGCCCCGCCCCACCCTACCATGTGCCCAGGTGGAAACTGCGTCAGAGGGAAGCTTTGGGCAAGCAGCACCGCTTGCACAATTACAGTTCCCATCGCCTTTCTTACCCGCGTTGCTTGCTTGTCTTACTTTCCGTTGATGGGGGGGGGGGGGGGCTGTGTTGCCAATCGGGGTGGGGCCCGCATTGCCGATTGATGCTGGAGAGGCCCATCGATGCTGGAGAGGCCCTCCTTCATCGGGCCCCCCTGACCATTTCGGGCCCTAGGCACGTGCCTACTTGGCCTATTGGTTAATCCTGCCCTGGTCCCTCGTATTTTATAGAATAGCACATAACAGGAATATTGGCATTTTTGTACCTTCTCTATATGCCAGTATTCTGGTCAGTTATGTTCCTTCTTGAGGCATAATTGTTGACACTCTCTTTATAGAATTATCCTATCTGAAATTATCTTTATTTTCATTTTATAGTATTGACATAATATTAGTCAAAACAAGAAAATAATACAAGTCAGTTCAAAGATTAAAATGAGACAATAGGTAATAATAAACATTTACAATTGAAATAAAGGAATCAAGGCAAAATTTTTCCCTTTCTCATATGGCATAACATTAAACACAAAATAAATTTTTACTGGTTTGTATCGTTAGACCTCAATCCATGGGGGAGAAAGCTTTAAAATTGCTGAAATCTTAATCAAATAGTACAAAGAAAAATGAAAATGGTAGCGGGAGAGAACATAACCAAAAACCTTATACTTGAGCAGGTTGAGACTGAACTTCTCTCAAGAATTTAAGTTTGCTCTTTAGCAGAAATAAATTTTGTCAACTGCTGAGGTTCAAAGAAAATAAATCTGTTCCCTTGATAGGTCATTACACATTTACAGGGGAATCTGAGTACAAACGTCGCACCTAACTGCAGAACCCTTGGTCTCAAAATAAGAAATTGTTTTCTTCTCTTTTGGGTCATTCGTGACACGTCTGGATACATTCTCACTATTTTAGTCATAAATGGAACATCTTTAAACTTGAAAAACAATTTAAGCATCCATTCCCTGTCAGCATCTATAGCAAATTGTACAAATAGCGTAGCAGTTGCCGGTATCTCTTCACCTGACCTCTCCAGGAAATTTGTCAAATCCAAACTATCAGCAGACAAATTCTGCTGGTTTGGTTTTTGAACAGATGCTCTAGTTGGTAAATAATAAATTTTAGTGAGAGGCGGATAGGAGATTTCGGAAACTTTCAAAACTTCTTTCAAATATTTTTTAAATGTATCCTGCGCTGAAATAAGTGGTAATTTTGGGAAGTTAATAATCCGAAGATTACTTCTTCTAGTCATATTTTCCAACATTTCCACCTTAAAATTAAGGTTTCCACTGTCTTTTACCCAGACCGAAGCCTGGGACTCCACTGTTTTTAATCTAGTTTCATATCCATCCACTTTATTTTCAACGCTGGATATCCTATTTTTCATTTCCAAATTTTCAGACACAACAGAGGTATAACGTGTAGTAAGTTGCTGCATTTGAGTTTCCAAAGAGATTTGCAAAGTAGATATTGCTTCCCAAATTGTCTCCATATTGAAAACCTTGGGCCTCTGCATTGGTGTCAGTTCAGCACCCAGAACCTCTGGTGTAAAAGTACCTGGAACTTCAGCAGGTGATGTAGTTAATGTCAGGAAATCCTGAGGAAGTTTCTGTCCCAGCTCCTCCGAATGCACAGATAATAGTGGCTTCACTCCTCCTCCTACTGAGCCGACTTCCGAACTCAGCATGCCTGGAGAGCAAACACCCTGGTGCATTTCCTCCACCGTCGACTGGCCAAACGCCCCCGAGCAACTCGGAGGACTTGGAGGACTTTGATCTTCAGTCAATCGGACAAACGCCCCCGGGCGACTTGGAGGACTCCGCTCTTCCGGGGTCAGAGATGTTGCCTCGAGGGAGAGCTGCGACGCTTCAGCCAGCGTGTCTCTCCCAGCCGAGAAAGCCTCCGGCTGTGTTGGCGTCCCTCGCTGAAGGAAGGCGTCCATCGGGCCCGTTGCTGCTGGTAAGGATTCGTCAGGGAAAATCCGAATCTTGGATTTTCGTTTCACCATTTCTCCACTTTAGAAAAAGAAACAGCAGTCAGGGAACATCCGTGGCGTCTAGCTCCAGACTCCCGCAGCCATCTTCCTTAGGCCACTCCCCCATCCTATCTGAAATTATCAATTAATTTTTGATCTAATTATGCCTTCTAAAGAGAATGAATCACTACTTTTTTTTTTTTCAAAGAAGGATTCAAATTGCCATTCTTCAGTGAAGTATTAATAAGCATGTTAACCAAGAGAAACAGCAGACCCCAGCTGCTATAATCAGCTAAAAGAATGTTAGATGCAAGGAACAAACAGTGACCTTGGTATCCTAAAAATGTGCTGAGAATAGTTTTAATTTAAAATCCTACATTCAAGAAATAACTAATTCGGTGTTGCATTAATCAACATATGGTTCAAAGAAACATGTTGATAATTTCAACAGTAACCTTTTTCATGTTGAAACACTGCCCAGATTCAATATTTGGCAATGGCATAGTATCAGGATCTAACTGAACTCTAATCATCTCTTTCTTTAAAAAATGAAAAACTCACACAAAGGCATAATTGGCTTTCCCTATGGAATTAAAAGAGACTGACTAGATAACTATTTAACAATCTGGAAATGTTTCCTAGGTCAATTCTATGCCATTGCTAGCATATTAGAATAATATATCTTCTTAGCTAACCTCACTGCAGTCCCATAAATCCCTCAGTTTTCTTTCTTGTTTTTTTTCTGGCACTTTTAGACAGTCATTTTAGAAGTGCTATTTGTGTTTTAAATGTGAATATCCCAGCACATCTATATCCAAACACCTTAAAGGTCTAAAATGCAATCTTAGAACAAGTCGGAGAAAAACATGGAAGTAGTGAAATTGTAGAAAATAGCAAGAGGAGTATCATGGGAAATATGGCATTCTCAACATCTAGCACTGATTCCGGGTAGCATGTTGATTTGCAGGAAATGAAAGAAAAATCTGGGGATTTTTACCACCTGTAAAGAACAAATAAGTGACACTGCAGCATATCTTTGCGACTGCTTATGTTAGTGCTGAGTGGAGGAGAACCTGATTGCCATCTCTGTTCACCCAGGTCTATCTTAAACTCCTTTTGGCCCCACTGATACCATTAGCTCTCTGCAGCTCAGCTCTCACCCCACTGTGCTGCCTGTCTCCACAAACCTCTTCCCTGCTACCTTTTCCCATAGCCACCTGTTTGCCCTCTCCACATTCATTCATGACCCCGCCCCAACTGAATTCCTCTCTGCATCTGACCAGTTACGTCTCTCTCCCTAGCCCTATGTGCAGTCTGTATCTATGCCTGCTTGTGTGTACAAGAGAGGTGGTAATTGTGAGCAGTGAACTGTAGTCTTTCAGTGATTGTGCTACTATACTGTGTCTCGATCTGGGGGTGGGTGGTAGGAGAGCACTTTTGTAGTTTGTGCTAGGGAACATTCTTAGTGGTGGGAGTTGGAGGCTATTCAGCAGAACATCTGGGCTGTGGAGACCATGCTACATGAGGCATACCAGGAGGAGAGGAGGACCACACGTCACATCCTTATCACAGGATATAAAGGCTCAGGACTATGCTCTTTAATCTCATGAAGTAGCAGGACATAGAGTGCTTCCACAGTATCATACAGGCAGTAATCACCCCTGTCAAAATTTGGAAGGCCTCTTCTATTCCATAACTCACAGGGGATAACCTCTGCCTGTCCTTCTCAAAGTTACTTCTACACTAACCTGTCCCAAAACTGACTGTTTCCAGGTTGTCTGGGGCTCAAATAGTTAACCATCTTCCATTCCATCAGAAAGGGCACTGTTGACTACATAGCATGCTTTCAGATCCAACAACTAAGTCAACTCATGATGACCCACTTCAATGAGGTAGTTTGTACCCATGTGACCCTCAGGAACTCCAGTGGTAGAAAGCCAGCCCACCACAAGAGAAAGGCATGTCACACTCTCAATATGCAAGATAACAGGCAATACATGGATTGATCGCCGATATCTCCCCATGATTCCTTGCATACTGCCATGACTCATACCCATACACTTGGGGATACAAGACAACTTTGAGAATGGAGAGATTAGTATTGGCTGGTTCTAGATAAAAAGTGCATAGACTGACACCACCACATCCTAGACATCCATATGCCAATGACTAGCTCACGTAACCAATATGCAGGCAGCTGAGGTAGTATACCATCACAAAGCCCAGCTATCCTACTCACACCATGTACATTCTTTCACTCTTTCAATCTTATACAGTTGATTGTGGCTACCCACATAAAGGGGGCTAAAGATCCCTACATTCAGACCCAGCAATGAGGATGCTGAACACTATAATAGGGCACACTGGCAAACCAGGGCCATCACCAAATGCATGTGCTTAAGACATACTTCAGGTGCCTAGATTGATCTGGAGGAGAACTGCTCTATAAATCAGAAACAATCTGCAAGATATTCATGGCCTGTTATATTCTGCATGGCCTAGCACTATAGTAAAGAATACCACTCTCTTGAGGGACTGTAGTCACAGGATGGGGACACAGAGAAGGAGGAGGGACAGGCACCACCAACAAAGAAACATGTGCTTCAACACTGAAGTGGAGGGGCATTTTCAATATGACTTCTACTTCCAAGTTTAAACATTTTTAGAAGTGCATCCAAATACTGGCCATTTTCAAAACTGCAAAATGTATTTTTTTTAAAATTAATTTTCTAGAGGTGTTTACCTTTAGTGCATCTATCATTTTTGAAAAACAAAACGTCCAAATGAAAAATGAACAAAACAAGCCATTGGGATGAAAGAGGGACAACATTTTTAGTAGTCGAGGTCAATAGGTTGTAGAGTTGGGGGTCGAGTGTTGCAGCTGGAATGGCTAGGAGGTTGTCAAACAGTTTTTTTCTTTTGACTTTTTTGGTTGGAGGGTGTGTGAATGGTGCGTGAGTTCTCATATGTCTGTTTGAGGTGGATTGAATTATTTAACTGAAGAAATTAGTTACCCCCTCATCCCACACACATTAATTCTCTTCCATTGTAAAAAAAAAACATTGATAAGTTCCCAGAAAAAAAATACATTAAAATAAAAAGTGAAAACAAAGGCCCCTACAGATGAGAACATAATATAAGAATAGCCTAACTGGGTCAGACCAATGGTCCATCATGCCCAGTAGCCCATTCTCATGGTAGGCAATCCAGGACACTAATACCTGGTCAAAACCCAAAGAGTAGCAACATTCCATGCTACCGATCCAGGGCAAGCAGACACTTCCCCCATGTCTTAATAACAGATTATGGACTTTTCCTCCAGGAATTTGTCCAAATCTTTCTTAAAACCAGCTACACTATCTGCTTTTACCATAACTTCTGGCCACTTCATTTTTAAGTTTAGATCTTTCCTTTCAAACAGAGACCTTGCTAGATGTCAAATACAGCACAAGGTAACTTCACATGGATTTAGCTGTGCAGGAAATGTGAATCTCCTCATACACCCACCATATAGTGCAAAAATGAGCAAAGGTCTGTTTTTTTCTTTCGATCACTACATAGCCTAATGCCACACAAGCAGCGCTGTTACAAACATATTCTGTAGGTCAATGCTAAGGATAACAAAGTTTCCTTCCTTGGACCAGAAGGAGATACTGATAAACCACTGGAAGAGATCCCAAAACAACACCCAAAGACCCACTCAGTGTGTGAACCAGTTGAGTGGAGAGGACTAACTGGGGGGTGGAAATGGGCCCGGAGTTTGCTCAGCAGAATTTCCCAGACCACCTCTTCCTCTCAACACATTGACACGCTGTCACCACCACCACTAGGAACACCTCACTGGGTAGGCCAGCTATGCTATAAACTTTATAAAACACATTATTATATTTTCTTATAAAGCACATATTTTAACTGAACTCTCTGACATCCTCAGCCTTTCCATTCACAAAAATGTCCCCGGCCTATACAATATTTTTTTCTGCAAACCCTTCAAAAGTCTGACCAAATCCTCGTTTCACTTGCATTATAAAGTACTGAGGATGCCATCTCTCCCCAATCCCAGGTCCTAAAGTCTAAGACAGTAGCGCAAACTAATGCTGCCAGATTCAGGAAAAAAAATTTCGATTCGATTCAGCCTATTGAATTGGTTTTTCAATTCAATTTTCCTGCCCAGTTGGGTGATTTTTTTCAAAACTCCTGCTGGGTTTTATAGCTTTTTAACCCCCTTTGGCGTCTCCTAACCACACTGGCGCTGTGGTGTAAATAAAATAAAGAAACAAAAAGGACTTTTCCTCTCTCTGTTAAATCCTAGCTCACGTTTGCAGTCCAACTCCAGCTCTGGCAGGATACACATTTCAAATCTGACATATTATAATCACAAAATAAAATCAGAAAATAAAATTAATTTTTCTAACTTTTGTTGTCTGGTTATATTTCAAATCTTGTTGGTCCAAGGCTCTGCTTTTCTTCCGATAACTTGCTTGCCAGGGTCTCCTTCTTTCTTCTTTCTGCATGCTAACCATCCATCTGCCAACTCTGTCCTCCCTTTCCATTTCCCTTCCCTCCCCAGGAAGTATGGTATCTTTACTTTTTTTCATCTCCCTCCACAGATCCACCTTTCCTTAACAACCCTTTCATCCGGCATCTCTCCTTCCTTCCCCACCACCCCAGAGTCCACCATCTCTCCCTTTCTTTTCCCAATTACCCTCCTATCCAGTATCTCTATCCCTCCTCCATACCATCCCTTTTGTCCAATTTCTCTCCCTTTCTGTTCCTTCCCTCCCTAAATCCCATGGTCCATCATCTCTCTCCCTCTCCTCTATTTTCAGACCCATTATTTCTTTCCCCCCCCCCCAAAGTTTGGCATATGCACGTCTCTTTGAACACCCCCTTCCCTCTGTGTACTTCTAAACCAGGGTCCCCCCCAAAGGCCTGTCCCCCCTTAAAGGTCTGCATGTCCCCCTTTGTAGGCCTGCACCCCCCTTGAAGGCCTGTCCCACCCCCTTGTAGGCCTGTCCCCACCCTTGAAGGCCTGTCCCCCCTTTGAAGGCCTGCATGCCTGTCCCCCCTTGAAGGCCTGTCCCTCCCCTTAAAGGCCTGCACCCCCTTGAAGGCCTGCACCCCCCCTGAAGGCCTGCCTGCTTGTCCCCCCCTTGAAGGCCTGTCCCCCCTTGAAGGTCTGCACCCCCCGAAGGCCTGCACCCCCCGAAGGCCTGTCCCCCCCTTGAAGGCCTGCCTGCCTGTCCCCCCCTTGAAGGCCTGTCCCCCCCTTGAAGGCCTGCACCCCCCCTGAAGGCCTGTCCCCCCCTTGAAGGCCTGCTTGCCTGTCCCCCCCTTGAAGGCCTGTCCCCCCCTTGAAGGCCTGCACCCCCTTAAAGGTCTGCACCCCCCCAAAGGCCTGTCCCCCCTTGAAGACCTGCACCCCTTTGAAGGTCGGCACCCCCCCGAAGGCCTGCACCCCCCTTTAAGGCCTGTCCCCCCCTTTAAGGCCTGTCCCACCCCCTTGAAGGCCTGCCCCCCCCCGAAGGCCTGCACCCCCCCTTGACTGCCGGCCTGGCCCCCCCTTGAAGGCCTGTCCCCCCTTGAAGGCCTGCCTGCTTGCCTGTCACCCCCTCCCCCTTGAAAGCCTGCCTGCCTGCCCCACCCTGAAGGCCTGATGCCCCGACCCACCCTGAAGGACCGCTCGCCCCCCTGGCCTCCCCGCACCACCTATGAAGCAGCCGCAGCAGGATCGCGACATCAGCGATCCCTGCGCTGCTTAGGCGCTGCTTCCTGCGCGGCGGTCCCGCCCCTCCTCTGACATCAGAGGAGAGGCGGGACCGCGGCGCAGGAAGCAGCGCCCAAGCAGCTCAGGGATCGCTGACGTCGCGATCCTGCTGCGGGCTGCTTCATAGGTGGTGCTGGAAGGTCAGTGGGGCGAGCGGTCCTTCGGGGGTGGGGGGGGACTGAACGGCAAGTTCAGGAGCACCCCCTCAGGGCTGGCACCCGGGATGCACTGCCCCCCCCCTGCTCCCACCCCCTTGGTACGCCACTGGGGGGGAACTGTGAACTTCATATATTATAAAGGCTGTCAAGTATACATCTCACCATAACCTTCTTACAGTGTATGGTACACACCATCTAAAATTTATCCAAAACCTACTACACTCCATTGTATTCCACCCCAATAGCCCTTATGCGTGCAGGTTTATGTTTATTTAAGATTTGATATACTGCTCCTGCCTTTTACTAGCCTAAGCGGTTTACAATGTATCAAACTAAAATGAAATTAGGTACTTGAGAAAAACTACCCTATCTGTCTCGAAGGCTCATAATCTAGCTAAAGTACCTGATAAACTAAAAATAAGTAATAACAACATATAATATATTTCCAAGATCAAAAATCAAAGAAATAGAAAACAGAAATAATGAAAGAAGATAAAAAAAATTAAAAATAAAATAAAACAAATTTAAGAGATAGAAAAGTCTCTGAAGCGGCCTGATAGAAAACAGTCATATTTTAGTGCAGGTCTTAATACAACTCCCGGCACAGCACACTTCACAGATCCATCACTGTCAGAGCTTGAGAGCATCAAAGAAATTAACATTTCTAAAACATATCCACTAAAACTGTTATAGGTGTCACCTATAAGTCAGTACAGTAGGATTTTGGTGGACTCACACTTTCTACCACAAATGTACCAGTTAGAGTGCTAGGTTTAGGCTTTGGGAATGTGGTTGTGGGATTTATCTTTATTTATTTATTTTTATCCCATTTTCCCAGAAGAACGGGTTACAATTTAACATTCACAATCAATTTAAGACAGAATAGTCATGACAACAATTAGGTTACTTTTAGACAATTACAGAATTATTTGAGAGTAAAGTCTATACATAGCAAAGAGTAATTGGAGAGTAAATTGAGGAAGCTGTGCAGTTGAGGCCCTATTGTTGGAAGAGGAAGGTCTTTATTGCTCTACAGAAGGACATTAGTGAGTCTAGTGACCTTATCTGTGTGGGTAGCTGGTTCACTAGCTGAGGGAGAAATGGTGTAGGAGCATTTATGTTCCGTGCTCATCTGGAGGCATCTCCCCGTGGGAATATTGAGTCTTTGTTCTGCTTTGGAGTGGAGGGGGCGGTTAAGGGTGTATGGGCACAACTTGGATTCTATGTAAGCAGGTTCTTTTTTTGGGAGGGTGGAATATCTTGTGGGTCATAACCAGGGCTTTGAAAATACAGCACTTTTTGACAGGTAACCAGTGGGCTGCACGGAGTGCTGGAGTAATGGGGTCATGGAAGCTGAGGTTAAGTAGGAGCTGAATTGCTGAATTCTGGACTTTTTGAAGGCGTTTTAGGTCTCTTGCAGTATTGGATGTGGGTTCCAGAGGGTGTGAGCACAAAGGACAAGAGAGTACAGGGTAATTAGTAACAGAGATAATAATGGCAACTTGAACACACACTTTGGGCCTATTTTACAAAGCCACGCTAGCGGCTGCAATGCGGCAACAGCCCCGAAGCCCTTTAAATCTCTATGGGCTTCGGGGCCGTTACCGCGCTGCAGCCTCTAGCGCGGCTTTGTAAAACAGGCCATTTGTCTCTTCTTTCCTCTAGTCACCATCAACACAAACAGTCTTACTGCAACTTTTAGATACTTTTATTAGCAGGTCTAGGTCTTGGTGTGACTGTTTGCAGGCATGGGCATACTCACACTACCTGTAATCATGTATGGATGTCCATCTCTTACCATACCCTAGGACTGCCCCTATCCTGCATCTTCCATGAAGAGACATTTTTTGTGACATTCCCGATGCATGTATGTTCATTATTGTCCATATCCAAATTATTTATTTCAGTTATTTATATACCGCCTATTAATTGTCTCAGCGGTTTATATTCCGGTACTTAGTCATTTGTGCCGATCTGTCCTGGTGGGCTCACAATCTATCTGACGTACCTAGGGCAATGGGGGATTGAGTGATTTGCCCATAACCTCAGGGTGCTGAGAATGTAGCTCTAACCATTAGACCTCTTCTTCCTCCAAAATGGTGGTAATTCTGATATGGCCACCCATCTGGGCCCATGGACACATTATATTGAAAAATAACCAACTTGGTAAAGAAATCTGTATTTTGATGGCATTTATTTGAAAGGAAAGACATATTTTGTCCTGCTCTTGAAAAGTATCAAATCTTATTAATGCATACACTGACAGATTATTCAGTCGAGATCTAACCTAAATAGTACTGTCAAATCAAATACTAGGTATCTGATGTTATTAAATGGTTTTGCAAAAAGTGTAAATTGAACATGAAGAAAGGTACAACTAAGCTTTATGCTTGAATGAAGCGAGACAGATAATGTAGAATGAATTTGATGAATACATATATTGAACAAAGAATTTTGGTTACATAATGCTTTCATACCGATACCTTACAACAGGGGTGTCCAACCTTTTGGCTTCCCTGGGCCACATTAGAAGAAAAAAAAAATTGTCTGGGGCCGCACAAAATTAACACTAACTGATGAGCAAAAAAAACCAAACAAACAAGGTCGAGCATGTCCCAAATTCACAATCACTAATATAGAAGATGTATAGCACGTATCTAATAATAAACCTTCATTAAAGGGACACTGTAGAGAGGAACCCAAAAAAGCAGTAATACCCTGACTAAGTGATCATCTATGTACACTGCTGACAGCGGAAAGAGCCACAGGCTTCTGCATCCCCTCTCTGATGAGCAGGGATGCGCGCTCCTGGTTCTCCCATTCACTTCTATTACAGCTATGGAGAGCCTCTGCAGAAGCGAGCCTCATCAGTGCAGGGATGCTGAAGCAGCTGTTAGCTGCGCAGATGGAGGATCGCTCAGTCAGGGTAAGAATTACTGTATTTTGGATTCCTCTCCCCAGTGTTCCCGCTAAGCTGCGCTGGCGTGCGCTGGCGCACAAAATATTACATCGCAGCGCACAAGTTTCTCGTCACAGCGCACACACGAAGCGGCGGCGGTCTGCCCTGATCACCTAAGATGCAGCAGCGGCGGCTCCTTTCATGATCCCCGTAATCAGTGGCGTATTAAGTGGGGGGCGGTCCGCCCCTTGTTCTCATTGGTGTAACGCCGGCCCTGCCCCCCCTTCGGATCGCTATTATTTTAAATGTTATAGCGGCGGCGCTGTATCCATCAGTGGAGACGTCTAACCTCGGCCTGACCCGGAACTCTTACTGCAACAGTCACTTCCTGTTCCTGCCTAGACGGGCGGCTGCTGCAGTAAGAGTTCCGGGGCAGGCCGAGGTTAGACGTCTCCACTGATGGATACAGCGCCGCCGCTATAACATTTAAAATAATAGCGATCCGGGGGGGGGGGGGGGAGTCCGGAGCTGCAGGGGAGAGTGTTGCGGTACCCAGCTGGAGGGAGAAGGAAGATGAGGGAGGAAATGAAAGGAGATGCCAGGGCTTGGAGGGAAGGAGGAAGGTATGCCAGACTAAGGGAAAAGGAAGGGGGAGATGTGAGAGCATGGAGGGGGAGGGAAGGAAAGGAGAGAGATGCCAGAGAATCAGGGAAGGGAAGATACCAGACTATGGGGTGTGAAAGAAAGAAAGGAGAAGAGAGAGATGCCAGAGCATAGGGGATGGGGTGGTGACAGAAAAAAATGGAGAGGTGGCAGAGCTGGCTGGCTTTGGGGGTGGGCAAATTCTGGAAGACAGTGGGGGGACATAAGAAGGAGGCACTGGGGGCACAAAGGACACAGGAAGGAGGCACTGGGGGCACTATGGACACGGGAAGGAGGCACTGGGGGCAGTAAGGACATGGGAAGGAAGGAGGGAGGGAATAGAATGGGACAATTGTTGGGCCTGAGTGCAGAAAGAAAGAAAGGATACACAGTCAATTAATAGATGTCCCCTTTTGATGAAAAAAATAAATGGTCACGTTACCACTGACTTACTTTCTCTTCAGCAGAGTCAGCATCCGCACTGAGGTGCAGGAAGGTCCCGCGATGACTCGTCTGCTGGCTCTGCTCTGGAAGAAGTAAGTTACGTCGGAGGGGGTGGACCCGGCAGACACAGTCATTGCGGGACATTGCCCCAACTCCCTGCGTCTGCCGGGTCCACCCCCTCCAATGTAACTTACTTCTTCCAGAGCAGAGCCAGCAGACAAGTCATCGCGGGCCCTTCCAGCATGCGGCTGCTGAGTCCGCTCTAGAGCAAGTACGTCGGAGTGGGGTGGATTGGCAGCAGGCAGCTACAATCATCGTGGGACCTTGCTGCATGAAGGGAGAGAAAGGAGCAGGACTGCTGGAATGGAAGAGTGGTGGAGGGAAAGAAAAGGGGCAGGGTGGTATGGAAGGGTGGTGCTGATGGAATTGATGTACAGAGAAAGGGGAGAGACATAAGGGGGAAGGATATTGGAGGGAAAGAAAGGGGGAAGATGCTGATTGAAGAGGGGTGGATGGAGGGAGAAAGGGCAGACATTGGATGGTAGTGGGGAGCCTATGCTGGATGGAAGTGCAGATGGGAGAGATAAGGCAGCAAATGCCAGAAGGAAATGGGAGGAGAGAAAGAGGGGAGCAGATGCTGGATGGAAGTGGACAGAGAGAGGAGAAGGTACTAGATGGAAGGGTTGGAGAAAGAGGGTACATGATGGAAGGAGGGGATAAATAAAAGGAGGGCACATGATGGGGAGAAAAGGATTGAGTTAGGGAAACACTGGGGTGAGGGAAAGAGGTGGCAAGCTTTAGGTAGACAGTAAAAAAGGACATTGATGAGAGGGTAGTAAGAACATAATCTAGACAGATGCAGAAAATAAATTGAAAAGGGAAATGAGGGAAAAAAGGGAAAGGGATTGCAGAGGAGAGGTGTGGGAGAGGGAAGGAGAGGAGAGAGATGCCAGACCAATGGGGGTGAAAGGAGAGATGAAAGGGGGAGGCATACAGTTTCTGGAAGGGGCATAGAAGGAGAGAAAATGCCATATAGGGGAAGAGAGACGGCAGACAGTGGATGGAAGGAAGAGAGTTACAAGAAGATGAGGAAAGCAGAAACCACAGAAGACAAAGGTAGAAAAAAAATTTATATTTATTTATTGCTTTAGGAGACATGTGTCACTGTTTCTGTGAAGCATTGTATGCAGAGTCCAGCTTCTTGCTGGTTCAATTTAACCTTTGTCTATGTATTTTTATTTTATCCCCCCTTTTACAAAACTGTGAAGCGTTTTTTAGCACCAGCCGTGGTGGTAGCAGCTCTGATGCTCAGAATTCTATGAGCATCAGAGCTGTTACCTCCGTAGCTAAAATCCACACTACAGTTTTGTAAAAGAGGGAAGGGTTAGTTTGTGATTACATATTCCATAATAGGCGAAGGTGTGTTCTGTGTGTTTGAAAGACATAGTTTTCTGTTAGGATTGACGGTGTAGGATTGATCTGTGCTGGTCTGGCTTGTTTAGTTTTATAATGCGTGTATTGATGTACTGTTCACTGCAATATGTAAGATGCTGCCTTTTCTTAGATACTCATGTGTGACGGGTGGCTTGTTACTAAAAATCATGTTTTTCGGACAGATGGGGGGGTGCCAAAAAATGATGGGCCCCGGGTGTTACATATGCTAGGTACACCACTGCATTATGTAAAGATACCAGAAAGCTGGCGAAGCAAAAACTTTAAGTAAATTGTTATTCTTCTAAGTTTTGAGTATTTAACCCTCCCACAATCTCATGGGCACTCTTTCAAGTTTCAAGTTTATTGAGATTTTGATTTAAATGCAATATCAAATATTTTCAATGTGTATAACAAAAATAAATTTTGGGAAATAAATAAAACCATTTGAACAATAAACATACAAACATATCCATAGATGATTAAAAATACATAAGGAGTACAAGGATAAACTACATTTGTTTAAAAATGCATCCTCCGTGCCTGCTCATAAATTTGTGGAATATGTAACTTGTCGCTCATGCATATTTTTTTTTGCACACACCTCATCAATCCTTAGAGGGAACATTGCTCTCCACAGTGCCCCTTTAAAATTGTTTTTGATATTTTTTACTTTTTTTAGTAATGTCTCCTTTAAAAACAGATATAACATACATAACTGAGGTGTAAGCCAATTGGCAATTTCACGTTATTAACAATTACCTTTCTTTCTCACTCTGCAGCCATCCAAAATGTAGAAAATCAACCACCCATCTTCCTGTCTCTTTCCGTCTGTATATCTTAGCTCCAATGCCAGAAAATGTACTTGCTGCTTTTGGCTTTCCTTGAACTGGGAAGTTTTTAATTACACTGCTGTGTTGAGTGGGTCCTCACTTGTCACATATTAATTGCATGTAGCAAGGGTTCCAAAAATAAAATTCAGTCACTTCCATGGCCCTCCCTAGCTCAGTCATAATGTATTAAGATTTGAAGAGGGTGTGAGAGCTGAGTTTGGAGTGCAAAAAAGTAATATACTGTATAATAAAAAAAAATCTCCTGCAGCTGATTGTGATTTGTGATGGGGCAGTTCTGCAGGTGAGGGGTAGATTTTTTCAAGTGAAATTAAGATTTTTTTTTACAAATTTATAAATAACAGCCTATGAGATATTCAGTAGCATGCTAGAGCCATTATCAGGTTGACCCTCAGCATTTTAATGAATATCTCATTGAAAAAAATCTACCTCTCACCTGTAAAACTGCAAGAGATTTTTTCATTAGAAATTACTTTTTTGCACTTTATTGGGTGTTAGGTTCACCAACGTTCTCCAAACTCAGTGACATCAATACCTCTAACAAAAATGGCAAGTTGAGCTGTATTTGTAACATCAGTGTTGTCATCCACCGCCAAAGCATAATATTTAAAATGAGCAGCTTTATTCTTCAAACATTTTTAAACAGACTTTCCAATTTCTCCAGTTTGCCTAGCTATAGTCCAGAAACTCATTTTAGAAAAATCCCCTTTTTTCAGGGCAAATTATATCTGTACATTTTCCATATATTGCTTAATAAACTCATCATCATTAAATAGTTTTGATCTTTTTTTCTTTTAAACATGCTACCACATAACTAGCTTTTATAATAGATTCTGTCCATTTTATCACTTAAAAAAATAAGTTTAGTTGAGAAGACAGACTTTTCTTCAGTTCTACTATTTTGTCCTTATGACACATTCTTTGGTATGTGCTGAATTTGGCAGCATGTTTTTGCATGTAATGCATATAATTGTATATAATGCCTCGGACTGGAGGAGGGTCACAAGTGGGGTCCCGCAGGTGTCGGTGCTCGGGCCGCTGCTATTTAATATATTCATAAATGATCTAGAAACAGGGAAGAAGTGTAAGAAAATAAAATTTGTGGACGACACCAAACTATTCAGTGGAGCTCGGACTAAAGAGGACTGCGAAGAATTGCAAAGGGATTTGAACAAACTAGGGGAATGGGCGATGAGATAGCAGATGAAGTTCAATGTTGAGAAATGTAAAGTATTACATGTGGGAAACAGAAACCCGAGGTACAACTATACGATGGGAGGGATGTTATTGAATGAGAGTACCCAAGAAAGGGACTTGGGGGTAATGGTGGACATGACAATGAAGCCGACGGCACAGTGCGCAGCGGCCGCTAAGAAGGCAAATAGAATGCTAGGCATAATCAAGAAGGGTATTACAACCAGAACAAAAGAAGTTATCCTGCCCTTGTTACGGGTGATGGTGCATCCGCATTTGGAGTACTGCGTCCACTATTGGTCCCCGTACCTTAAGAAGGATATGGTAATACTCGAGAGGGTTCAGAGGAGAGCGACACGTCTGATAAAAGGTATGGAAAACCTTTCATACGCTGAGAGATTAGAAAAACTGGGTCTCTCTTCCCTGGAGAAGATGAGACTTAGAGGGGATATGATAGAGACTTACAAGATCATGAAGGGCATAGAGAGAGTAGAGAGGGACAGATTCTTCAAACTTTTGAAAAATAAAAGAACAAGAGGGCATTCAGAAAAGTTGAAAGGGGACAGATTCAAAAAGAATGCTAGGAAGTTCTTCTTCACCCAATGTGTGGTGGACACCTGGAATGCGCTTCCAGAGGGCTTAATAGGGCAGAATATGGTACTGGGGTTCAAGAAATGAATGGACAGTTTCCTGCTGGAAAAGGGAATAGAGGGGTACGGATAAAGGATTACTGCACAGGTCCTGGTCCTGTTGGGCCGCCACGTGAGTGGACTGCTGGGCACGATGGACCTCAGGTCTGACCCAGCGGAGGCATTGCTTATGTTCAAATTATAGACTTTTTGAAAACTTGAACAAATTCACCACAAATTAAGCAGAGCGCCTTACTGTTTGCCTCAACAAAATAGTACTCATCTGTCCACTTTTCATGAAACACTATCTTCATCTGTAATTTTTGTTTTTTGTGTTCTGTTTTCCTTTTGCATTGTGGAAGCCATGCTAGGAAAAAAAAAAATTTAACTTAAGATGAAAAAGAGGTTTTGGGCCCTTCCACACCTTGGTTGCCGATTCAGCATGAGGCGGAGGGAGCAATGTAAAACAATATTTAAGTCAGGATACTGGTGCACTTTAAGAAGCTTAGCTTTCTAAATCTAAAATTATTCTTGATTGCCGCACACTAGAGGCCACATACCACAGGCCTCACATGCGCAGTATTGCAAGAGTGTACATATGCTCTTGCGACATCATGTTGAACAGCGCTAGGCTGCTCTCCTAGTGGAGTACTAATCCTGTGAAATATAGGCAATTCAGCATTTTGTGATGTCCTGGCATGAGCAAAACGCCACATCACCCACATGTCACATTTCAAGCTGGGCCGCACGAAACACCTTGTCGGGCTGCTGGTTGAACACCCCTGCCATACAAAATATCCTCATCTATTTATTATACTCACCAGGTATTTCCATTCTAGCAGATTTTGGAGAAAAAATAATAATCCTCTGTGATTCTCTGGGGCAATGAAAGTATCTATGTTTCTGTAGGGCGATTTGGTTCTTTATGTTGTCTGAGTGTGAGGTGTGCATTCAAACATTAACATGCATGAGCATCCCACTGGCAAGGAACTAAGCATGTGACAGATACAGTGAGCTGGAGCCAATGTGTCTCTGCCGTGTGACTTCAGGACTGGGAGAGGGAGAGATTGAGAGAAAGAGAGAGAGAATTCTAAGGGGAAAGAAAAGTGTCCCTTGGGGATTAAGAACAGAAAGAAAAAGATAATATTTAAGGAGTAGGAAAGGAAAAGTGAGTGCCTGGTAGAGAGAGGGAGAGACACAGACAGAAAAACAACTTCCTGGGTCAGATTGGAATCATAATACTTCATATTTCCGTGACCGATCATTGAAACCATTCATAATGTTACAGAATGATAACCAATAAAGGTTTAGGAGATAAAGACATAGTAGTAACATACTAAACGACAGCAGATAAAGACCTGAATGGCTTATCAGGTCTGCCCTGTAATCACATGCATTACAATTTCATGATTAAATTAAAATGTCTTTTCTCTTTGTTATTTCTGGGCCATAGACATTAGAAGTCTACCCGGTACTGTCCTTAGGTTCCAACGACTGGAGTTGACGTTGAAACACACTCCAGCTTATCTGAACCATCACCTTTGAGGATTTCAGACTATGAGTTCCATTCATATTCTAATTAGTGATCCTCTATGTTCATCCTATGCTTTTTTTGAACTCCATCACAGTTTTCCTCTCCACCACCTCCCTTGGGAGGGCATTCAGGCATCGACCACCCTCTCCATGAAAAAATAATTTCCTAACATTGCTCTTAAGTCTACCACCCCTCAACCTCAATTTATGTCCTCTAGTTTTACCAATTTCCCTTCTCTGGAAAATAAATTAATACCTTTTAAATATTTAAGGGCTCCTTTTATCAAGCCGCGCTAAGCGGGGTTAGCGCGTCGGACGTTTCATCATGCGCTAACCCCCCGCGGCAGCCTAAAATCCTAACGCCTCGTCAATGGAGGCACTAGGTACTAGCGCGGCAGGTGGTTTAACGGGCGGTATTCCGCGCTTTAAACCGCTACCGCGCTTTGATAAAAATGTCTGAATTATACTGAGCAATCATACTGTATAACAAAATAATATCATCATAAGTTAAATATGGAACCATCTATAGCTCAGTCTCGCTTAACTTTCTTCCAATAGTATTTGAAACTTATTTTCCATGCATTTCAGTGAATACAAATGAGGCTCATCCTTCATTTATCTAATTCTTAGCACAAAGAAGATAACAATTTGAGCTAGTTATCAAGCACCACTTAGATTACACAAATGAATCTGTAAGCCTATTACCAAAGCTATTCTCAGAATCCCTCCAGCAATATATTCTGCATTCAAAAGGAGACACTTAAAAGCGTTTACACTATAAATATATTTAAAATGCTGTCAGCATCAAAAGATATTTTAAGAGCTGGGACTACTTTATAGGACAAGATGGCATCAATTTAGTCAATGTTAGTGCTAGCAGCATAATAACTTTATTTCAGAGCCTTTGGTACTATAAAGATATCAGTTGGATGATGCAAGGTGTTCTGAAATCAATTACCAAAATATTTCCTATAGAAATGCCTATTTGCTACTCTGAAGTATATCGCCATACTATAGAAAATTTATTGAACATGACAATACCTTTACAAGTTCAAGTTGATAGTAGTGTGAAGCATCAAGAATGAAAGATGTTTCTATGAGAAGAAATGTTTTATTTATGCAAAACAATAACTAACACAGACATGCAAATTCATCTATCCCTCAATTTCTAAAAAAAAACCCAAACTATTCTGGAGAATCCAACAGCAAGTCAGATTTCAGAATATCTACAATAAATATTCATTAGATAAATTTGCAACAATGAAGACAAATTTATGTCATGCATAGTGCATACTCTTTTTTTTTTTTTACTTTATTTAGTTTTTAATGCCAACAAAAAGTGCAATACAATTTATATACAAATAATGATAATCATCCAAGCACTTATAATCAATCAGTATCTATACAAAAGATAAAAATTCCCTGCCCCATCCATCATTACCATCAGGAATAATTACATTACATTACATTAGGGATTTCTATTCCGCCATTACCTTGCGGTTCAAGGCGGATTACAAAAGGTTAATTTAAAAAAGACAGAATTACAATGATTAGCTAGAGAGGTAAGTTGTAGATCTTAAGAGCATTTAGAGGTCGTGTTGTTATTGCTGTTTCAGGAATTTCTTGAAAAGTGTGGTTTTTATTTCTTTTCTGAATGTCCTATAGTCTGGGGTGGTCATCAGAAGGTTGGAGATCTGGTTGTCCAGTCTTGCGGCTTGAGTGGCTAGGAGGCCGTCGTGTAGTTTTGTTCTTTTTACTTCTTTGATTGGGGGGGGTATGAATGGTGAGTGCGTTTTTCTGTGTCTGGTACTGGGTGCTTGGATGAGGCGATTGTTCAGGTATGATGGGCTGTCTCCGTGTAGGGTTTTAAATAATATGCAGTAAAATTTGAAATGGATTCTTTCTTGGATTGGGAGCCAGTGTGAGTTGATGAAGGCTTCAGTGATGTGGTCATGTTTTTTCAATGAGTAGATGAGTCTCAAAGCTGTATTTTGGATTGTTTGGAGTTGTCTTATCGTAGTTGCAGGACATGGAAGGAAGAGTATGTTACAGTAGTCCAATATACCCCCTCCCCCTCCCAACCCCCCTGGATATGTGGGTGAATAAACAATGGAAAATATGAATAAACAATGGAAAATAAAAATAAAGATAAAGATAAAGAACAACTATAGCAAATAGAGAATGACACGGTGAAAAAATTGGTCCCCGTCACCGCCCCGTCCCCGTCTCACCATCCTCTGCACCGTCCCGTCACCGCCATTCCCTTCACCGCCCCGTCACCGCCACTGCCACCCCATTCACCGCCCCGTCACCGTCACCGCTGCATACATAAAAGCCTCAAACGGGTACGATTTTAAATACTTTTCTTTATTTACGTATAAAGGAAACATTCTTTAAAACTTTAAAACTTAGTTAAATATTAGTTAATAACTATACAAAAACAAACACGACATGTACTTTTAATGCTTACAATGTTAGCCTACATGGTAAGTAGACGCGGCCGCTGTACCTAATCACGGCAAAGATCTCCCTGCCGTGATTAGCATAGTGACCGCGGCTACGGCTGCAAGTCTCCCCTCCCCCCAGCGATCATGGCAGGAGGGCACCCAACCCCTCCTGTAGATCCCCCCCAACGGCCCTCCCGACAATCGCAGCAGAAGGGTACCCAACCCCTCCTGCCGGTCCTCCCAATGGCCTCCCCTAAGATCGCCGGCAGGAGGGTACCCAACCTCTCCTGCTGGACCCCCCCCCAACGAACCCTCCCACCCCGGAACCCCCTTAGTCTTACTTTCCAAGTTGGACCGGACGGCTCCTCACACGTATGGCCAGCAGGCTTGCCTCCGTCCAAATGAGGCGGGCCCGCCCCTACCCTGCCCAACCCACAGGATCCTAGGGCCTGATTGGTCTAGGCACCTAAAGCCACTCCCGCTATAGGAGGGGCCTTAGGTGCTTGGGCCAATCAGGCCCTAGGATCCTGTGGGTTAGGCAGGGGAGGGGCGGGCCCGACTCATTTGGACGGAGGCAGGCCTGCTGGCCAGACGAGCGAGGAGCTGTCCGGTCCAACTTGGAAAGTAAGACTAAAGGTGGTGTTTCGGGATGGCGGGGTTTGTTGGGGGAGGGTCCGGCAGGAGGGGTTGGGCACCCTCCTACCAGTGATCATAGTGGGGCTGTTGGGGAGCTGGCAGGAGGGGTTGGATATCCTCCTGCTGCGATCGTCGGGGGGGCAGGTGAAACACAGGTAAATAGCGGTTCCTAGAAGGGGGTACATTGGCCTGCGGGGACAAATCTTTTCACCGTTTTTGCGGGCGGTGAAAACTTTTGTCCCCGTGTCTGCGGCGATTTGGCTTTAGAGTCTCCATAACCCGCAGCCAAACCGCAGCCACGCCGCAGCTCCCTGCGGGGATCGCTCCCCGTGTCATTCTCTAATAGCAAATCTACAAAAGATGTCAATGGACCCCAAACTAATTATGCCCCAGCATGTCAGCATTCATTTTCTCATATTTATAAGTTAAGCTCGCCCACCAAAAAGGGAAACTAAGGTGATCCCAATTCTTCCAATTGCGAGTAATCATTCTGATATTCTAGCCAGACAGCTTTGGGAATTCCTTTCTATGCAGTCCTTTCCTTCATGGTAGTAACATCTTCATGCACAATTTTTGTATGGATGTAAATGAGCTCAATAAAAATGTACAGGAAAATTAGCCATGAGGCATAGCTTGGCAATATTCAAAGTGATTTAAATGGGCAAGAGAGACTCCTGTTTATTTAAATCACCTGGGACTGTCCAACCACCAATATTCAGCAGCATTTAACCAGGCAGTGCTGCTGAATGTCGATTTTAACTGGCCCCCAAAAAGTAGGCAGTTCAGGGACAGCACAGGAGGCAGCACTGGGGAGGAGCTGGCAGTTATGCAGATGCTGGCAATATTCACTACCAGGACTCACTTAGCTAAGTAGCCAAAAAAAGTGCCTTAACTATTAAGACTGGCTTTGTGAAAATAGACATTTTGATTTTGCAGAATTCTACAGGGGCTTGCAAATATGTTATGTTATGCTATGTTAATCAGGTTTTCTATTCCACCTTTACCTATTCAGTTCAAGGTCAGATTACAATACAAGAGGTTGGGCCAGTTACCAAGGAAGTTACTATGGACATATTGACACAGACATTAGATAGTGTTGCTTGTAAAGGTAGATTAGTATATCTATTAATACAGTTAGGTCATAGTTTCAACTATATAGGTACGAGTACAAGTAGGTCATTGTTGGTTCTTTATTTTGTCCCGTGAGTTGCATCAGACAGTTTAGAAAAGTGCTTTTACAATTACTATTTCAGTTACTTCAGAGTTGGTACAGAAATGTTTTTAGAAATTTTTTGAACCCGAGGTAGTGGTCACAAGATCATAGGGTAAATGGTAGTTGGTTCCATCGTTTTGCTAACTGATATTGCATGGATAGGGTAATTTGCCTGGTAGACTTTGTATTGTTGCATGCCTTGAATTTTAATTGGAAAAGATTTCTGGTGGAATATCTGTTGGAGGCATCCTGTAGAAAGTCAACAAACTCTGTTAGGTAGTTGGGGGCATTACCTCGCAGGATCTTAAACTTGATCCTTGTGGTTATCAGCAGCCAATATAGTTTCTGCAGTTGTTACAAATTCTATAGTCTGTATACAAGTCTAACAGCGGAAGCTGGAGCAGCCCGCTTCCCCGATGTATACCTTTCCTCCCTTCAAATACCTATCCAACCCCCTCACCAAAAATACACGTAGACCTGAGTGGATAAACCTGGCCGCAGCCCTGTTTATTGTAACAAAACATATTTAAATAACAATTTACATATAGTAAACAACATATTATAAACATCCTTAAATAACATTTTATCTAATTAAACCGCCACAATGGTACCCACCATTGTGACCCCAATCCCGAGCTACCGGCATAGATGAAAATGGCCCCCGACCCTGCCGTCTAAGCAAGGGTCCGAGGGGTGGCATGTCCCCACATGCCCCATTGTCCAGGGTCATCCGACCCACCAGGCACGGCTCCCAGCCGGCCTTCCACTCATCCCATGATGAGACCAGCTGCCAGTAGCTCAGGATACCGCCACAGGCCTGAAACACGTTACAGGCCCCCCCAAACAATGAACAGAGCTGCGGTTAGAAGTCTAGCACTCGTTCACAACAAGAAGTAAAATCGTCTAACAGGAGGTCCCACCCGATGTCCGAAAGGTGCACTCTATCCCTGTAAAACAACCCAGAACAAGAGACATCAACCCAAGTGTGCCTAATCTGCAACCCCCCTCTAGATTCCACCCACCGACCGATCTGACGATTCACCTTGATAAGCCCTCTGGTCCACCTAAGCGACACCAACCGCTTCGGGCGCGGTATAATGTCGGACCAAATGATCCGGGCAGCAGGAAACCAACCCCGAATCACCCCGAGATCAGCAATGACAGTGTCAATTAAGCATTTTCCGCTAAGCGAGTCAACATCGTTGCCCCCAAGATGAAGCAGCAAAACATCCGGGCGCCGAGCACGATGTCGAAGGTCATCTAGAAGAGGCAGCAGCTGATGCCAACGCATGCCTCGCTGACCCCACCACGAGACGAAGACTCCGCGTCGATGAAGGCCCAAATGCTGACCGCACGGTCTGACCGCTGCGCGCTCCCCCGCCCAATGGACGAAGGAGTGCCCAACGATCCAAACCGACAGTACCCGCTGAACAGCATCTGCAAGGCAAAACTCAACAGTCACGCACATGTCCCCAGAAACCAAGGGGTTAGTAACAGAAAGCCATGCAGTGAATCAGCGCAGCCACACCCAATGCAAGCACCCACCAACACCACCCCATCCCCCACAAACTGTATCGCCCATTAACGCCTTCCATCCGACTGGGAACCCGGCAGTCCAGAACCCGCTGGACGAATGTAACCACGATAGGCCGCGGACGACCAACGGCCAAGCTGTTGAATAGCCTCAGCGGGCACACCCGCCTCAAAAGCACTAGTAGCAGCACCGATGCGGAAGGAGTGAGTGCCATAGCGCGCTGGCTCCTCACCACACTGAATCAGAGCCCGCTGCAAGACCGCCAAAAATTGATAATGCGTGAGCCGAGCCCCATCCGCATGGATCAACAATGCCAGATCAAAATTAGGACGAACCGCCATATAGGCAGCCAGGGATTGGACAGGGCACGAAGCGCAACCCTCCACACGGTGCAAGACCACCGTGCGCCCCCTGCCCAGCTGGTCCGACTTAGATCGGGCGATGAAAAGACGCACTGAACACTGATCAACCCGAACTTGGCTATACAGGAGACCCCGCAAACCAGAGACGTCTGCCGGATGAAACAGTAGCTCCCCTACTCGCAAGGCCCCGAAGAAGGCCAAGGAAAAGGCTGCACGGAACAAACAGGCTTCAAAAGCTGAACTTGCCACCGCCGGCAACATCTCAAGAAGACGGGATAACAAGGCATGCGTGACCGGCAACCGGGAGTCAGGTAGCCGCGGAGCCACCCTGCCCCAGGCCGCCAACATTCTGCGGGGCAAAAAACCGGACGCCGGGCAGGACCAACCAAAGGACCTACAAAAGAAGGCAAATCCCGCTAGGTGGCCTGCCGCCGCGCTACGGGAACAGCCCTCCAGATGAGAACCGGCCAAGAAATCAGCCAGCAAAACCTCCGATACAGGGCCAGGGATCCGAACACGGTCGAGAAACCTCGATTGTACCGGGTCCAAGTGGCAGGAGCTACCGACTATTGTAACATTCGCCAGATCCGCTCACCACCAGGCTCCACAAACGCTCTGGCATCGGTGACCCGTCCGCCTTCGCTGTAGGCGCCAGCTCTCGGAACTGCAAGAATTGAAAACGAGAAAGAGCGTCAGCAAGCCTGTTCTGAACCCCAGGGATGTGGCGAGCCCTAATGTACAAGTTGAGACGTAAGCAACGCAGAACAAGTTCTCGCATCACCGCATTCACCTGCAAACATCGAGCAGCTTGCCGATTCACTACCTCGACCACACCCATGTTGTCACACCAGAAAACGACCCGCTTATTCCGCAACTTCTCCGGCCACAGCTCACATGCCACCAGCAAGGGGAAAAGCTCCAGCAATGTCACATTGCGTGTAACACCAGCCCGACGCCAACTCTCCGGCCACGCAGCAGCGCACCAGTCACCCTGACAATAAAGACCGAAACCCACACCACCAGCAGCATCCGATTGCAGGTCCAGATCCACGCTGGAAACGTCAGGGAACTGGATCGGGAGAGACCCATTGAACCGAGTGAGGAACAAAGACCACATCTGCAAATCCGCCCGGATCCCAGCCGAAATCCGGACGAAGTGACGGCGATCATGAACACCCGACGTCGCCACCGCCAGACGACGAGAAAAGGCCCGTCCCATAGGCAGGACCCGACAAGCAAAATTAAGGGACCCCAACAAAGACTGAACAACCCGCAAAGTAGGCTTTCGAGTACTCTGTACCAAGGAAATCAAGGAAAGCAACTGACGCACCCCACTGCGGAAGCCGTGTCACCATGGCCATCGAATCGATCTCAATGCCC